>NW_023494799.1:19103100-19519372 GCF_904425465.1 Colossoma macropomum | reverse complement strand
TATAAGGATTTTGAGCTAGGGGACATGATGTTAATCCTTGGCTCCTGCTCAAATTATATTTGCTATATATGCAACATTCTAAGGTCACCTATATCCTAGGAAACTCTGCCTTGGCCTCAGAGCTCCCTTTCCATATTTTATTCTTAACAGTGTAAATGGCTGGATCATGATTACTACTTTGTCTCTCCACAGTTTTGAATCGCAATTCTATTTTAATAGGCTAGAGGCCTCTGGGCCTCTGTTTTAGCGCTCATGTCCCATCTTACTCTTGCAAAATGAAATGGCTCATACTGGGTATCGGCTCAGAGATTTCATTGCAGTTTCATTGGCCTCAGTTCAGAAGTGCACTTAAGAGACTCTAGGATTTGGCCTCCAAAATACCATTGAAATATTTGAGTTCCTATTCTAAGAGGTTAGGTACTGGCCTTATTTCTAGTGATTTTGTTTTAGTTATATTATGCTTGGACATGCCACAGAGAGCTCCTATTAAAAATTTTTATTCACTGCAGTTGAAATGTCTGGCTTATACTATTGGACATTTGCATGGTTGTTACGTCTTTCATTTCAAAATTATTGTCTCTTATAGAAAAGCAGTATTCTCGGAACTTGACGATATTACAATGATTATAAACATGCATTGCTGCCAAAAAATTCCCATCTTCTCCAACGAAACTTAAATAATATGACATTTTATTTAGACAGTACAGTTAAGAATTACCCTAGGTGACTTAGCCTGTACAATCATGGTATTATGGTGTCAGTGGTTTATTTACACTGAAAATGCGTTTACTGCACTCCACAAGCTCTCAAACGCTCTAGAAAGGCTAGCATCTCTCTTAACGCGGACATTTTAATGATTATGACATTATGATTATGTCCGCCACAAAACACATTTTATATGTCGAGGTACTTGACGGTAATTCACATTTTCATTAGAAAGAACGATTGAATGATTTCACACATCTAGTGACACAAGTAAACTTTTTACTTGTGTCACTAGATGTGTGAAATCATTCAATCTTGGTTTCAGTCGGTTGTTTTCACTGAAAAGGCGTTCACTGCACACGACAAGCGCTCAAACGCTTTAGAAAGGCTAGAAGCGCTGTACAGGAGTGTCTTAACGCGAAGACATTATAATTAACATGAAACGACATTTCTGCCGTAAAAATACTTTAAATGTAAACGTACGGACTGTAAATGACATTTTTCATGAGAAAGAACAGTTAAGCGTTTACGTTTGTGACTAGATCTGTGCAATCATTCAATCTTGGTTTGAGGCGTTCGTTTTCACTGAAAAGGCGTTCACTGCACTCTCCAAGCGCTCAAACGCTTTCCAAGGGCTAGAAGTGCTACACAGGATCCTCTTCACGCGATGACTATGAGGATTATGAACAGACATTTCTGCCATAAAACACATTTAATATATATGTATTATAGATTATTATATAGAAAAAGGTATTGACAGAAATCCCATTTTCATGTGAAAGAACATTAAAGCGTTTAATTGTAAAATACAGTTTATGCAATGATACAATCTGGGCTTTAGGCGTTGTTTTTCATACCAAAGCGTTTACTTATGTGACTACTTTAACTTGGGTGACAAACCCAATAATGAAGTCGTGGATTTAGGTGCTTCTTCACACTGAAACGCCTTTTCAAATCCACAAGCACTCAGACGATTTAGAAAGGCTGGAAACGATATGCAGTATCTACTTAACGTGAACTCGTAGTAATGTTTATGAACAGACGTTCCTGCCGTGATATATTATTAATATGTGTGGGAACAGACAGTAAATCACATTTTCTTGAGAAAAAATTTGACTTCTTTAACTTGGGTGACTAAACCTGTACAATCATGATGTCGTGGATTTAGGCGCTTCTTCACACTGAAAAGGCGTTTCCAGCACTCCACAAGCGCCTAGAGGCTTTAGAAAGGCTGAAAACGATATGCAGTATCTGCATAACGTGAACTCATAGTAATGTTTATGAAGAGACATTTCTGCCGTGATATATCTCTAATATGTGTGGGAACAGACAGTAAATCACATTTTCTTAAGAAAAAATATGACTACTTCATTATGGTTGACTATATATTCACTATCATGATGTCGTGGATTTAGGCGCTGCTTCACACTGAAAAGGCGTTTCCAGCACTCGACAAGCGCTCAGACGCTTTAGAAAGGCTGGAAACGATATGCAGTATTGTCTAAAAGTGAACTCATAGTAATGTTTGTGAACAAACATTTCTGCCGTGATATATCTTTAAAATGTTTGGGACCAGACAGTAAATCACATTTTCTTAAGAAAAAATATGACTACTTCATTATGGTTGACTATATATTCACTATCATGATGTCGTGGATTTAGGCGCTGCTTCACACTGAAAAGGCGTTTCCAGCACTCGACAAGCGCTCAGACGCTTTAGAAAGGCTGGAAACGATATGCAGTATTGTCTAAAAGTGAACTCATAGTAATGTTTGTGAACAAACATTTCTGCCGTGATATATCTTTAAAATGTTTGGGACCAGACAGTAAATCACATTTTCTTAAGAAAAAATATGACTACTTCATTATGGTTGACTATATATTCACTATCATGATGTCGTGGATTTAGGCGCAGCTTCACACTGAAAAGGCGTTTCCAGCACTCGACAAGCGCTCAGACGCTTTAGAAAGGCTGGAAACGATATGCAGTATTGTCTAAAAGTGAACTCATAGTAATGTTTGTGAACAAACATTTCTGCCGTGATATATCTTTAAAATGTGTGGGAACAGACAGTAAATCACATTTTCTTAAGAAAAAATATGACTACTTCATTATGGTTGACTATATATTCACTATCATGATGTCGTGGATTTAGGCGCTGCTTCACACTGAAAAGGCGTTTCCAGCACTCGACAAGCGCTCAGACGCTTTAGAAAGGCTGGAAACGATATGCAGTATTGTCTAAAAGTGAACTCATAGTAATGTTTGTGAACAAACATTTCTGCCGTGATATATCTTTAAAATGTTTGGGACCAGACAGTAAATCACATTTTCTTAAGAAAAAATATGACTACTTCATTATGGTTGACTATATATTCACTATCATGATGTCGTGGATTTAGGCGCAGCTTCACACTGAAAAGGCGTTTCCAGCACTCGACAAGCGCTCAGACGCTTTAGAAAGGCTGGAAACGATATGCAGTATTGTCTAAAAGTGAACTCATAGTAATGTTTGTGAACAAACATTTCTGCCGTGATATATCTTTAAAATGTTTGGGAACAGACAGTAAATCACATTTTCTTAAGAAAAAATATGACTACTTCATTATGGTTGACTATATATTCACTATCATGATGTCGTGGATTTAGGCGCTTCTTCACACTGAAAAGGCGTTTCCAGCACTCGACAAGCGCTCAGACGCTTTAGAAAGGCTGGAAACGATATGCAGTATTGTCTAAAAGTGAACTCATAGTAATGTTTGTGAACAAACATTTCTGCCGTGATATATCTTTAAAATGTTTGGGAACAGACAGTAAATCACATTTTCTTAAGAAAAAATATGACTACTTCATTATGGTTGACTATATATTCACTATCATGATGTCGTGGATTTAGGCGCGGCTTCACACTGAAAAGGCGTTTCCAGCACTCGACAAGCGCTCAGACGCTGTAGAAAGGCTGGAAACGATATGCAGTATTGTCTAAAAGTGAACTCATAGTAATGTTTGTGAACAAACATTTCTGCCGTGATATATCTTTAAAATGTGTGGGAACAGACAGTAAATCACATTTTCTTAAGAAAAAATATGACTACTTCATTATGGTTGACTATATATTCACTATCATGATGTCGTGGATTTAGGCGCTGCTTCACACTGAAAAGGCGTTTCCAGCACTCGACAAGCGCTCAGACGCTTTAGAAAGGCTGGAAACGATATGCAGTATTGTCTAAAAGTGAACTCATAGTAATGTTTGTGAACAAACATTTCTGCCGTGATATATCTTTAAAATGTTTGGGACCAGACAGTAAATCACATTTTCTTAAGAAAAAATATGACTACTTCATTATGGTTGACTATATATTCACTATCATGATGTCGTGGATTTAGGCGCAGCTTCACACTGAAAAGGCGTTTCCAGCACTCGACAAGCGCTCAGACGCTTTAGAAAGGCTGGAAACGATATGCAGTATTGTCTAAAAGTGAACTCATAGTAATGTTTGTGAACAAACATTTCTGCCGTGATATATCTTTAAAATGTTTGGGACCAGACAGTAAATCACATTTTCTTAAGAAAAAATATGACTACTTCATTATGGTTGACTATATATTCACTATCATGATGTCGTGGATTTAGGCGCAGCTTCACACTGAAAAGGCGTTTCCAGCACTCGACAAGCGCTCAGACGCTGTAGAAAGGCTGGAAACGATATGCAGTATTGTCTAAAAGTGAACTCATAGTAATGTTTGTGAACAAACATTTCTGCCGTGATATATCTTTAAAATGTTTGGGACCAGACAGTAAATCACATTTTCTTAAGAAAAAATATGACTACTTCATTATGGTTGACTATATATTCACTATCATGATGTCGTGGATTTAGGCGCTGCTTCACACTGAAAAGGCGTTTCCAGCACTCGACAAGCGCTCAGACGCTTTAGAAAGGCTGGAAACGATATGCAGTATTGTCTAAAAGTGAACTCATAGTAATGTTTGTGAACAAACATTTCTGCCGTGATATATCTTTAAAATGTTTGGGACCAGACAGTAAATCACATTTTCTTAAGAAAAAATATGACTACTTCATTATGGTTGACTATATATTCACTATCATGATGTCGTGGATTTAGGCGCAGCTTCACACTGAAAAGGCGTTTCCAGCACTCGACAAGCGCTCAGACGCTGTAGAAAGGCTGGAAACGATATGCAGTATTGTCTAAAAGTGAACTCATAGTAATGTTTGTGAACAAACATTTCTGCCGTGATATATCTTTAAAATGTTTGGGAACAGACAGTAAATCACATTTTCTTAAGAAAAAATATGACTACTTCATTATGGTTGACTATATATTCACTATCATGATGTCGTGGATTTAGGCGCTGCTTCACACTGAAAAGGCGTTTCCAGCACTCGACAAGCGCTCAGACGCTTTAGAAAGGCTGGAAACGATATGCAGTATTGTCTAAAAGTGAACTCATAGTAATGTTTGTGAACAAACATTTCTGCCGTGATATATCTTTAAAATGTTTGGGAACAGACAGTAAATCACATTTTCTTAAGAAAAAATATGACTACTTCATTATGGTTGACTATATATTCACTATCATGATGTCGTGGATTTAGGCGCAGCTTCACACTGAAAAGGCGTTTCCAGCACTCGACAAGCGCTCAGACGCTTTAGAAAGGCTGGAAACGATATGCAGTATTGTCTAAAAGTGAACTCATAGTAATGTTTGTGAACAAACATTTCTGCCGTGATATATCTTTAAAATGTTTGGGAACAGACAGTAAATCACATTTTCTTAAGAAAAAATATGACTACTTCATTATGGTTGACTATATATTCACTATCATGATGTCGTGGATTTAGGCGCTTCGTCACACTGAAAAGGCGTTTCCAGCACTCGACAAGCGCTCAGACGCTGTAGAAAGGCTGGAAACCATATGCAGTATTGTCTAAAAGTGAACTCATAGTAATGTTTGTGAACAAACATTTCTGCCGTGATATATCTTTAAAATGTTTGGGAACAGACAGTAAATCACATTTTCTTAAGAAAAAATATGACTACTTCATTATGGTTGACTATATATTCACTATCATGATGTCGTGGATTTAGGCGCAGCTTCACACTGAAAAGGCGTTTCCAGCACTCGACAAGCGCTCAGACGCTTTAGAAAGGCTGGAAACGATATGCAGTATTGTCTAAAAGTGAACTCATAGTAATGTTTGTGAACAAACATTTCTGCCGTGATATATCTTTAAAATGTTTGGGACCAGACAGTAAATCACATTTTCTTAAGAAAAAATATGACTACTTCATTATGGTTGACTATATATTCACTATCATGATGTCGTGGATTTAGGCGCAGCTTCACACTGAAAAGGCGTTTCCAGCACTCGACAAGCGCTCAGACGCTGTAGAAAGGCTGGAAACCATATGCAGTATTGTCTAAAAGTGAACTCATAGTAATGTTTGTGAACAAACATTTCTGCCGTGATATATCTTTAAAATGTTTGGGAACAGACAGTAAATCACATTTTCTTAAGAAAAAATATGACTACTTCATTATGGTTGACTATATATTCACTATCATGATGTCGTGGATTTAGGCGCTTCTTCACACTGAAAAGGCGTTTCCAGCACTCGACAAGCGCTCAGACGCTGTAGAAAGGCTGGAAACGATATGCAGTATTGTCTAAAAGTGAACTCATAGTAATGTTTGTGAACAAACATTTCTGCCGTGATATATCTTTAAAATGTTTGGGAACAGACAGTAAATCACATTTTCTTAAGAAAAAATATGACTACTTCATTATGGTTGACTATATATTCACTATCATGATGTCGTGGATTTAGGCGCAGCTTCACACTGAAAAGGCGTTTCCAGCACTCGACAAGCGCTCAGACGCTTTAGAACGGCTGGAAACGCTAAGCAGTATTGTCTAAAAGTGAACTCATAGTAATGTTTGTGAACAAACATTTCTGCCGTGATATATCTTTAAAATGTTTGGGAACAGACAGTAAATCACATTTTCTTAAGAAAAAATATGACTACTTCATTATGGTTGACTATATATTCACTATCATGATGTCGTGGATTTAGGCGCTTCTTCACACTGAAAAGGCGTTTCCAGCACTCGACAAGCGCTCAGACGCTGTAGAAAGGCTGGAAACCATATGCAGTATTGTCTAAAAGTGAACTCATAGTAATGTTTGTGAACAAACATTTCTGCCGTGATATATCTTTAAAATGTGTGGGAACAGACAGTAAATCACATTTTCTTAAGAAAAAATATGACTACTTCATTATGGTTGACTATATATTCACTATCATGATGTCGTGGATTTAGGCGCAGCTTCACACTGAAAAGGCGTTTCCAGCACTCGACAAGCGCTCAGACGCTGTAGAAAGGCTGGAAACGATATGCAGTATTGTCTAAAAGTGAACTCATAGTAATGTTTGTGAACAAACATTTCTGCCGTGATATATCTTTAAAATGTTTGGGAACAGACAGTAAATCACATTTTCTTAAGAAAAAATATGACTACTTCATTATGGTTGACTATATATTCACTATCATGATGTCGTGGATTTAGGCGCAGCTTCACACTGAAAAGGCGTTTCCAGCACTCGACAAGCGCTCAGACGCTTTAGAAAGGCTGGAAACGATATGCAGTATTGTCTAAAAGTGAACTCATAGTAATGTTTGTGAACAAACATTTCTGCCGTGATATATCTTTAAAATGTTTGGGACCAGACAGTAAATCACATTTTCTTAAGAAAAAATATGACTACTTCATTATGGTTGACTATATATTCACTATCATGATGTCGTGGATTTAGGCGCAGCTTCACACTGAAAAGGCGTTTCCAGCACTCGACAAGCGCTCAGACGCTTTAGAAAGGCTGGAAACGATATGCAGTATTGTCTAAAAGTGAACTCATAGTAATGTTTGTGAACAAACATTTCTGCCGTGATATATCTTTAAAATGTTTGGGACCAGACAGTAAATCACATTTTCTTAAGAAAAAACTATGACTACTTCATTATGGTTGACTATATATTCACTATCATGATGTCGTGGATTTAGGCGCTTCTTCACACTGAAAAGGCGTTTCCAGCACTCGACAAGCGCTCAGACGCTGTAGAAAGGCTGGAAACGATATGCAGTATTGTCTAAAAGTGAACTCATAGTAATGTTTGTGAACAAACATTTCTGCCGTGATATATCTTTAAAATGTTTGGGACCAGACAGTAAATCACATTTTCTTAAGAAAAAATATGACTACTTCATTATGGTTGACTATATATTCACTATCATGATGTCGTGGATTTAGGCGCAGCTTCACACTGAAAAGGCGTTTCCAGCACTCGACAAGCGCTCAGACGCTTTAGAAAGGCTGGAAACGATATGCAGTATTGTCTAAAAGTGAACTCATAGTAATGTTTGTGAACAAACATTTCTGCCGTGATATATCTTTAAAATGTTTGGGACCAGACAGTAAATCACATTTTCTTAAGAAAAAATATGACTACTTCATTATGGTTGACTATATATTCACTATCATGATGTCGTGGATTTAGGCGCTGCTTCACACTGAAAAGGCGTTTCCAGCACTCGACAAGCGCTCAGACGCTGTAGAAAGGCTGGAAACGATATGCAGTATTGTCTAAAAGTGAACTCATAGTAATGTTTGTGAACAAACATTTCTGCCGTGATATATCTTTAAAATGTGTGGGAACAGACAGTAAATCACATTTTCTTAAGAAAAAATATGACTACTTCATTATGGTTGACTATATATTCACTATCATGATGTCGTGGATTTAGGCGCAGCTTCACACTGAAAAGGCGTTTCCAGCACTCGACAAGCGCTCAGACGCTTTAGAAAGGCTGGAAACGATATGCAGTATTGTCTAAAAGTGAACTCATAGTAATGTTTGTGAACAAACATTTCTGCCGTGATATATCTTTAAAATGTTTGGGACCAGACAGTAAATCACATTTTCTTAAGAAAAAACTATGACTACTTCATTATGGTTGACTATATATTCACTATCATGATGTCGTGGATTTAGGCGCAGCTTCACACTGAAAAGGCGTTTCCAGCACTCGACAAGCGCTCAGACGCTTTAGAAAGGCTGGAAACGATATGCAGTATTGTCTAAAAGTGAACTCATAGTAATGTTTGTGAACAAACATTTCTGCCGTGATATATCTTTAAAATGTTTGGGACCAGACAGTAAATCACATTTTCTTAAGAAAAAATATGACTACTTCATTATGGTTGACTATATATTCACTATCATGATGTCGTGGATTTAGGCGCTGCTTCACACTGAAAAGGCGTTTCCAGCACTCGACAAGCGCTCAGACGCTTTAGAAAGGCTGGAAACGATATGCAGTATTGTCTAAAAGTGAACTCATAGTAATGTTTGTGAACAAACATTTCTGCCGTGATATATCTTTAAAATGTTTGGGACCAGACAGTAAATCACATTTTCTTAAGAAAAAATATGACTACTTCATTATGGTTGACTATATATTCACTATCATGATGTCGTGGATTTAGGCGCAGCTTCACACTGAAAAGGCGTTTCCAGCACTCGACAAGCGCTCAGACGCTTTAGAAAGGCTGGAAACGATATGCAGTATTGTCTAAAAGTGAACTCATAGTAATGTTTGTGAACAAACATTTCTGCCGTGATATATCTTTAAAATGTTTGGGACCAGACAGTAAATCACATTTTCTTAAGAAAAAATATGACTACTTCATTATGGTTGACTATATATTCACTATCATGATGTCGTGGATTTAGGCGCTGCTTCACACTGAAAAGGCGTTTCCAGCACTCGACAAGCGCTCAGACGCTGTAGAAAGGCTGGAAACGATATGCAGTATTGTCTAAAAGTGAACTCATAGTAATGTTTGTGAACAAACATTTCTGCCGTGATATATCTTTAAAATGTTTGGGACCAGACAGTAAATCACATTTTCTTAAGAAAAAATATGACTACTTCATTATGGTTGACTATATATTCACTATCATGATGTCGTGGATTTAGGCGCTTCGTCACACTGAAAAGGCGTTTCCAGCACTCGACAAGCGCTCAGACGCTGTAGAAAGGCTGGAAACGATATGCAGTATTGTCTAAAAGTGAACTCATAGTAATGTTTGTGAACAAACATTTCTGCCGTGATATATCTTTAAAATGTTTGGGAACAGACAGTAAATCACATTTTCTTAAGAAAAAATATGACTACTTCATTATGGTTGACTATATATTCACTATCATGATGTCGTGGATTTAGGCGCAGCTTCACACTGAAAAGGCGTTTCCAGCACTCGACAAGCGCTCAGACGCTTTAGAAAGGCTGGAAACGATATGCAGTATTGTCTAAAAGTGAACTCATAGTAATGTTTGTGAACAAACATTTCTGCCGTGATATATCTTTAAAATGTTTGGGACCAGACAGTAAATCACATTTTCTTAAGAAAAACTATGACTACTTCAATATGGGTGACTGCATATTTGCTATCATGATGTCGTGGATTTAGGCGCGGCTTCACACTGAAAAGGCGTTTCCAGCACTCCACAAGCGCTCAGACGCTTTGAAAGGCTGAAACTAGCAGTATTGTCTAAAAGTGAAATCTTATCAAGACACAGTAAACATTTTCTGCCGTGAAATCATATATGTGTGGGACAAGCGTCAATCACATGCTTTGAAAGGCTGGAAACCATATGCAGTATTGTCTAAAAGTGAACTCATAGTAATGTTTGTGAACAAACATTTCTGCCGTGATATATCTTTAAAATGTTTGGGAACAGACAGTAAATCACATTTTCTTAAGAAAAAATATGACTACTTCATTATGGTTGACTATATATTCACTATCATGATGTCGTGGATTTAGGCGCTTCTTCACACTGAAAAGGCGTTTCCAGCACTCGACAAGCGCTCAGACGCTTTAGAAAGGCTGGAAACGATATGCAGTATTGTCTAAAAGTGAACTCATAGTAATGTTTGTGAACAAACATTTCTGCCGTGATATATCTTTAAAATGTTTGGGAACAGACAGTAAATCACATTTTCTTAAGAAAAAATATGACTACTTCATTATGGTTGACTATATATTCACTATCATGATGTCGTGGATTTAGGCGCAGCTTCACACTGAAAAGGCGTTTCCAGCACTCGACAAGCGCTCAGACGCTTTAGAAAGGCTGGAAACGATATGCAGTATTGTCTAAAAGTGAACTCATAGTAATGTTTGTGAACAAACATTTCTGCCGTGATATATCTTTAAAATGTTTGGGACCAGACAGTAAATCACATTTTCTTAAGAAAAAATATGACTACTTCATTATGGTTGACTATATATTCACTATCATGATGTCGTGGATTTAGGCGCAGCTTCACACTGAAAAGGCGTTTCCAGCACTCGACAAGCGCTCAGACGCTTTAGAAAGGCTGGAAACGATATGCAGTATTGTCTAAAAGTGAACTCATAGTAATGTTTGTGAACAAACATTTCTGCCGTGATATATCTTTAAAATGTTTGGGACCAGACAGTAAATCACATTTTCTTAAGAAAAAATATGACTACTTCATTATGGGTTGACTATATATTCACTATCATGATGTCGTGGATTTAGGCGCTTCTTCACACTGAAAAGGCGTTTCCAGCACTCGACAAGCGCTCAGACGCTTTAGAAAGGCTGGAAACGATATGCAGTATTGTCTAAAAGTGAACTCATAGTAATGTTTGTGAACAAACATTTCTGCCGTGATATATCTTTAAAATGTGTGGGAACAGACAGTAAATCACATTTTCTTAAGAAAAAATATGACTACTTCATTATGGTTGACTATATATTCACTATCATGATGTCGTGGATTTAGGCGCTGCTTCACACTGAAAAGGCGTTTCCAGCACTCGACAAGCGCTCAGACGCTTTAGAAAGGCTGGAAACGATATGCAGTATTGTCTAAAAGTGAACTCATAGTAATGTTTGTGAACAAACATTTCTGCCGTGATATATCTTTAAAATGTTTGGGACCAGACAGTAAATCACATTTTCTTAAGAAAAAATATGACTACTTCATTATGGTTGACTATACATACCCAGCCATCACCATGTCTTGGGACGTCTTAAGACATGTCTAAAGACACATTATGAAGACGTCTTAGGACATCTTGAGGCATGTCTTAAGACATAAAGACATGTCTTTAAGACGTGTCTATAGACACGGATCTTAAGATGTCTTGGCAATAATAACATCCCAAGACGTCTCAAGATGTAAGATGCATAATACGTATTTTTAAATTTTACCTACATTTTTTTAAATAAATCTTTTACTTTTAAATATTTTTAAGGGATTTTTACAACGTAACATTATTTATAGCAAAAATTCTAGTAATTAATTTTTTTTCACTATTTAATTTTTTTGTTCTATGTAGGATGCATAATGGTATCATTTATTTTAATACATATATTGTATATTGTTTTATAAACATACAAACATTACATATATTAGTACATACTACATTTATACATTTCAGAACAAATTTAACAACAAAAGTAATAATAATAATAATAATAGGCACATGGTTCACAGTCTGTAACTTTCTCTACAATAACCATTTTATATGAAACCACTAAATGACTTTGTTTACATCGCAAGGAGAGAATCAAGTGTACAAAAACGTGGAATTCCCCTTTAAATGTTTCTGTTGCATTAGAAAAGCTTATGGAATCAGTGAAAATTTATTTGTGAGTTCAGACCATGCCTTCAACATATTGGTAGTATGAGGGAAGATTCTTATGCAACTATTTTGTAATACAGCGTTGCTACAAAATTTAAAAATCTAATTCAGTTCTTTTAAATACCTTTTTATAGTAATTAACCCTTAATGTTTTAAAACGTGGTAAAAATGTGTTAAAAATACATTTTTTTTACAATGACTATTTTACAGTTGCTTCATTTTTTAATGAAGGTATCATTTTATCAACTTTTAAAATAATAATAAGAAGAAGGAGAACAAGAACAATAATAAGTATGCATAAATTACAGTAATGTAATTTAAAGGGGTATGAAAAATCACTATTTTACAGTTTTGTATTTCCTTGTTAATCTGTTAAAAATTCAAAATACTTCTATATTCAAACAATTTACTCAATCCAAAGCATAGCCCATGAAAAAGCACCCACATAGCTTTCAAAAAATATAGATTACAGTTATTGTTTATTGTTTTTACAACTGTGTATACGCACAGTACAATAGCGTCATCACACTTGATATGTTCTACAGACGGAGAAAAACATGTTAACTGACTGTGTGTAGAAATTTGAAATATACTGCAATAAATACACAGTTCCACAAACCAGTGAATCTGATTTTAAGGTCTGCTGTTACTCCGTATACAAGTTATGCTAAAGTTACTAGCAATATAGTACTATGAACAATTATAAATGATGGGAAACAATTTTAAGACGAATTCATATGGACTAAAAAGAAAAACTGACCAACAGAGTAATACAGAGGTCTGAACCCCAGCAGCACTCCTAACATACCTGAGCCAGATAATGATCAGCTGTCAAACAATTAATACCAGACTCAGATGTGCTAGGAGCTGGAATAGAGCCAAGCTGTGGACATTTTATGTGGACATACGTGGACACAGGAAACAGGACACAGATAACTCAGTGTGCATATGTCCATGCCGTAATGCCTGAATACTAACATTACTGATATCACACTGCTAATGTTACCGATCTCTCCTTTTACAGTTAAATCCGTGATGAGTGAGAGAACTGTCAGATTCACAGCCCATCGCTTCTTCCTCTGTTTTTTCTCAGTGTTGGTCTCCTTTGTCAGAGATATGAGGAAAAATCAATTTTAAGACAATAAATTTGAAATTACTTTTTGATCTGCACAGACAAGCAGGCTGAATTTAAAGGGGACCTGTTATGCTAATTTCCAATGTTCATAAATTTATTTTTGGGGTCTACTATAATATATTTACATGCTTCAGTGTTGCAGAAACACATTATTTTTCTCATACTGTAGTTGTTTACTCACCCTCTGTCTGAAACGCTCTGTTAGAGCTCCTGTGTCTTTAAGCCCCTCCTTCCTGATGAGCCCAGTACGCTCAGATTAGTTAGCTCGCTCACTTGGCTCTGACTGATCACCAGAGCGGTTCCGCCAATACACGGGCTCCGGTAGATGCGTTGCATTGTGTGAGGGCGTGCCAACCTCGCTGGTAGGTGGGCAATAAGGATTGTGTTATGGGATTACATCATCTTGTAACAAAGGAAAAGGGCTGGGGAACTCCAGCCCTCAGGCAGCTGAGAAAAGTGGTTTCTGTGGGAGAGAGTTTCTCCCTCTGGCAGATACTTTCAGCTTTGAATCTTACATGCACAAAAAGCTACATAACACAATAAATGAAAGGGAAGGCATTATATATTCCCTTTATAAGTAGAATATAATGTACAGTATACATACGTTTACTCATCTAAAATCAACTCAGGCATTTAGTACACAAAGAAATGTGACAAGGCTTTAAATAATACCTATGCATGAACTCCAGCTTGGCACCCAGCTCACACGCATAGCTGATGTTCAGACAATGATGTTCAGTGTAATGAAAGAAGCATCAGGATGAGGCCACTTGGGTAAGAGCACAGTTGAGTGTTGAGAATGAGATGGACTGCCACCATACTGGATGAGGCCCAAAGAGAGGATGTTCCTTTGGAAGGATTGAAAACAACAAAGTTGATTAGATAATTCACAATTCTATTGTTTTCAT
Organism: Colossoma macropomum; assembly: GCF_904425465.1. Taxonomy (NCBI): domain Eukaryota; kingdom Metazoa; phylum Chordata; class Actinopteri; order Characiformes; family Serrasalmidae; genus Colossoma; species Colossoma macropomum. The sequence goes on along the minus strand of NW_023494799.1, from coordinate 19,504,845 downwards.
CCTCTAACATGACTCAGTCAACACGTGACAGAAATGATCATTTGCTGTTGAGGCAGGTGTGAGCTTAGTACTGATATCTGTATCTGTTAAAAGCTGTGTTAAAGGAGATTTACATGATTTTTAAGCACAATTTCATCATTAAGATGCAAAAAGTAGTTTGATACAAAATGTTCCATTGTGGAAAAACTTACAGAGTCAGAGTTGTTCATAGTGGCAGTGACAAGAACCAGACGTTTGATAGAGTTCAATGTCTCTAATCTCTCTCACAGAGAATTATTACATGAAATGATTATTAATAAGAGCTGAACTCTATTAGATCATGTTTACCACATGCTTTATGCTATAACTTGTAGGGGTCTGAGACTTGCAGTATTACACATTAAAGCACTGTGAAGAAGTAAATTCATAAATATTGATACAGTGTTGGTGATATTGCCATATCGATATTTTGAACACAGCTGTAGTGGCAAATAACATATTAACATATTAATAAATAAAAACATTCTTATAGTTTCATTTAAAAAATTAAAACTTGAGTCTCACCAGTTGATCAGCTTCAGATGATTTCTGATGAGAAACATCTAAAACAAAACAGACACATGAGGTAAATGCAGCAAAACAACAACACCAAGGCATAACAATGAAAAACACAAAACAAACTGGTCTCTGAGCTACACAAACTGTGTAGTACCTCTGAACTCTGAACTACCGGACTGTGCTCAGTTTCATTGTTGTACTGTTCAGTGTGCTGACCCTGCTGCACTGTGATCAGTCTTAGATTTAATTCTGAGGCAGCCTTTCATTTGTCCCAGCTACCTAAATGCTTCAACTGACTGATTCTGCTGCACACATAGCATCTCACCTGTCTATACTCCAAACCTTATGAGCTTCCATGGCTGCACTGCTGGGATGAGACAGCTGTACAGAGCTGAAGCTGGGTGGTATGGTTACAGGGCGCTGCTGGGTGCTAAGCGACATCTGACGCAGCCGCGAGGCGTAAACAGACAAGCCGCTTAGCCGCTAGCTGACCTAGGTTAGCTACATACGCTAACCTACCACTGGTGTCTTCACTTGGCAGATCCACCCAGAAATACAGAAATAAAAGTTTACTTCAGCTGACTGTCAGTGAGGCTGCTCACTGCTCATCTCATTTTGTCACTACTCACCTTTTAAAAGCAGAGTCTGACCGTTGCAGTCGTGACTCCAGTCGCCACTCCACTCGGTCCAGTCAGCTAGTTAGCTTAGCTAACTATGCAGCTGAAACTCCTCGTTTCTGGGAGCTGAAAGCGTCACCCGGCAGGCGGCGCTGTCTTAGTAAGGAGTGTAAGAGAGTCTTATCGACGTTTAACACTCGCTAAACAAACTCGATAAACTGCCCGCGTTAGCGACCTGAGAGACCCGCTCACTGTAACGGCTGTAACGGTCGCGCTCGGCTTTAAACGGAGGAACGGCGGAGAGCGCTCGCGCTTCAAAACCGAACGTCCAAGAGGCGGAGTCCCGCGCTCTGATTGGTCTAAACTCCCGCCAGTCTTTTGTTTGTCCTCCCATAGATCTTTTTTTTTCTCGTTCGCACGGCTCTGCTGTACTGAATGAACTGTGCTGTTTTGTTTTTGTTTGTTTGTTGTTTTAATCTAGACACAGAATAGAAAACTGCAAACCCTTGAAATACATAAGACAGCTGTGCAGCATTATCATACAGCATCACTGGAGGCCATGCCTTAATATATTAAAGTCGAAGTATGTAGTTGGACATTTAAACAAAAATCTGTTTATTATGTAATTTTACGTGGTGAAACAACACAGGTCTTTATATTACTACTCAAATACATTTGTTTATTATTGTTCGTGTTTTCCAAATACTGGAGATAATAGTTTTGAAAGTTATACAAATTAAAAGTCTAACTTTGGGCAGCCCTGATCTGCTTAAGAAAATAAACAGAAGTGTAGATGTTGAAGAGAGTGAACCAGGGGCTTTTTCTGCATTAAGTTTTGGTGATATGTGATCTCTAAAGTACTCAGGTTAGCTGTTAAGTACATTTACTTCCTATTAGCTCAATGTTGTTTTATCTTGGTTCCTAGCTTGTTCTCTCTGGTTACAATTGTACATTTGAAAATAGATCAATGTTGTTTTAATCATAGCATGTTTTCTGCAAAAGAGCAAAAGGCTGTGACTGACTGTGATTATCTCCTTTGGTACATGTTACAAATTAAAAGTTATTCTACCATGAACTTCAATGATATAAGGAAATGAGTTTAAACATTTTAAGGTAAGGTAAGGTAATGGTTTAAGAATTGATTTTTTCTTTTGCTATTTTGCCACTGTAAACACCTTTCTGCAATAATCAAAAAACAAAACATACAAAAAAAAAGAATCACAAAAGTACAGCAAGAAAAATCTTAGTGAATGTTCTTTTAGTAATATCACACAAAAACCATATCATTACAGCAGGCTGTTTCTTGAGGACATACTTATTATATTCTCATTATATTTTACATTAGGCTGTGCTGTGGTAATCCTGGTAATCCTCAGTAGTAATTTTCAGTTTGGCAGTACCACAGGAATACCACACTCATACCACAGGACTTTTTGTAATGGACCACACTTTGGACTCAACTGAACTGTCTTAAGACACGACATCTCTGTGTCTTAAGACAAAGTGATGTCTTAAGTCATGCCTCGTCTTCAAGACACACAAAATAATTACTTCTTTGTCTTAAGACGTTAACTTTCATGTCTCAAGACAAAGATCGTGTCTTCACTCATATGTCTTAAGACGTTCTTGAGATGTCTTGTCATAAGAAAATGTCTCAAGACATCTTATAAACACTGTCAAGACATCTTAAGACATCTTAAGACACAGTGAGAGCTGGGTATGTATATTCACTATCATGATGTCGTGGATTTAGGCGCGGCTTCACACTGAAAAGGCGTTTCCAGCACTTGACCAGCGCTCAGACGCTTTCGAAAGGCTGGAAACGATGTGCAGTATTGTCTAAAAGTGAAACCATTATCATGATCACAGTTAGACATTTCTGCCCTAAAATATCGATTATATGTTTGGGAACGGACAGTAAATCACATTTTCTTAAGAAAAAATATGACTACTTCATTATGTTTGAGTATATATTCACTATCATGATGTCGTGGATTTAGGTGCGGCTTGACACTGAAAAGGCGTTTCCAGCACTCGACAAGCGCTCAGACGCTTTAGAAAGGCTGGAAACGATGTGCAGTATTGTCTAAGAGTGAAATCATTATCATGATCACAGTCAGACATTTCTGCCCTAAAATATCGATTATATGTTTGGGAACGGACAGTAAATCACATTTTCTTAAGAAAAAATATGACTACTTCATTATGTTTGACTATATATTCACTATCATGATGTCGTGGATTTAGGCGAGGCTTGACACTGAAAAGGCGTTTCCAGCACTCGACAAGCGCTCAGACGCTTTCGAAAGGCTGGAAACGATATGCAGTATTGTCTAAAAGTGAACTCATAATAATGTTTGTGAACAAACATTTCTGCCATGATATATCTTAACAATGTGTGGGAACAGACAGTAAATCACATATTCTTGAGAAAAACTATGACTACTTCAATATGGGTGAATACATATTTGCAATCATGATGTCGTGGATTTAGGCGCTTCTTCACACTAAAAAGGCGTTACGAGCACTCGACAAGCACTCAGACGCTTTCGAAAGGCTGGAAACGATATGCAGTATTGTCTAAAAGTGAAATCATTATCAAGATCACAGTCAGACATTTCTGCCCTAAAATATCGATTATATGTTTGGGAGCAGACAGTAAATCACATTTTCTTAAGAAAAAATATGACTTCTTCATTATGGTTGACTATATATTCTCTATCATGATGTCGTGGATTTAGGCGCTGCTTCACGCTGAAAAGGCGTTTCCAGCACTCGACAAGCACTCAGACGCTTTCGAAAGGCTGGAAACGATATGCAGTATTGTCTAAAAGTGAACTCATAGTAATGTTCGTGAACAAACATTTCTGCCGTTATATATCTTTAACATGTTTGCCCTAAAATATCGATTATATGTTTGGGAACAGAAAGTAAATCACATTTACTTAAGAAAAACTATGAGTACTTCAATATGGGTGACTGCACATTTGCGAACATGATGTCGTGGATTTAGGCGCTGCTTCACTCTGAAAAGGCGTTTCCAGCACTCGACAAGCGCTCAGACGCTTTCGAAAGGCTGGAAACGATATGCAGTATTGTCTAAAAGTGAACTCATAGTAATGTTTGAGAACAAACATTTCTGCCGTTATATATCTTTACAATGTGTGGGAACAGACAGTAAATCACATTTTCTTGTGAAAAACTATGACTACTTCAATATGGGTGACTACATATTTGCAATCATGATGTCGTGGATTTAGGCGCTGCTTCACTCTTAAAAGGCGTTTCCAGCACTCGACAAGCGCTCAGACGCTTTCGAAAGGCTGGAAACGATATGCAGTATTGTCTAAAAGTGAAATCATTATCAAGATAACAGTCAGACATTTCTGCCATAAAATATCGATTATATGTTTGGGAGCAGACAGTAAATCACATTTTCTTAAGAAAAAATATGACTACTTCATTATGGTTGATTATATATTCACTATCATAATGTAGTGGATTTAGGCGCAGCTTCACTCTGAAAAGGCGTTTCCAGCACTCGACAAGCGCTCAGACGCTTTAGAAAGGCTGGAAACGATATGCAGTATTGTCTAAAAGTGACATCATTATCATGATCACAGTCAGACATGTCTGCCCTAAAATATCGATTATATGTTTGGGAACAGACAGTAAATCACATGTCTTAAGAAAAAATATGACTACATATTTACTATCTTGGTGTCGTGGATTTCGGCGCTGCTTCACACTGAAAAGGCGTTTCCAGCACTCGCCAAGCACTCAGACGCTTTAGAAATGCTGGAAACGATATGCAGTATCTGCAAAAGGTGAACTCATAGTAATGTTTATGAACAGACATTTCTGCCGTGATGTATTCTTTATATGTTTGGGAACAGACAGTAAATCACATTTTCTTAAGAAAAACTATGACTACTTCAATATGGGTGACTACATATTTGCCATCGTGATGTCGTGGATTTAGGCGCTGCGTCACACTGAAAAGGCGTTTCCAGCACTCGACAAGCGCTCAGACGCTTTCGAAAGGCTGGAAACGATATGCAGTATTGTCTAAAAGTGAAATCATTTTCATGATCACAGTCAGACACGTCTGCCCTAAAATATCGATTATATGTTTGGACCCAGACAGTAAATCATGTTTTAAGACTACATATTTACTGCCGTTGTGTCGTGGATTTCGGCGCAGCTTCACACTGAAAAGGCGTTTCCAGCACTCCACAAGCACTCAGACGCTTTAGAAAGGCTGGAAACGATATGCAGTATCTTTATAACGTTGACTCATAGTAATGTTTGTGAACAAACATTTCTGCCGTGATATATTCTTTATATGTTTGGGAACAAACAGTAAATCACATTTTCTTAAGAAAACTATGACTACTTCAATATGAGTTACTACATATTAGCAATCATGATGTCGTGGATTAAGACGGTTTTTGACCCTGAAAGGGCGTTTCCAGCACTCCACAAGCCTCAGACGCTTTAGAAAGGCTGGAAACGAAATGCAGTATCTGCATAAGGTGAACTCATAGTAATGTTTGCCTCATATGTGTGGGAACAATAATTAAATCACATTTTCTTAAGAAAAAAATCAAAAGACAATTTGGTCCTATGGCCCAACAACTCCAAGCTCCCATTCTTATATTATCGTAACACTTCTTAAGGGTTTTTTAATAGAGAATGGGCCCATGACCTTTGACTCAAAGCTCAGATGAAATGTTTTTTTAAGAAAAGTCTGAGTCATGATTACTACGTCGCCTCGCCACAGTTTTAAGTCCCTATTCTATTTTAATAGGATTGAGGCCTCTGGGCCTGTGTTTAAGAGCTCATGTCCCATCTTACGCTTGCAAAAAATGAAATGGCTCATACTGGGTATTGGCTCAGAGATTTCATTGCAGTTTCTTGTCATCATTGGCATCAGTTCAGAAGTGCATTTAAAAGACCCTAGGCTTTGGCCTCCAAATTACCATTCAAATATTTGAGTTCCTATACTAAGATGTTGGTCTTGGCCGTGTTTTAAAGGGCTTTTGGGTTTGTGATATGACCATTGCATGGGTGTTAGGTGTTTCATTTCACCATTATTGTCCATGTCTTTACATTTTATTCTGTTGGGGTAAAATGGCAGAGAATTGAGAATAAAAATATTCACCTGGACACGAGATGGGGTCTTAGCCTTCCCAAAGAACTTTATTTTCTATAATCTAGGTGTTTTATGTTGGCGAGAAGACACAGGGCCGAGGACTCCGAGCTCCCGTTACTCATTTCATTCTTTTCAATCTAAATGGCATGGTCATTTGTATCAGATCATAGCCTGAATTTCAGAGCTGAATTCATCAATTTTGTTTCAAATTTCTGAACAGTTTGGGATTTTGGTTCTATGGCCCAACAACTCCAGCCTCCCATTCCTATATTATAGTAACACTTCTTAAGGATTTTTAAATAGAGAATGGGCCCATGACCTTTGACTCAAAGCTCAGATGAAATGTTTTTTTTAAGAAAAGTCTGAGTCATGATTACTACGTCGCCTCTGCCACAGTTTTAAGTCCCTATTCTATTTTAATAGGATTGAGGCCTCTGGGCCTGTGTTTAAGAGCTCATGTCCCATCTTACGCTTGCAAAAAATGAAATGGCTCATACTGGGTATTGGCTCAGAGATTTCATTGCAGTTTCTTTTCATCACTGGCATCAGTTCAGAAGTGCATTTAAAAGACCCCAGGCTTTGGCCTCCAAATTACCATTCAAATATTTGAGTTCCTATACTAAGATGTTGGTCTTGGCATCATTTAAAGGGCTTTTGGGTTTGTGATATGACCTTTGCATTGGTGTTAGGTGTTTCATTTCAACATTTTTGTCCATGTCTTAAGGTTTTGTTTATCATTAGTGGGCTACGGACCAGAGTCCTAGAACACAAATCCTAGACTTAAATCTTTCATCGCTAAACGTGAAAAGCTTGACAACAAGGCCCTCAGCCTAGGCTTCATTGAACCCAACAAATGATCTTGGCAGTATTATAAGGATTTTGAGCTAGGGGACATGATGTTAATCCTTGGCTCCTGCTCAAATTATATTTGCTATATATGCAACATTCTAAGGTCACCTATATTCTAGGAAACTCTGCCTTGGCCTCAGAGCTCCCTTTCCATATTTTATTCTTAACAGTGTAAACGGCTGGATCATGATTACTACTTCGCCTCGCCACAGTTTTGAATCGCAATTCTATTTTAATAGGATTGAGGCCTCTGGGCCTCTGTTTTAGCGCTCATGTCCCATCTTACTCTTGCAAAATGAAATGGCTCATACTGGGTATTGGCTCAGAGATTTCATTGCAGTTTCTTGTCATCATTGGCATCAGTTCAGAAGTGCATTTAAAAGACCCTAGGCTTTGGCCTCCAAATTACCATTCAAATATTTGAGTTCCTATACTAAGATGTTGGTCTTGGCCGTGTTTTAAAGGGCTTTTGGGTTTGTGATATGACCATTGCATGGGTGTTAGGTGTTTCATTTCACCATTATTGTCCATGTCTTTACATTTTATTCTGTTGGGGTAAAATGGCAGAGAATTGAGAATAAAAATATTCACCTGGACACGAGATGGGGTCTTAGCCTTCCCAAAGAACTTTATTTTCTATAATCTAGGTGTTTTATGTTGGCGAGAAGACACAGGGCCGAGGACTCCGAGCTCCCGTTACTCATTTCATTCTTTTCAATCTAAATGGCATGGTCATTTGTATCAGATCATAGCCTGAATTTCAGAGCTGAATTCATCAATTTTGTTTCAAATTTCTGAACCGTTTGGGATTTTGGTTCTATGGCCCAACAACTCCAGCCTTCCATTCCTATATTATAGTAACACTTCTTAAGGATTTTTAAATAGAGAATGGGCCCATGACCTTTGACTCAAAGCTCAGATGAAATGTTTTTTATAAGAAAAGTCTGAGTCATGATTACTATGTCGCCTCGCCACAGTTTTAAGTCCCTATTCTATTTTAATAGGATTGAGGCCTCTGGGCCTGTGTTTAAGAGCTCATGTCCCATCTTACGCTTGCAAAAAATGAAATGGCTCATACTGGGTATTGGCTCAGAGATTTCATTGCAGTTTCATTGGCCTCAGTTGAGAAGTGCCCTTAAGAGACTCTAGGATTTGGCCTCCAAAATACCATTCAAATATTTGAGTTCCTATTCTAAGAGGTTAGGTACTGGCCTTATTTGTAGTGATTTTGTTTTAGTTATATTATGCTTGGACATGCCACAGAGAGCTCCCATCTTCTCCAACGAAACTTAAATAATATGACATTTTATTTAGACATTACAGTTAAGAATTACCCTAGGTGACTAAGCTTGTACAATCATGGTATTATGGTGTCAGTGGTTTATTTACACTGAAAATGCGTTTACTGCACTCCACAAGCTCTCAAACGCTCTAGCACTTCTCTTAACGCGGACATTTTAATGATTATGACATCATGATTATGTCCGCCACAATACACATTTTATATGTCGAGGTACTTGACGGTAATTCACATTTTCATTAGAAAGAACGATTGAATGATTTCAAACATCTAGTGACACAGGTAAGCTTTTTACTTGTGTCACTAGATGTGTGAAATCATTCAGTCTTGGTTTCAGTCGGTTGTTTTCACTGAAAAGGCGTTCACTGCACACCACAAGCGCTCAAAAGCTTTAGAAAGGCTAGAAGCGCTGTACAGGATGCTCTTCACGCGAAGACATTATAATTAACATGAAACGACATTTCTGCCGTAAAAATACTTCAAATGTAAACGTACGGACTGTAAATGATATTTTCATGAGAAAGAACAGTTAAGCGATTACGTTTGTGACTAGATCTGTGCAATCATTCAATCTTGGTTTTAGGCGTTCGTTTTCACTGAAAAGGCGTTCACTGCACAGGTACACAGGTGCACTGTACACAGGATTCTCTTCACGCGATGACATTATGAGGATTATGAACAAACATTTCTGCCATAAAACACATTTAATATATATGTATTATATATTATTATATAGAAAAAGGTATTGACAAAAATCCCATTTTCATGTTAAAGAACATTAAAGCGTTTAATTGTATAATACAGTTTATGCAATCATTCAATCTGGGTTTTAGGCGTTTTTTTTTTTCAGACCAAAGCGTTTACTTATGTGACTACTTTAACTTGGGTGACAAAACCAATAATGAAGTCGTGGATTTAGGTGCTGCTTCACACTGAAACGCCGTTTCAAATCCACAAGCTCTCAGACGCTTTCGAAAGACTGGAAACGATATGCAGTATCTTGTTAACGTGAACTCGTAGTAATGTTTATGAACAGACGTTCCTGCCGTGATATATTCCTAATATGTGTTGGAACAGAGAGTAAATCACATTTTCTTAAGAAAAACTGTGACTACTTTAACTTGACTGACTAAACCTGTACCATCATGATGTCGTGGATTTAGGCGCTTCTTCACACTGAAAAGGCGTTTCCAGCACTCGACAAGCGCTCAGATGCTTTCGAAAGGCTGGAAACGATATGCAGTATTGTCTAGAAGTGAAATCATTATTATGATCACAATCAGACATTTCTGCCCTAATGTATCGTATAAATGTTTGGGAACTGACAGTAAATCACATTTTCTTAAGAAAAAATATGACTACTTCAATATATTTGAATACGTATTAAAATCATGATGTTGTGGATTTAGGCGCTTCTTCACACTGAAAAGGCTTTTCCAGCGATCCACAAGCGCTCAGACGCTTTAGAAAGGCTGAAAACGACATGAACTCATTAAAAAATTATAAAAGGACATTTCTGCCCTAAAATGTCCCTTATTTGTTTAGAATCAAAAAGTCAATCACATTTTCTTAAGAAAAAATTTGACTTCTTTAACTTGGGTGACTAAACCTGTACAATCATGATGTCGTGGATTTAGGCGCTTCTTCACACTGAAAAGGCGTTTCCAGCACTCCACAAGCGCTCAGACGCTTTAGAAAGGCTGGAAACGCTATGCAGTATCTTCTTAACGTGAATTCATAGTAATGTTCATGAAGAGACATTTCTGCCGTGATATATTGTTTATATGTGTGGGAACAGACAGTAAATCACATTTTCTTAAGAAAAAATTTGACTACTTCATTATGGTTGACTATATAATCACTATCGTGATGTCGTGGATTTCGGCGCAGCTTCACACTGAAAAGGCGTTTCCAGCACTCGACAAGCGCTCAGACGCTTTCGAAAGGCTGGAAATGATATGCAGTATTGTCTAAAAGTGAACTCATAGTAATGTTTGTGAACAAACATTTCTGCCGTGATATATCTTTACAATGTGTGGGAACAGACAGTAAATCACATTTTCTTGTGAAAAACTATGACTACTTCAATATGGGTGACTACATATTTGCAATCATGATGTCGTGGATATAGGCGCTGCGTCACACTGAAAAGGCGTTTCCAGCACTCGACAAGCGCTCAGACGCTTTCGAAAGGCTGGAAACGATATGCAGTACTGTCTAAAAGTGAAATCATTATCATGATCACAGTCAAATATGTCTGCCCTAAAATATCGATTATATGTTTGGGAACAGACAGTAAATCACATGTCTTAAGAAATAATATGACTACATATTTACTATCATGGTGTCGTGGATTTCGGCGCAGCTTCACACTGAAAAGGCGTTTCCAGCACTCGACAAGCACTCAGACGCTTTAGAAAGGCTGGAAACGATATGCAGTATCTTCTTAACGTTGACTCATAGTAATGTTTGTGAACAAACATTTCTGCCTTGATATATTCTTTATCTGTGTGGGAACAATCAGTAAATCACATTTTCTTAAAAAAAAAACTATGACTACTTCAATATGGGTGACTGCATATTTGCTATCATGATGTCGTGGATTTAGGCGCTTCTTCACACTGAAAAGGCGTTTCCAGCACTCCACAAGCGCTCAGACGCTTTAAAAAGGCTGAAAACGATATGCAGTATCTGCAAAACGTGAACTCATAGTAATGTTTATGAACAGACATTTCTGCCGTGATGTATTCTTTATATGTGTGGGAACAGAGAGAAAATCACATTTTCTAAAAAAAAAATGTCACTACTTTAATATGGGTGACTACATATTTGCAATCATGATGTCGTGGATTTAGGCGCTGCGTCACACTGAAAAGGCGTTACGAGCACTCCACAAGCGCTCAGACGCTTTCGAAAGGCTAGAAACGATATGCAGTATTGTCTAAAAGTGAAATCATTATCATCATCACAGTCAGACATGTCTGCCCTAAAATATCGATTATATGTTTGGGAACAGACAGTAAATCACATGTCTTAAGAAATAATATGATTACATATTTACTATCATGGTGTCGTGGATTTCGGCGCAGTTTGACACTGAAAAGGCGTTTCCCGCACTCGACAAGCACTCAGACGCTTTAGAAAGGCTGGAAAAGATATGCAGTATCTGCAAAAGGTGAACTCATAGTAATGTTTATGAACAGACATTTCTGCCGTGATATATTCTTTATCTGTGTGGGAACAATCAGTAAATCACATTTTCTTAAAAAAAAAACTATGACTACTTCAATATGGGTGACTGCATATTTACTATCATGATGTCGTGGATTTAGGCGCACCTTCATACTGAAAAGGCGTTTCCAGCACTCCACCAGCGCCCAGACGCTTTAGAAAGGCTGAAAACGATATGCAGTATCTCCAAAAGGTGAACTCATAATAATGTTTATGAACAGACATTTCTGCCGTGATGTATTCTTTATATGTGTGGGAACAGAGAGAAAATCACATTTTCTAAAAAAAAAATGTCACTACTTTAATATGGGTGACTACATATTTGCAATCATGATGTCGTGGATTTAGGCGCTGCGTCACACTGAAAAGGCGTTACGAGCACTCCACAAGCGCTCAGACGCTTTCGAAAGGCTAGAAACGATATGCAGTATTGTCTAAAAGTGAAATCATTATCATCATCACAGTCAGACATGTCTGCCCTAAAATATCGATTATATGTTTGGGAACAGACAGTAAATCACATGTCTTAAGAAATAATATGATTACATATTTACTATCATGGTGTCGTGGATTTCGGCGCAGTTTGACACTGAAAAGGCGTTTCCCGCACTCGACAAGCACTCAGACGCTTTAGAAAGGCTGGAAAAGATATGCAGTATCTGCAAAAGGTGAACTCATAGTAATGTTTATGAACAGACATTTCTGCCGTGATGTATTCTTTATATGTGTGGGAACAGACAGTAAATCACATTTTCTTAAGAAAAACTATGACTACTTCAATATGGGTGACTACATATTTGCAATCATGATGTCGTGGATTTAGGCGCTGCGTCACACTGAAAAGGCGTTTCCAGCACTCGACAAGCGCTCAGACGCTTTAAAAAGGCTGGAAACGATATGCAGTATTGTCTAATAGTGACATCATTATCACGATCACAGTCAGACATGTCTGCCCTAAAATATCGATTATATGTTTGGGAACAGACAGTAAATCACATATCTTAAGAAATAATATGACTACATATTTACCATCATGGTGTCGTGGATTTCGGCGCAGCTTCACACTGAAAAGGCGTTTCCAGCACTCCACAAGCACTCAGACGCTATCGAAAGGCTGAAAACGATATGCAGTATCTGCAAAACGTGAACTCATAGTAATGTTTATGAACAGGCATTTCTGCCGTGATACATTCTTAATATGTGTGGGAACAGACAGTAAATCACATTTTCTTAAGAAAAACTATGACTACTTCAGTATGGGTGACTACATATTTGCAATCATGATGTCGTGGATTTAGGCGCTGCGTCACACTGAAAAGGCGTTTCCAGCACTCGACAAGCGCTTAGACGCTTTCGAAAGGCTGGAAACGAAATGCAGTATCTGCATAAGGTGAACTCATAGTAATGTTTGCCTCATATGTGTGGGAACAATCAGGTAATCACATTTTCTTAAGAAAAAAATCAAAAGACAATTTGGTTCTATGGCCCAACAACTCCAAGCTCCCATTTTTATATTATAGTAACACTTCTTAAGGGTTTTTTAATAGAGAATGGGCCCATGACCTTTGACTCAAAGCTCAGATGAAATGTTTTTTTAAGAAAAGTCTGAGTCATGATTACTACGTCGCCTCTCCACAGTTTTAAGTCCCTATTCTATTTTATTAGGATTGAGGCCTCTGGGCCTGTGTTTAAGAGCTCATGTCCCATCTTACTCTTGCAAAATGAAATGGCTCATGCTGGGTATTGGCTCAGAGATTTCATTGCAGGTTCTTTTCATCACTGGCATCAGTTCAGAAGTGCATTTAAAAGACCCCAGGCTTTGGCCTCCAAATTACCATTTAAATATTTGAATTCCGATACTAAGACGTTGGTCTTTGCCTTGTTTAAAGGGTTTTTGGGTTTGTGATATGATCTTTGCATTGGTGTTAGGTGTTTCATGTCACCATTATTGTCCATGTCTTTACATTTTATTCTGTTGGGGTAAAATGGCAGAGAATTGAGAATAAAAATATTCACCTGGACACGAGATGGGGTCTTAGCCTTCCCAAAGAACTTTATTTTCTATAATCTAGGTGTTTTATGTTGGCGAGAAGACACAGGGCCGAGGACTCCGAGCTCCCGTTACTCATTTCATTCTTTTCAATCTAAATGGCATGGTCATTTGTATCAGATCATAGCCTGAATTTCAGAGCTGAATTCATCATTTTTGTTTCAAATTTCTGAACAGTTTGGGATTTTGGTTCTATGGCCCAACAACTCCAGCCTTCCATTCCTATATTATAGTAACACTTCTTAAGGATTTTTTAAATAGAGAATGGGCCCATGACCTTTGACTCAAAGCTCAGATGAAATGTTTTTTTAAGAAAAGTCTGAGTCATGATTACTACGTCGCCTCGCCACAGTTTTAAGTCCCTATTCTATTTTAATAGGATTGAGGCCTCTGGGCCTGTGTTTAAGAGCTCATGTCCCATCTTACTCTTGCAAAATGAAATGGCTCATACTGGGTATTGGCTCAGAGATTTCATTGCAGTTTCTTTTCATCATTGGCATCAGTTCAGAAGTGCATTTAAAAGACCCCAGGCTTTGGCCTCCAAATTACCATTCAAATATTTGAGTTCCTATACTAAGATGTTGGTCTTGGCCTTGTTTAAAGGGTTTTTGGGTTTGTGATATGACCTTTGCATGGGTGTTAGGTGTTTCATGTCACCATTATTGTCCATGTCTTTAGGTTTTGTTCATCATTAGTGGGCTATGGACCAGAGTCTTTGAACACAAATCCGAGACTTCAATCTTTAATAGCTAAAGAAGAGAATCTTGAGAACGAGACACTGGGCCTGAGCGTCAGAGAACCCAACAAATGATCTTGGTAGTGTTCTAAGCATTTTAAGTTGGGGGACATGATGTTAGGCCTTGGCTCCTGTTCAAATTTTTTAATGTCTGGACACTAAATGTCATGGTCATGGGTACTTGTTCTTTTTCTTGACCTTACTAGTTTCATTGCAATTTCTTGTCAACTGTGGAGAAGAGTCAAGGATTTATTATATTCTCTGCCCTCTATTATTGGTTTTACTTCCTGTGCCCTTGGCCTATGCCTTAAGAATCATGTCCCACATTTTATTCTGTTGGGGTAAAATGGCAGAGAAGTGAGAATGAGAATAGTCACCTGGACATGAGAAAGGGTCTTAGCCTTCCCAAAGAACTTTATTTTCTATAATCTAAGGTGTTTTTATAATCTAAGGTGTTTTATGTTGGCGAGAAGACACAGGGCCGAGGACTCCGAGCTCCCGTTACTCATTTCATTCTTTTCAATCTAAATGGCATGGTCATTTGTATCAGATCATAGCCTGAATTTCAGAGCTGAATTCATCAATTTTGTTTCAAATTTCTGAACAGTTTGGGATTTTGGTTCTATGGCCCAACAACTCCAGCCTTCCATTCCTATATTATAGTAACACTTCTTAAGGATTTTTAAATAGAGAATGGGCCCATGACCTTTGACTCAAAGCTCAGATGAAATGTTTTTTTTAAGAAAAGTCTGAGTCATGATTACTACGTCGCCTCGCCACAGTTTTAAGTCCCTATTCTATTTTAATAGGATTGAGGCCTCTGGGCCTGTGTTTAAGAGCTCATGTCCCATCTTACGCTTGCAAAAAATGAAATGGCTCATACTGGGTATTGGCTCAGAGATTTCATTGCAGTTTCTTGTCATCATTGGCATCAGTTCAGAAGTGCATTTAAAAGACCCCAGGCTTTGGCCTCCAAATTACCATTCAAATATTTGAGTTCCTATACTAAGATGTTGGTCTTGGCCTTGTTTAAAGGGCTTTTGGGTTTGTGATATGACCATTGCATGGGTGTTAGGTGTTTCATTTCACCATTATTGTCCATGTCTTTACATTTTATTCTGTCGGGGTAAAATGGCAGAGAACTGAGAATAAGAATATTCACCTGGACACGAGATGGGGTCTTAGCCTTCCCAAAGAACTTTATTTTCTATAATCTAAGGTGTTTTATGTTGGCGAGAAGACACAGGGCCGAGGACTCCGAGCTCCCGTTACTCATTTCATTCTTTTCAATCTAAATGGCATGGTCATTTGTATCAGATCATAGCCTGAATTTCAGAGCTGAATTCATCAATTTTGTTTCAAATTTCTGAACAGTTTGGGATTTTGGTTCTATGGCCCAACAACTCCAGCCTTCCATTCCTATATTATAGTAACACTTCTTAAGGATTTTTAAATAGAGAATGGGCCCATGACCTTTGACTCAAAGCTCAGATGAAATGTTTTTTTAAGAAAAGTCTGAGTCATGATTACTACGTCGCCTCGCCACAGTTTTAAGTCCCTATTCTATTTTAATAGGATTGAGGCCTCTGGGCCTGTGTTTAAGAGCTCATGTCCCATCTTACGCTTGCAAAAAATGAAATGGCTCATACTGGGTATTGGCTCAGAGATTTCATTGCAGTTTCTTGTCATCATTGGCATCAGTTCAGAAGTGCACTTAAGAGACTCTAGGATTTGGCCTCCAAAATACCATTCCAATATTTGAGTTCCTATTCTAAGAGGTTAGGTACTGGCCTTATTTCTAGTGATTTTGTTTTAGTTATATTATGGTTGGACTTGCCACAGAGAGCTCCTATTACAAATTTTATTCACTGCATTTGAAATATCTCGCTTATACTATTGGACATTTGCATGGTTGTTCGTCTTTCATTTCAAAATTATTGTCTCTTATAGAAAAGCAGTATTCTCGGAACTTGACGACATTACAATGATTATAAACATACATTGCTGCCAAAAAATTCCCATTGTCTCCAACGAATTTTAAATGATATGACATTTTATTTAGAAATTACAGTTAAGAATTACCCTGGGTGACTAAGCTTGTACAATCATGGTATTATGGTGTCAGTGGTTTATTTACACTGAAAATGCGTTTACTGCACTCCACAAGCTCTCAAACGCTCTAGAAAGGCTAGCATCTCTCTTAACGCGGACATTTTAATGATTATGACAAGACGTGTCCGCCATAAAACACACTTTATATGTAGAGGTACTGACGGTAATTCACATTTTCATTAGAAAGAACACTAAAGCTTACTTGTGTCACTAGATGTTTGAAATCGTTCAATCTTAGTTTCAGTTGGTTGTTTTCACTGAAAAGGCGTTCACTGCACACCACAAGCGCTCAAACGCTTTAGAAAGGCTAGAAGCGCTGTGCAGGATGCTCTTAACGCGACGACATTATAATTAACATGAAACGACATTTCTGCCGTAAAAATACTTTAAATCTAAACGTACGGACTGTGAATTACATTTTCATGAGAAAGAACAGTTAAGCGTTTACGTTTGTGACTAGATCTGTGCAATCATTCAATCTTGGTTTTAGGCGTTCGTTTTCACTGAAAAGGCGTTCACTGCACTCCCCAAGCGCTGAAACGCTTTCCACGGTCTAAAAGTGCTACACAGCATCCTCTTCACGCGATGACATCATGAGGATTATTAACAGACATTTCTGCCATAAAACACATTTAATATATAAAATCACATTTTCATGTTAAAGAACTTTAAAGCGTTTAATTGTATAATACAGTTTATGCAATCATTTAATCTTGGTTTTAGGCGTCATACCAAAGCGTTTACTTATGTGAGTACTTTCACTTCACTTTAAGTTGGGCGACTGAACCTTTACAGTCATGATGTCGTGGATGTAGGCGCTGCTTCACACTGAAATGGCGTTTCCAGCACTCCACAAGCGCTCAGACGCTTTAGAAAGGCTGGAAACGCTATGCTGTATCTTCTTAACGTGAATTCATAGTAATGTTTGTGAACAAGCATTTCTGCCGTGATATATATTTAAAATGTGTGGGAACAGACAGCAAATCACATTTTCTTAAGAAAAACTATGACTACTTCAGTATGGGTGACCGCATATTTGCAATCATGATGTCGTGGATATAGGCGCTTCGTCACGCTCGTGAGGCTTTTAAGCCCCGAACAACGTCTCACAGGCTGAGAGAACACTGCATAGCGATTCTAGCCTTTCTGAAGCGTTTCAGCGCTTCTGGAGTGCAATAAAAGCCTTTTCAGTGTAAATCAATGCCTGAAACCACGATTCCATGATCGTACAGATGTAGTCACCCAAGTTAACACTTTATTGTTCTTTCTCATGATAATGTGATTTAAGGTCTGTTCCTTTGTAGACCAAGGGTATTTTATGGCAGAATTATCTGTTTATAATCATTATAATGTCTTCCCGTTAAGAGAATACTGCATAGCGTTTCGAGCCTTTCTAAAGCGTTTGAGCACTTGTACAGTGGAGTAAATGCCTTTTCAGTGTAAACAAACGCCTAAACCACAATGTAATGTTTGTCCAGGTATAGTCACACCAGTTAATATAGTCATATTTTTTCTCACGAAAATGTGATTTACAGTCTGGTCCATTACATTTAAAGAGTATGTTATGGCAGAAATGTCTGTTTTCATCCTATCGACCTATTTCATTAATACCTGTAGAGGCCAAACTGCTAGGAAAATACATGCAAATAAAGATCACATAGGCTCAATTGTACATCTTGACCAGTCAGGTTTCATGCCAGGTAGACAGACCTTCTTCAATCTCCATCACCTGTTTAACATTCTATATGCCAAACATGAGACGGAAGCTGTTGTCATTTCTCTCAAACATACATCATGTATGTCTTAAAGAAATTTGGGTTTTGACCTGTTTTCCTGCAGTGGATACAAATTATGTATAAACAACCAACGGCACCAGTTATTTCCAATCAAAATATTTCTTCTCCTTTCTCAGCATACAGAGGAACTCGTCAAGGCTGTTGTCTTTCCCCATATTTGTTTGCTATTCTTATAGAGCCACTTGGTATTAGCATACTTCAGCATACAGAAATAATATCAAGATAAAGGGAAGTCTGCAATATATATCTCCGTATGCTGACAACATATTACTATATGTCTCCAACCCTTCAGTGTCCATTCTTCCACTTCATTTGTTGATAAATACTTTTGGATCAATTTCTGGATTTACAATTAATTGGGAAAAGTGAATTGATGCCCATTATACAAAATGTGAATGTGCAGTTTTTACAGTCTACCCCGTTTAAAATAGCTTACCACAATTTCACATATCCTGGTGTTGGGGTAACAAAAAATTCAGGAGACCTGCTAAGGGTAAATTGGGAGGGAAAAATAGAACAATTAAAACAAAAGGTTGACTGGAAGACCTTACCCTTGTCATTAGCTGGAAGAACCGATGCAGTTAAGATGATGGTTCTCCCACGGTTTTTGTATGTTTTTCAGACCATCCCATGTTTTATCCCACTCTGTTTGTTCAAACAATTAGACTGGCTGATAACACCATTCCTCTGGAATTATAAAATACCAAGGATATCTACAAAACATTTATGTAAACTAAAGGCAGAAGGTGGTTTTTGTCTACCTAATTGGGCAGCAAACAAATATTTTCTCATGGTGGAAACAAGGCTTGGCAGACTTTACAGCTAATTGTCCTACATGGTTGACAATAGAAAGGTCTCTCTGCAATAAAAACACATGTCCTGCCATACTTAACAGCCCCAGTAAAATGAATAAATTTTATCATAAGCAGTGCTCTTGAGATATGGAAGCAGAATAAAGCACATATAGATAGCCCAGATACATACCTGGATAGCCCCATGCCTTTTCCACTGCTTTAAGTGATATTGTGTCCACTCAATGGAAAGAAAGTGGGATAAAATGTATTAGGGACTTATATATAGATGGTAAGTTTGCATCATTTGCGGAACTTCAAGAATTAACAAACTTCCTGTCTCACACTTTTTTAGATATTTACAAATCTGGGATTTTGCAAGGTCACATCTGACTAACTTTCAGACCATTTATATACATAAAACACTTTTAGAAGAAATCAACCGATTTAATCCTCTGGACCAGAGGACAGTCTCCAATTTTTATCAAATATTAGACATAAGACATATTAACACTTGTACAGAGTAAATTAAGCTTCTGTGGGAAGACGAGTTAGGAATAGAAATAGAAAATGATGTATGGGAGGTCTGTCTGAAGAATACACATAATTGCTCAATAAATGTAAGACAAAATGTAGTCCAGTTTAAAACCCTGCATAGAATATACCTTTGTAAAACTAAGCTTTACAAGGTTTTTCCACATATTTCCCCTTTATGTAACAAATGTAATACAATGGAAGGTACACTGATACATTCATTATGGGCATGTAGCAAGCTACAGACATTTTGGGGTAGTATATTTAATTGCCTGTCAGAAGCATTTGGAAGGGACTGGAAACCTAATCCACTTTGGGCTGTGTTGGGAACAACTAACGACTCGGTAACCGTGGAGAAACACCAACGGCAGGCCATGCTTTTTAGTGTGGTTAAAAATATTGAAGGAAGTTATTGTTGTGAATGTGCTGAAGTTGTATTTTAGGCTGCCTATTTTGTGTTTCTCCTTATATGGTCATGTTTGTCACACCTGTTACTTGTCCTGTATAAGCTGGGTCTAATCTTGGCATCAGTCCAGCTATAAAACTGTGTCAGTCCATTGTCTTACAGGCTGGCTGGGTGTCTGGAACCTGCGTGCGCAACGAATAAACTTCACTTGTCCAGACAACAGATCGAGTCCCCTGGTTTGGAATCAAGAGGGTTTGGATTCTTCAATATATACTACAAATGTGGAAACAAGAGTCAGTACCAACATATAAAATGTGGATAAAGAAACTAATAAATGTTTTGCAATTGGAGAAACTACTATTTTTAAACAATGAACAGTTAGAGCAGTTTGATAAAATATGGGGTCCTCTGTTTGCCTATTTCGAAAAGGACCAAGACTAACCTGGTTCAACTTGTGAGATGCCTATTGTTGTATATGAGTGTATGTTTAGAAGCTGACACTCTGGATTGTACGGACATTATTTATTTATTTATTTATTTATTTCCCTCCTGTAAGATGTAACCCTCCTGCACTTTTGATATTATTTGTTACTAATTTGAAAATGAAAATAAACATTAAAAAAAGAAATGTCTGTTTATAATCATTATAATGTCTTCACATTAAATAAATACTGCATAGAGTTTCTAGCCTTTCTAAAGCGTTTGAGCACTCTGGAGTGCAATAAATGCCTTTTCAGTGTAAATAAATGCCTGAAACCACGATTCCATGATTGTGCAGGTGTAGTCACCAAAGTTAATGCTTTACTGTTCTTTCTCATGAAAATGTGATATTAGGTAAGTTTCTTTGTACACAAAGGGCATTTTATGGCAGAAATGTATGTTTAAAATCATTGTCTTCATGTCTTCAAGTTCAGATAATACTGCATAGTGTTTCTAGTTTTTCTAAAGGCACAAAAATGTTGAAATGAAAGACCTAACAACCATGCAAAGTTCCAGTTACATGAGCCAGCCATTTGGACTCTAAAGAATAAAATCTGTAATAGTAGCTCTGTGGCCAGGTCCAAGCATCATATCACAAATACAAAATCCCGTTAAATAAGGCCTAATTTCTTAGAATAGAAACAATAATATTTGTAATTGGTAATTTGGAGGCCAAAGCCCAGGGTCTCATTTTCAAGCTTCTTTCATTTAGCTATAAAAGACTAAGTCTAGGATTTGTGTTTGAAAGCTCTGGTCCGTAGCCCACTAACAATTAACAAAAACCTTAAGACAGAGACAATAATGTTGAAATGAAAGACCTAAAGCCCAAGCAAAGGTCCAGTAGCATGAGGCAGCCATTTGGTCATGGGCCCAATGGGAACTCCGAGGCCTAGGCTCAGTGTTCTCTCGCCAACTTAAAACACCTTAGAATATAGAAAATAAATATCTTTGGGAGGGCTAAGCCCATGCCCAGGTCAAGTATATTATACTCAAGATTCTTTCGTTTAACTTTGAAAGCTTAAAAAAGTGTAGTATTTGTGTTTGAAGGCTCTGGTCTGTAGCACACCAATGATGAACCAGACCTTAAAACAGAGACAATAATGTTGAAATGAAACACCTAACACCCAGGCAAAAGTCCAGTAGCATGAGCCAGACATTTGAACTCTAAAGAATAAAACTTGGAATAGGAGCTCTGAGGCCAGGTCCCAGCATCATATCACAAACACACAATCCCTTAGAATAAGGCCAAGACCCAACCTCTTAGAATAGGAACTCAAATATTTGAATGGTAATTTCGAGGCCAAAGCCCAGGGTCTTTTAATTGCACTTCTGAACAGAGGCTGATGATGAAAAGAAAATGCAATTGAATCTCTGAGCTAATACAAAGTATGAGCCATTTCATTTTGAAAGAGTAAGATGCAACATGAGCTCTTAAACACAGGCCCAGAGGTCTATATCCTATTAAAATAGAATAGGGACAACATTTAATCTGAGCTTTGAGCCAAACATCATGGTACCACTTTCTAATGCATAACCCTTAAGAATAGTGAATATAATATTGGAATGGGAGCTTGGAGTCGTTGGCTCTTTCAACCAAAATCCCAACCTATTCAGAAAGTTGAAAAAAATGTGAATGTTGTTCTGAAACCCAGGCAAGGATCTGCTACAAATGACCAAGCCATTTAGACAGTAAAAAGTAAAATGTGGAATGGGAGCTCTGAGGCCTAGGCCCAGTTTTCTCTCTCCAACATAAAACACTTTTTAATATAGAAAATAAATTTCTTTGGGAAGGCTGAGACCCAGGCCCAGGCCAAGTATCTTATCCTCAATAAAAAAAAACAACAAATAAGGATAGACAATATAATAAATCCCTGACTAGTCTTCAT
The DNA here is from genome assembly GCF_904425465.1 of Colossoma macropomum. Classification (NCBI taxonomy): domain Eukaryota; kingdom Metazoa; phylum Chordata; class Actinopteri; order Characiformes; family Serrasalmidae; genus Colossoma; species Colossoma macropomum. The sequence goes on along the minus strand of NW_023494799.1, from coordinate 19,482,365 downwards.
GGTTGATAAGAAATTGCAATGAAATTTCTAAAGCCCAGGAACCAGGAAGTACCCATGACCCAGACATTTAGTGTCTAAACATTAAAAATTTGAACAGGTGCCAAGACCTAAGATAATGTCGCCCAACCTAAAATCCTTAGAATAGTACCAAGAAATTTTGTTGGCTTCTCTGAAGCCCAGGCCCATGGTTTTGTTCTCAAGCTTCTCTCATTTAGCTACGAAAGATTAAAGTCTAGGATTTGTGTTCAAAGACTCTGGTCCATAGTCCACTTACAATGAACAAAGCCTAAAGACAGGGACAATAATGTTGAAATGAAAGACCTAATACCCATGCAAAAGTCCAGTAGCATGAGCCGGCCATTTGGAATCAAAAGAATAAAATTTGTAATAGGAGGAAAAAAAAATTGTGAATGCAACTTTGAAACCCAGGCAAGGATCTGCTAACAATGATCCAGCCATTTAGACTGTACAGAATAAAATGCGGAATGGAAACTCCGAAGCCTAGGTCCAGAGTCCTAACGCCAACATAAAACACCTTAGAATATAGAAAATAAAGTTCTTTGGAAGGGCTAAGACCCATGCCCATGTCCAGGCGAATGGGCTTGTACCCAATACTCTGCAATTTTGCCTCGACAGAATGACATCTGGGACATGATTCTGAGGCCGAGGCCAAAGGCACAGGAACTAAAACCAACAATTAAGGACAGAGAATACAATAAATCCTTGACTATTCTCCATGGTTGATAAGAAATTGCAATGAAATTACTAAAGCCCAGAAAAAAAAACAAGTACCCATGACCCAGACATTTAGTGTCTAAAGATTAAAAATTTGGACAGGAGCCAAGGCCTAACATAATGCCCCGCCCCCCACCTAAAATCCTTAGAATACTTCCATTTGGTTTACCACTAAAACATGTTTCTTTGCACTGTGGCTATCAAATAATTAAGTAATGATGTCCATTACAAAAGTCTTAATTCTATGTTCTGGTTTGATAGTAGTGGAACGGTTTCAAGTAACCAAAAGCCTAGGCTACATGGTTTGTATTATTGTTCAGGAGCTATAAAGAAATATTTTGGGGCATCAAGTGAAAATTATTCAGATACAGCTTATTTTAAACAGCCAAATGTTTCTTCAATCATGCTGGTTAACAGCTAAGTACGCTGATAGGATAACATTATCTCTATACAGTATCTCAATATTGTAATATGCAACTGGTGCTTTCAATAATAGTTGGTTATGCATTACAGTTGTGTTAATGGATCTGCATTCTGGCCTGTATTTTGAAGATAACACATTTGGCTAATCTGAAATCCATACTGTTAATTTTTTCCATTGAACACGTACATAGCTAGTACATTCTCAGGCACTTGTACTAATTTCTGAAAACCTGAGCAGATATCAGAAAATATATAAGCAGAATAAAAATAGCAATTTAAAGAAACACAAGCATTAATTATTCCAATCAATGTTAATCTCATTTGTTAATGGGGACATCAACAGAGCAGGAGCAAGTCTTAGGGACTTCACGTCCTGCCTTTTTGCTATGCATGGTGGTGCAGTGGGTAGCACGAGGGCCTGGGTTTGATTCCATGGTCATCACAGGGTCCTTTCTGTGTGGAGTTTGCATGTTCTCCCCGTCGGCTGGTTTCCTCTGGGTGCTCTAGTTTACTCCCACAGTCAGGCCAGCTGGAAATATTAAGTTGCCCTTGGTGTGACTGTGTATATCTGTGTATCTGCCCTGTGATGGACTGTTGACCTGTCCAGGGTGTTTCCTGCCTTCTGCCCAATGCAAGCTGGTATTGGCTCCAACACCTCCTGAGACCCAGGAGATCATCAGTGAGTGAGAGTAAAGTGATGTTTTTTTGTTTCATTTGAGTTTTACGCTAATTTCTTCCCATGACAACGTACCTAGCTGGCACATTTTCAGTTATATGCATCTAAAAAAAAATATTCATGTCTTTCATTTAATGAAACATAAACCTCTATTATTTAAATTAATGTTAACAGGCATCTCAACAATAATCTATGAAGGCTTTTTATTGAAACCTTTTTAAACTGTCAAGATTTTTGCTTGAGCTTTTAATACTATTATGTTACAGTCTTGCAAGAACATCTTGTTATTGTCAATGTATGATTAAAATACAGCATGCAGAACAAAGGGCAGAATAGCCCCTTAAAAGAAGGGACATTTAAAGGCTACAAACACAAGCCTTCTGAATCTCATGTTTAGGAATCTCAGCTGAGCCCTAAAACTTCTACCTTTCATCCAAGACAAACAGCTGCAGGAACTCTACCCCATCTCTGGTTTGCACTTTTAATTGCATGTACCCTGCCTGTGACTTTTGCTTCTGCAGAGTGGAGTTTCTCTAAACTGAAGCTCATCAAAACCTCTCAGGTCCACAATGGGGCAGGAACGTTTGAGTGGACTGGCAGTCATAAGTGTGAATTGGTGAATGGGGATACTGACAGAAAAATATGAAAATATTATGGCCTCTAAAAAAAAAATCAAGGAAGCGGACATCTTGAAGTCCTGGATGCATGTAGCACATAAACGTTGTAATATGTTTGTTTTTTTATCTATCTATCCATCCATCCATCCATCCATCCATCTCCTAAGCCGCTTATCCTTCTGGGTCGTGGAGGGTGCTGAAGCTATCCCAGCGTTCATTGGGCAAAAGGCAGTAAATACCCAGGACAGGTCGGCAGTCCATCGCAGGGCCTGATTGATTATTTATTTATTTAGCTAGTTTTCATTCTGTTCTCTTGTAGAGTTATTATTGTTTGATTGTGTCTTACATGTATTAAAGTTTATTCTTTATCAGACTTACTGAAGTATTATTTATTTATTTATTATGCATCAGCTTGTTATTTTAGCATAACTTTAAAATATAATTGGGGTGGATGTTGGAGGGGGAGCCGACTGTCCGCGGCTTCTAGCAGTCTCAGATAGCACTGACCATTTAAGTCATGGTTTTTTATTGGTAATACATCAGTGTCCACTTCAAATAATGCACAATTAAAGCAGACCGCTAAACTACTTAAAATGTTTGTTTGTTATACTGTACTTTGACTATGGACACACATTTAGTGCATAGTTGCAGAGTGAATTAGCATGAACAAATGAAATTTATTTGTGGGTCCTTAGAGCTTTGCTAGTGCACTGCCATTTTGCTTGATAGTGCTCTAAAAGTAGCCTGAGTGTTGATTTTGACCCTAAGTGCTAGTTACATTAGCGCCTGAAAACATCAGGGAAGGAGTGGCAGCCATTTGCCATGACTTTGGGAAAAAGGTGCTCAGTGTTATTCACCATAGGATATAGTGTCCTTTATGTAGCTTCAGCTGCAATTGCTGTAATGAGCACTACTGGCATACTGTGGTTCATGAGATGCTTACCCTGCTTACCCATATTTTTTTTTAGAGGTTCTTGTTCTACATTGAATCCTGCCTATGAGAAATGGCTGATGAAGACCTTTGACACAGTTGACCAACTCATGGTGTGAAGATGTGCTTTGTTTAACCACAGTGGGCATGATGGAGAACTAGAAAAATCTTGCACAGGCAACGAAGTGCAAAAATGTTATCTACTGTGTATCCTAACTATTGCTTTAATAACTATACATTTTACCAATATTTAGTGTCTAGGTTTCCTCGTAAACAGTGGAACATTACACATAAAATGTGACAGGATGATCTGACATAATTTGAAAATGCCTGTTACCCTTTACATTGTGTGTAAATTTCATGATGAATGAACCAAAACAAACAGCCCAAATTTACTTGGACAAAAGTCTGGTTCCATTCACTTACATTAAAAGTAAAGTAGATGTATATGTACAGCGATGTATATATCTGTCTTATTTTTTCAGTGTTTTATGTCAGATGGCAGATTGCTTTTGATATCATGTACACCTATCAGGCATAACGTTATGACCACCTCCTTGTTTCTATGCTAACTGTCCATTTTATCAGCTCCACTTACTATATAGGTGCACTTTGTAGTTCTACAATTACAGACTGTAGTCCTTCTGTTTCTCTGCACACTTTGTTAGCCCCCTTTTACCCTGTTCTTCAGTGGTCAGGACCCTCATGGACCCTCACAGAGCAGGTACTATTTGGGTGGTGTAGGCTCAATTATACCTTCAATCTGAAGTAGTATAAACAATGATTGTATATAAATGTTCTAATGAAGTGTTATGATTTCACTAGCAGGCAAAAATTATAACTGGATGTGTTGGATGAATTCTACTGGAGGTTTTTAGTTCATTTGGTTTGGAAATATAAATACAGTGACAGCATTGTCACTCTCATGGCCCCTCAACCTCTTCACAGTTTGAAACCTAATAATCAGACAAGGCTGATTTCCCTGCAAAAATGAACACATTTTAAATATTACTACATATGTTAATACAGAACATTACTCAGAACATTCACTTAAGACATTTTACTTAGTTTTTTCCATATCTACAGAAATGCAAAAACAGTACAGCAGTACACATGAACACATGGGTGTATTATCTGTCCTATTACATTGATTTTGGATAACACTTTCTTTTCTAGTCCCTTAGGTTCTAGGTATTAACCAAGTAAGTGTGAGATATAAACTCCAAAGTACCAAGTAATTATTTCGGGTAGCATGATGGTCAGCTCCAAGGTAGTCTCACTAATTACAATGATATACCCAACAAGTTGTATGTATTAACTGGTTAAATGTGTGGTACTTCACCGTATTATTTTGGATAAAAAGTACTAGATATGATGGATAAAGACGGTACATAAAGTTATATGACACAAAGATGGTACATAAAGCACAAAGAGTTGAGATCAATGATTCTTACTATGGTTTTACTGGACCTTTACCATTTCCTTCGGAAAAATCTCTTTGTATTTCGTGCTATCATTTTATGTCATAACTACACGATACTTGGAAGTGTTTATGATTTACTGTCCTTTTAAATTCATGACATTACTGTGAAATTAAGTGCAAGTAAGTTTGTACTTACTACCTTGTTACTCAAAATATTTATAAAGTATTTTACTATATCCTTTAAGGGTTTAATAGCTAGAATCTGTTAGTCATTTTGGTGTAATTTATCAAGACTGTCTTGGTACTTCAAGACAGCCAGGAGAACAGGGTGTAGAAATTATGTCTTTATTGAAGAGCACTCTGTTAGCCTGTCCCAAAACCCATTCTAACCAGCAGCTCTGTCATGCATGACTAAATATTGTGCATTGTTATTGATTACATCATGCTTATAATTGCTTAGTAACTCTTAGGTTTTATCAAGTTGCCTCAGTCTCTAATCATTTGTTTAGGAATGCACAAAGGCTTAGCAATCACATGTCAAGGATATAATCAATCACATGTCAAGGATATAATTTCATGTCTTGGAAGTTACCATCATGTTACCCAAAATAATTATCTAGTACTTTGGAGTTTGCATCTCACACTTACCTAGTTACTACCTAGGAACTTGGAGAACTGTAAAAAAAAGCATTACCTAATTTTGTTTGTGGCAATTATATAATACACTGACAGAAAAACAGAGGCAATAAATGCTGAATAAAGAATATACTAGTAAACAATAAATCAGTATGATTGGATCTGCAAACATACATAGATTGTTGGGGTCAAATCAAGTGTGATTCCCAGCAATAACAGGGGCAGACAATGGCATTAGTACAAAAAACAAAACAGAGAATTGTTTGTTTTTATCTTCATGTGGATAAACACTCTCACGATATAGATGAAAACTCCTTCAACAGAACATCCTGACTCAGAGTGTTCAGAGACACATTCCTCCTCACATTCAGGCTGATTGAGCGCACCTGCAAGGGGAGAAAGAGAATGATAACTGATGAAAAAGAAGAAGGAGGCAGTGTTTCTGGACGCAAATATGACTGCATGAAGTACAAGACATGTTTCTGACTGTTAACTACTTTAACAAATTTGACGAGGACTGCTGTGAGATTTCTACATAGATGACTGTTTAGCAAATGGTATTATTTATGATCACACGTTTTAAATAATTATTGAAATAGCAGTTAAAATCTTCATTAAAATAAAATTTAACAGATGTTTGTGTTGTCCTATAGATTTTTAATGAAAATTAATTGCTTGGATTAACCCTCCAGCTGGCATATTCAACCAGAAAAAAAATAAAAAATTATACTGATGACCTAAACTGTTATATTGCAGCTGTCCAATCACCTATTTTAAATCTGAAAGCTACCTTGTGAAGATGAAAATCTAAGTTACATTTTCATTTAACTGGTTAAAGGTTTTGCCATGGAAATTTATTAAAAAAAATATATATAATATATATCAATATAATTTTATAAATATATATATATACAAAATATAATTTTTTATGACTGGTTCAAACCCCAGTGGAACGGACAGATGTTTTAGTCAAATACTGAATCACATATGTCCATCTAAAAACTATGAAACTAGATTTTATCATCAGTTTTTATCATTTTTAGTTCTGTTCAAACTTCTTAGCTAAATGTGTAACAGTTTTAAATGCAAACATTAGTGAGATAACAAATATTGTATGAAATCCTCTCATGTTTCAAGTGCTGCAGGCTATAACTTAGTGAAGTATTTAGGGATGAATTTGGGAGTATGAAAAACATTCAATAAAAACAAATCAAATTGGACACCAAGCCAGATACCAAACCCAAATTTCTGGAAGCCCATCTAGTTCTCTATGCTCTTAGGCCTAAAGTAGAAGCTCATTCAGAATCCTTGGTCCAAAGCGGGGTTCTAGAGCCAGTCAGCTTGAATAACTGCGTCACACCTATTGTACCCATAATGAACAAAATGGGTCCATCAGGATTCGCGGGGATTTTAAAGTGACACTTAACCCTATGTTGGAAGTGGACAGGATTAACCCTCCAGCTGGCATATTCAACCAAAAAAAAAATATATATACTGATGACCTAAACCATTATATTGCAGCTGTCCAATCACCTGTTTTAAATCTGAAAGCTACCTTGGAAGTGGACAGGACCCTTTGCCCCACGTTGTTGACTTGTTAACTGAGCTAGCTAGAGGACAAAAATTCAGCAAAACTAACCTTAGCCAAGTCATCTCCAAATAAACACAGACAAAAGCTCTTGGGAGCTGTTCACCGCAGTCGCACACAAAGGCCTATATCATTACTGTCGTTTGCAATATGGGGTGATGTCTGCCCGATCTCTTTTTCAAAGACCAATGGATTAGATATTGAATGCTCTATTGGGAGTCCAAAGATGGAAGAGGAGCACTTGAGAAGTTCTCAGAGTTCGTAAACCCAATTGCGAGTTTTCCCAGTTGTCACTTGGGGCATGTGGTGACTCACAAAGCTCCCTCTAAAGTGTAGGCAATAGTGGAGGTGTCAGCACCTCAGAAGAGTAGGCAATCCTGAGACCCTTTCAGTGTTCAGCTCAGTGATTAAAAGGTGTAAGAAGACCCTATTAGGTAAGTCCTGAAAGGGACATTCAAAAAGTGAATGTGTGTTGCATTACCCACATTTTATGGTTTGTGGTCAGACTCTATGGTGTCAAGAGCCTTTAGCTTTGAAGGTGTAGGGTTTTTACAAACAAACCAGTCTTTTAAAATGAACCCAGGTTGCTGTCTTCACTGTCTACACTATATAGACCAAAGTATTGGGACACCTACACATTACACCCACAAGAGCTTTTATGACATCCCATTCTAAATCTATAGGCATTAACATGGAGTTGGTCTGCCCTTTGCAGCTATAACAACCTCTCTTGGGAAGGCTTTCTACAAGATTTCGGAGTGTGCCTGTGGGAATTTCTGCCCATTCATCCAGCAGAGCATTTGTGAGGTCAGACACTGATGTTGGATGAGAGGCCCAAGCTTGCAATCTCTGTTTTAGTTCATTCCATCAATCAGGGATCTGTATTAAGTATTAAGATTTCCCTTCACTGGAACTAAGGGGCCTATGCCAAACCCTGAAAAAACAACCCCTATCCCTCTTCCACCAAACTTTACAGCTGGCACAATGCAGTCAGGCAGGTAATGTTCTCCTGGCATTCATCGAACCCAGAATCATCCATCAGACTGCTGATAGAGAAGCATGATCCGTCACTCCACAGAATACATTTCCAATGCTCCAGAGTTCAGTGGAGGCATGCTTTACGCCCCCCCCCCATTTTGTGAAGCTCCTGATGCACAGTTCTTTTGCTGATTTTGCTTTTAGAGGCAAATAAGAACTTGTTAGTGAGTGATTCAACAGAGGACAGGCACTGTGTGCTCCAGCACTCGCCGGCCCCACCTCTGTGAGTCTGAGTAGTCTACCTCTTCATGGCTAAGCTGTTCTTGCTCCTAGGAGCTTCCATTTCACAAAAACAGCACTTACAGGGGCAGATCTAGTGGAGCAGAAATTTCACAAGCTGACTTATGGCAGAGGTGGCATCCTATGAAAGTCACTGAGCTCATCAGTACAAACAATTCTATTGCCAGTCCATCGAGACTACAAGGCTATGTGCTTAATTTTAACCACCTGTTAGCAATGGGTGTGGCTAAAACACCTGAACTCAATATTTAGGAGATGTGTCCCAATACTTTGGCCTATATAGTGTAACAGGCTAAACAACAATAAAATTCAGAGTTAGAATTTATGTTGAAATATTTACACAAGGATTGTCAAAAGTCCAACAAAGAAAATAAAAATGCTACGTGAATCTCTGTGAATGCTTCCTGCATCTATGTTTAAGCTACGGCTGCCACGAACAGTATTTAACCCAATGCTGAGATGAGTGAATATACAGCACCATTAGCTTGGTGCTAACAGCAAGCAGCAATTAGCTAGTAGCAATCAAGATTATATTAGTGATGATATTTGGATAAGAGCTACTAGGAAAGTAAAGTGTTAGGAAAAGTTATAGGTTGGGGGGAGGGGGGGCATCAACCACCTCACTTGTGTCTTTATATACGGTGGGCTCAGCCAGAAGTGAAAGAGCACCAGTGGAAAACAGAGCTTTGAATGCAGAGTGTTGGACTCCTCCTGGGCTCCCATACGTTTTGCATGTATTCGGATTCTTGTTGGAGCGCCCATTCCATGAGCTTTTAAAACCTGACTGCTATTGTGACCACAACTTCAGCTGGTCAACCATGGGCTCACAGCATGAGCTGGCTAAACCCCTTTGAAAACTTGGAATGCAGGTGTGTTGGCCTTTCGGGGGTCCAACTAGATTTAGGCCCATGTCTCACATTAAACTGCACAATGTAGGGGCAGTGTGTCTCTGTTACAATCAGGACTAAAATAAACAGGTTAGACCCTAGACAAACTGGTGTTTGTTTGTTTCAGTGGCCTCTGGGCTTGTAACAAAAATGTCCAGAACTATGCAGTATATGACCAAAAATTTCAAGAAATGTTCATGGCCAGGGCTGCATGAGAAACTGTGACACGAGTTTCCATGATGTACATATTGAGTGCATTTACATGCACTCAGTAATTCGATCATAATTGGACTTCTGCAGTTATCCAATTATTCAAATGGTCACGTAGACACCATACTCCAATCTAGAAACCTGATTAAGAAATCCAATTATGAAATCAGATAAAGAGAGCTGGATTTTAGCTTAGTAATCAGATTTCTCAATGCATGTGTACTTGTACTCTGATTTCTATCTGATTTCTCAGTCTGTGCATGTGCGAGAATGAGGCAGTACCAGAAATAAGAAAGCGAAGCAGTGCTGATGCAAGATGGCAGCAACACTTTTGGAGGCGCTGAAACCGAACACGAAATAAGGGACTTAAATATTCTTCATCTTGTAGATGATGCATGTTCATATTTTTTGAAGCGATGTTTTAAAACGTGGCATGAAGCTTTACATTATGTTTACATCACTTCTTCTGGGAGTTTACTGGCTGGTTGCAAAGCTGAAATCTGATTACTGTCTCACTCATGCAGACCCACATTTTCCCATTACCTGATTACTCATGAGCATGTAAACGTGTTGATCGGATCACTGACAAAATCTGATTCTGATTATTAAGTGCATGTAAACGCACTCATTGTTAACAGCTGCCATGACAGAATGGATCACATGAGCTCACACATGTAGTGACATAATTAGACTGGCAGGAACATAGCATGCTGCCTGTTGGTTTTGGTGAAACATATAATAAACAATGTAATACAATAAACAATATAATTTGGTGAAACATATAATAAACATATAATAAACTCCCAAACTGTCTTATTTTTTCAGTGATTTATGTCAGATGGCAGATTGCTTTTGATATCATGTACACCGATCAGGCATAATATTATGACCTTGTTTCTATGTTCATTGTCCATTTTGTCAGCTCCACTTACTATATAGGTGCACTTTGTAGTTCTACAATTATAGACTGTAGTCCAGCTGTTTCCCTGCCTACTTTGTTAGCCCCCTTTTACCCTGTTCTTCAGTGGTCAGGACCCCCATGGACCCTCACAGAGCATGTTTAAGTGTGTGGGGCAGGGTTAAGCTGATATGAAAAGGTGTTAGACTTAAGAGGAACATTGTGTCGGATGCCCAACAAGTTTTTTCTTGTGCTGTGCCATAGTGTTCAAAGCCCAAAACATGCATCCCTGCTTTGGGCTTGAACCCTGCTCACTCACACTGAGAGTAAGCAACTTGTAAAAGTATGATTTGATCAAATGGCTAGTTTCAAAGCAGAGCATGCTGAACTACTAGCTTGTAAAAATGCTTAAACTGTAATGACTATTCTCACTCTCAGTGTTGTGCATAAAATGCATAGACTGATAAAATTTAAGAAGTAGTAATGGTTACTGTCAGAACAAATCATAAGGAGCGTTTTAGGGAATTAAATATAGACTTATTTGGCATATACTAAAAATAAAAATATTTATTCACATTTGACACCCTGCTGCGAACAAAAAAAAGTCTGTTTTAGAGATAAGCACCTTATGGAGTAAGAATGAAAGAATGGTACTTCCGTAATTTCAGAAGTTTTTTGGCTGCTTAAGGAGTAACTTCATAGAAAAAAAAATCCAGTCAAAGGCACTAGTCACTTCTATCATTGTGATTTCCAACAGCTTTATCAAACCGCACATTATGTCCATGTTGTACAGCCCTATGATAAACACTGAGAGCATCATCATGCGTACAAGTTTTTTTTTTATTTTACATTGTTTTATTCTTTATGATGTTCAACAGCCCAGTGAATTTGGTTCCCTAAAATAAGGACTGTGTGAGAAAGTGCCAGAAAATTTACTTTTTTTTAATACTATGGCAATTTACATTATTATTGTAGTCTTTCACACACATACACCCTAACCTGAAAAAAAAATCTATGAGAACACCGGATCTGCATTCTATGAATTACACCATTAAATGCAAGTGAACAGTTTGAACACCAAAGGTCACAATAATATTAATTAAAAAAAACGCTCCCAGCTTGAGGCCTTTTGACTCCCTAATCTCATTCGTAGGTTGTGCGACCATATGGATACAATAAATTTATTCATTCAATTTTTTTTCCAAAATATGAGAATACTGAATTGTGAACCTAGTATCAAGTATCAAATGATTTTGTGAGTTCACTGTATCATTACACTTCTTTTTGCGTTGCCAGGCGCCCTTACCAGTTCCTTGAAGAAGGCTGTCTCTTTGGGCTGCTCTGAATATCGTTCGAACTGGTCCAAACCATCTTGTAGTTTCAAGGTTAGTGTGTCGTAGTTGGAGCGCACCACTTCTAGAACCTACAGACATCATGTAGGAGAGACTGTTATTGATCTTAATTAGTGGGTATCCAATTGTAAAGCATGCTGCCAGTTGGCTTTGGTGAAACATATAATAAATAGTCCCAAACTGTCTTATTTTTTCAGTGATTCATGTCAGATGGCAGAGTTCCTTTATTGCTTTTGATATATATACAAGCTGATCTGAGCACACTGAAAGAGGTGCGGGCCAATCATCCTTTTAAGATTAGGGCTTGATATGAGGGATGCTTTAAAATATCAACAATGGAACTGGTGAGGGGAGTCAGAGTTGGGGTAGTTTGAGTGTTTCAAAGTCAGTGTTTCTGAATAGAGGGCAAGGCATGCAATGTTATGGAGAAGAAAAAAACAATTTACATACGATCCACTTCATCAGGCATGTCACTTCAGGCAAGATGATCTTCCTACACATTTTTATATACTATCAACATAATCAGTATAATCTACAAACTTGCTTGTTAGCTAGCTGTGTATGTTGACAATACAGTCAAGTTGGCAGCCATAAACTTAATATTTTGTTCAACTGGTAGGTATTAAAAAAGTTAACAATGAACAGTACAGGTCTGGAATAAGTAGCAGGTGCATTGCCTAAACTCACTGTTACACTGTCACAAATGGCACAAATGTTTCACTCCAATACAAACAGCTACAGTATGGTTTTACAAAATAAAGTCTACTGTCCTTAGTATAGGCACCAACAGTCACTTACACATCTCACAACAGAATGTATGTTGTTCTGACATAATGCTTAACAGATGAACAGCTGCAGGGCAAATACTCAGTATAAAGTCCTGCATGCAGGCCTTTTGGTCAGGCTGGGTTGTTGCAGATGGACAGCAAGCTCTTTGAATAACGCCAACTTGCCTATCCTGAACTTTCCTTCTTGGCACAAAAAAGACATACAATAAAAAGCATAGTTGGCTATGCTCGCAGGACAGGAGATTTCACAATGAACTTTCGTTAACCAATCAAAACTTACAAACTCAATCAACGAAACCTGAAAAGTTAACAACAACTTTTTCAGGTTACTGCGTGAGCGAACAACTAAATGAAAACAAAACTAAATGAAGACAACAAACTGAGACACGAAAGTAAAATTTAAATCTGTAGATTTAAAATGCAAAGTATGAGCTTTTAACTTGGACTTTCTTTTTTCCCCCTAACATCTCTATGTCTGTATGTCCTGGTATATAAAACAGACCTAATGAATACAATTTGTTTCTCTACGTATCTCTTTGTTGTCTGCTCAAATTCACCACAAAGTGACTTTATATATAAACTATGTTTTTGGAGTAAAATAAATGCTGAGTATGCAGCTTCATATGCATTATACACTATATTGTACATTACGTACATTATTAATATTTCTAGTGGATATTTATGACCACGATTATGTTGGAAGTATTACAGAGAATAGATACAGTCCTACTCCTAAAAAAGGAGCAGCATGATTACTAGGGCAAATTTTTGTTAAGGAAACAATGCAAGTGTTATACAACTGCCTAACGTTACAAAATACCTAGAACAATGACTACATAGTAAAGAAATTAGCATGGTACAAAAGATCAACTTAATGACAGTTCCAATTACTTGTAATGAAATACAGTTTTAAGGATAAAAACAAAAAAGAAAAACAAAAGAAAGAAGGAAAATAGCACTTGGCAGGTAGTATGGGCATTTAAGTGAACATTAGTCAACTTTTAACAAATCTGAAGGGGAACGTAAATTCAATAAGTCATAAGAGATCCATCTTTCAGCAATAACTGAACCTAATAGTTAGAGTAAGTTTACTTAGTCTGGAAGAGACTCCAGATCTTAATCTCGTTAAGACAGCATGTTTTCAGGCATCCTGGCTTCTGATTCCTCCTAGCATCCGAATTCAAAAGGTTGGCTTCACCCCGACAGTTTGGTTGAGTTTATAAATAAAAATATACAGATCCACTACAGTTGTATTTTACAGGAATCAGAATAGAGTCAAGAGCAACGTTTTATGGTTCTGAGCAAATGTGTAAAGAAAAGGGACACTGAGGTTGTGTTCAGGTGTTTCAAAAGTGGCACTCTTTTGTAAAAAGTGACAGAAGAATGACAGCACAATGCACTCAATGCTCTGAAGTTGAATTGCTCAAGAAAGACAGAAATGAGTTGCTGAACCATGTTAAAATAAAGGAAAAGCAACCGAACCCCTCCCATGAAGAGAAACTGTCTTCCTTTTCAAAATGTTCTTCCACTGACAGTGAAGGCAGTTAGTCAGAGACAAATGGGGAAGTTAGAGTAACAAGTATGCATGAGCATTTGAGCACAGAGCAAATAGATAGCCTGGAGGAAGAATTCAAATGTTGCCATCAGAGTAAGCCAGGGAAGCTTTGCTAAAACATTTTTTTGCATGGGGCTTATTCTGATTGTGCAGCCACCGAGCATGTGAGGAACAGTAAGGTTGTTGTTTAAAGAGCTGATGGTGCGACTTCACAATCCGAAGTGTCCCAAAGTCTATCAGCATGTGGAAAGAATTCAAATGTGCACATACCTGTTGCACTACAAAATGTGTCTGTAGTGGCAAATCTCTTTAAAGTCAAGTAAAACAGTACAGTCACAGAATTGCAATTAAATCACCAAAGTAATATGCTTATTAAAGAATCACAGCCAGGGAGAAGCTCAGAGTAAAAATAACCTCACTGAGACCAAATTTACATGATGTTAGATTGCTGGACTGTGTTAACATATGCATAATAAATGAGAAGGAAGGAAACCCAAATATGGCCAATAACTGTAGTGCACTCAGGATGAGCTAGTCTGTAGCTTCAAGGCCATTGTACAAAGATTCATTGTTGTTCTTCTCAACTAGCTAGGCTACAGTTAAGAGGAAAAAGATAAAACATAGGGCCAGCCACTCTAAATTAAGAAGAATAATAATTATACGTCCCAGGAAACAGGAAGTCAGCAAACCAGGGAACACATGATAATGCATGCCGCTTTTGCAATGAAATCAATCAACCTTTATTTAAACTCTGAGTACATTGAGGGAGACCCTCATTTACAATGTAGCCGAGCCAATAGAGAGAAAGTGATTGAGAAGTTAAATGGCAAAAACATAACATATGCTAAAAAGTAATCACAGTAGTGACAAATCAATCAATAATATAAATCAATGAATCATTACAAAAACAAAATCACATAAAATTACAACAATATAGTAAATAACAAAATAAAGATACAAAAAAATATATAATTAAGAAAATAAAGAAATGGGTCCTTAGGAAAGTAAAAAGAAAAAGTAAAAAAGAGGCAAAAAGTAAAGTGAATTCAGCTAAACCTCAGTCAAAGTTAATGGGTGGTGGCAACTTCCCCAAGGTGGCAGGTCAACTGTTAAAGCTTATCCAGAAAGCAACTCTTTTAAGTTTTAAGACATTCCCACAGAGCTGGGTCAACTACACTAGCAATAGGTGCTGTGACAGTGAATTTATAGCCAATTACTTGAGTAGGCTGTTTGTAAAAACTAGCGTGAATCACAGAAATGACTTCAGGTTAAGAAGTTTATTCTTTCATTAGTTACTGTTCTTATTGCTGTATGTTTGTGCATTTTCGGGACAGCCAAGGCAGTGCGTGAGGGAGGAAATCATGTTGCTAAAATGGATGGAACAACGGGGAGCTGCTTGTTTCTTAAAAGGCCTATTCAACCAGATGAGATCTGATCTCAAGAAACACAGCTGGCGTGACGTACATTTGAGTACAATTACACTGGAAAATCCATCCTTATCACCAAGACATAAGAGACTAAAATGCCATATAGGCAGTTAAGTTGCGTCTTAGCATGGCAAAGGGGCATATGTAGTAGGTGCTGATTTTGACTTTGTGCCTACATGCTCCAAACATTACAGGACTAAATGTGGTCATAAAGGTCTCTGAACACCTGGTCGTAGCCCATCTAAAGGCTGTTACAAACCCTTTGCTAGATCCCCTGCAGTTCATGTACAAAGCAAACAGGTCTGTTGATAATGCAGTCAACTTGGCACATCTTATTGCTCATATAACTTGTGTTTATAAAAACTTACAACAATATTTGATACTCTTCTATAAAAATACATGCTTTACCCCCTTTTTACCCTGATCTGCTGCATGTGGTTAGTCTCGTGGGACTAGACATGTTCTTGTCACGTGAATATATGTCTGGCTACACACTAAAATTCTGGTAGTGGATTTTGACTAAATCCACTGCCAATGAGACTATTCTCCTAGGATTTTCCTAGAAATCTCCCCTAAATTGCTCTAGTCCATGCACTTTAAATCAATAACGCAAAACCTTTAACCAAAACAAAATCTTGCTAGCTTGTGAAACAGTGAGTGCATTTACATGCACTCAATAATCCGATCATAATTTCTGATTTCTGCAGTTATCTGATTACTCAAATGGTCATGTACACACCATACTCTGATCTAGAAATCCAATTAAGAAATCCAATAAAGAGAGCTGGATTTTAGCTTTGTAATCAGATTTCTCAGTGCATGTACACTCGTACTTGGATTTCTATCAGATTTCTCAGTCTGCGCATGCGCAAGAATGAGGCAGTACCGGAAATAAGCAAGCAGTGCTGCTGCAAGATGGCAGCAAAACACTTTTGGAGCAGCGCTGAATCCAAACACGAAATAAAGGACTTAAATCTTCTTCTGTGAGTTTATTGGCTGGTTGCAAAGCTGAAATTCAATTACTGTCCGACTCATGTAGACCCGGAGTTTCCTATTATCTGATCCTCTGTTATCGGATTATTAAGTGCATGTAAACGCACTCAGTGTGTGCTGCCAATTCTTTCCACATTACATTTACTGCAGCTGTATTGTTACAACTGTGAGCAGCAGAGGTTATATATACTTTGCCACCTGTCCAGTGATGTTTAGAGGCTAAAGTGTGTTCCAGTTTTACTCTTTGGTTAAAAAACAGTTTTCTTTTGTAAGAGGCAGTATTTATTTTTAAAGCATGTACAAATCCATTGCAAAAATACTGGGACAGTATGTAAAATAGGCAATTAAAAAAAAAAAGTGATTGGCAAATTCTGTTTGACTTATATTAATTTCAAAACAGTACAAAATCCACAATATTTGATGTTTTACTTTAAAAAGTTTTAATATTTTTGAATGCAAAGCACCTCATGGACCTGGCTTGTAACTCCCTGACTCACTCATGCTTACCAAGACTGTCCACAAGGGGGAGCTACTAAGAGAATTCATGGCCGAAAGCAACAATGACAAAGACTTGTGTCCACTTGTCGATTACTTGTAGTGCACATGTAAACAATTTTCTAACAAACTGTTGAAGAGTGTGCATATAAACACTTAACTCAATCTGTAATCGGAATGTATTCAATCAGATTGGCAAAAATCTTTGCATGTAAACCTAGTCATAGATATTTATATATCCAGAGGAGTAAAATAAAAGTCTTTCTATAGGACTTGATTTATAAAAAAAAGCAGCCTTCTTAATAATGTAATTCCAAATTTGTAAAAATCGAAAAAAAAATATTACCTTGATAAATGGTATTGCTGAGTCAGCTGTTCAAAAGACATTATATCTCTAATCTGTAGTTTTAAAGCCGGTAGTGTCCTTTTTAAAGGGCGATTGGCTACCAACAGATCCTAACTGTAGTTTTAATATGCTTGGAGCATTTTCTGACATTATGATTTAGACAAGGCTGAAGTCAGCTTCCTATCTGGATCCGTGCCATCAACCGGGGTCCGATGGTCCCAAAGCCAACAACAGTCTGTTGCTCACTTGGTAATTATTTTCTAATAAAGACATTCACCAGCATCTCAAAGTCCCAGAATGTAAGAAAAACAAATCAAATAATACACCAACTTCAGCTTTGTAGTTTTATGGCTATCAGTACATCCTAACTGTAGTTTTAATGCTGGTAGTATTATCTGACAAGGTGATTTAGACAGGGCTGAAGCCAGCTTGTTATTCACCAGCTTCTTGTTTAAAATTTTCCGTTCCACCTTAAATGAATACTGCACCATTTAAGGTTGAACGCACACACACATTTTCTAAACCGCTTATCCTTCTGGGTAAGGTGGAACGGGAAAATTTAAACAAGAAGCTGGCGAATAAGAAGCTGAAGTTGAGATATTGAGCTTCAAAGCTTTGCATTCTAAGTAACAAAACTGAAATGTGGAACAAGTGTTTGTCATACATGAAAATGACAGACACCCTAGATCTATTCTAAATGTAACAAAATCCTATCAAATTTGTAAATGAGTTTTTTTGGAACAGGTCAAATGCAGATAGAACCTTCTAATCCTAAGAACTCACTTTCTGCTGAAAATTATAAGGTTTTATCTGGCAAAACATGAAAAGAAGCAATGGCTTTCAAGGAACACAAACAGGGTACTCAATTTGTTTTAAAAGATAAAATTAATGCTGTAGGAGAGTGTGTATATTATCAGAAAGTTAAATTAAATGCCTTTTTATGGCATTTTTATGACATGTATTTTTATTCATTTATTTTTTTAACATTTCTTGTGTTAGGACAAATTGATGTTTTCTTTTTCAAAAAAGCATTGCTGTTTAAGTTTAAAAGGCAGTGCTAAATATGTTGTCCAGTGCAGAGGTCAGTTTTAGGTGGAAACCATTAGTTTAAGAGTCCTTTAAGTTTTACAGCAGCCAGCTACTATAATGAACTGTCCCAGCAAGTACACGTAGCTGGTCAGTCTAAAAGCAGAATGAGGTTTTGTTTTATATCAGAAATGTGACTAATACAACAAAATGTCTTCTATTGAGAGAACAAAGAAAAGATGGATAAATTAACTAAAATAATGTTTATGTTGTGATTAAGACCCCATCAATTCAAATGCTCACTATTTAGTTACCTTTAAGCCTTAATATTTATAAAATTTAAGACAATAAAAGTTTTTAAAGAACAGTAAGGAGTTTCAGTAAGGAGTTTCAGCAACATGTTTTCATGTTTCACAGTTTTATAAACTTGGACAATCAAATATACAGGCATTATTTGAGTGGTGGATCATTCTTAGCACTGCAGTGATACTGACGCTGTAGTAGCATGTTAGAGTGCAGGGATGCAGGAAACAGGGGTGGTGAGCTAGCTGCAGGACCCCCTGATTTCAGGATTGCAACTGTTAAAAATAATAACCATAAAACAGTTTGAACTTTATAATAATTTAAGCATATTAAAGACCCGCTTGTTTTAGAACAGAGTTTGTATTATATGCTTTCAAAATCTGCAGTAGCCCTGCTTTGTTAACTGTTAACACTATTTTCATTACAGTGAACCAAAAACTGCTGTCTGCTTTGCGAGTGCATTGCTAAAACACATGCAGGTTGAGGTTCAAGACGGAAAGTCTTAGCAGAAAGTCTATGCTGTGTTATAGGCTAGTTGTGAGCCCCAAAGCAGCCTAATACTGTTTTTTAACCTAAAGAATTAATCTAACATAACATTTTATCAACCGCTGTATCTTCCAGTCCAGTGTTAAGTTTCAGTCTGTGACCATGGGCGTGACAAATCAATAATCCTATCGGTGACCGCTCAGCTCTTTTGCATAAATTTCATCCAGAACAAGAGAGCGGTGGTTTGATGCGTCAGTTAGAGATTCATATTGTCTGGTAACTGTGGGCGTGACAAATCAATAATCTCACTGGTCACTGCTCAGCTCTTTTGCATAAAGTTTGTCCAGAACAAAAGAGCAGTGGTTTCATGGGTCAATTAGAGATTTGTATTGTGGTCTCTCACCTCATTATAGCACTGTATGACATGTTCTGTTTGATGTAAGTTAGCAAAAATAAAATGGCAAATAATTTAGCATGATGTCATTGTCACTTAACATATACACAGCCGAAAATTTCAGCACCCCAACTTAAAACACCTTTCTGCATCTCTGTTAGTGTGTTACACTGGTACGAGTGGATCAGATACAGTAGTGTTGCTGGAGCACTGTGTCCACTTATGTTACAGGTTTCCTTTGTTCCCTCCTCTTACTATTGTTATGGGTTTCCCTGTACTCTCCTGTGTGTGTGTATGTGTGTGTGTTTCTCTGTCCTCCCTGTCCCTAGGTGGAGTTCTTTCCAGGCTGGAAGCTGGTGTGTGCTCTGGGAGAAATACTTCCTTATAAAAAAAAGTGTGAAAATGAAGAGGAGCGGGAAGAACCTTGCTGTAGTGACTTTGTGTCACGTGTGTGTATTTAGACAACTAAGTAATGCTTGAATGTGTTTGAATATGTTTAATGTCACCACTGCTGAAAAGGGGTAAGTGCCATTTTGTTTGTAGACTTATTCTTTCTCCTGGTTTTGGGCTAGTTAGGGAGTCAGGGAAGTTAACTGTATTTTCTGTTCTTTGTGTTCTGATGTTTAGGGAAGTTAAATTTGGGTTGTGGAGTTTGTGTTGGGTTTTGTTTGTTATTTTGGCCTTTGTTTACCCCGGAGAAATGGCAGTTTGCTTGCCTTTTTGTTAACAAGTATTGGCTGTATCAATTCTATCATCATTCTAAATATATGTAAATAGCCTAAAAGTAGACAATTGTGTGGTGTGGGTTTCTTTTTGCCTCCGCACTTGCCCCCAGATTCATTACAACCCAGACCAACATGTAACAACTTACTACCCACTCTATTAGATACTCCAACCTTGTTGGTCCACCTTGTAAATGTTAAGTCAGAGACAGTAGCTCATCTGTTGCTGCAAAGGTTGTGTTTGTCATCCTCTAGTCCCTCATCAGTGGTTACAGGACGCTGTATATTTTTGGTTGGTGGACTATTTCAGTTTAGCAGTGACACTGAATTGTCTAAAAACTCCAGCAGTACTGCTGCATCTGATCCACTCCAAGCAGCCCAACAAACATTAACATGCCATCATCATGTCAGTGTCACTGCAGCGCTCAGCATGACCCACCACCCAATAATACCTGCTCTGTGGTGGTCCTGACCACTGAAGAAAAAGGTAAAAGGGAGCTAACAAAGTATGCAGAAAAGCACATGAACTACAGTCTACAATTGTAGACTTACAATTGCACCTATATGGTAAGTGGAGCTGATAAAACAGACAAAGAGTGCAGAAACTAGATTAGGAGTACTTAATGAAGTGGCTGGTTGGGGTATACAATAATAATAAATCTATAACTTGTTTTTAATTTGTGCTTTAGACTAGAATCTGGGCCATATCCACTAACAGTTTGTGGTGGCACAAACACATTTTACGTTCACATGAAGACAAGGTTGCCACAGAGTTTTTTAGTGTCTGACTTCATGGATATACATTTTAAGGTGTATTACTTTTCAGGTGCAAAATTAAAAAGGGGACAATGCAAATTAACAACCAGAATTTGATTTATTAAGCTGAATTGCCTGGAAAATGATAAGACAAGGAGGTGCAATAACCTAATTAACCACATTAAAGGAACATGACAGAACAAAAAATAAAGAAAGGATATTTCATCAGAGTATTACTTTGATTTGCACAGTTGACATGCCAGACAGACAGCCACCCTGCTTTTTTTATTTTTTTTTTTTAATTTTACGTTCATCTACAGATCATTTGGTAGATCTAATTGTATTAATTTTCTCCATGGAGATTCGCCTGTCTTTCAACAGCTGGGACTCATCCCTTCTGTCAGAACTTCTAGTTCTCCTACAGAGAATTTTTCTGTGTCTGTTTTTGACTATGTACAACTGTTTGAAACATGTTAAGTGTACCTGTGTTTTAGCACAAAATAATTTCTGATTGATGTCATTTAAATGGCAGGTCATAGTAGATCAGCTGCAAAACTGGTGCCAGTTGTTCTCATTAAATTGTATCATATGAGCCTCTGTGTGTTATTCTGGTATTTCATGGCCATTTCTAAAATGTAAGCGGATAGAGAAAAGAAAATCCAAGCTTCCTTTTGGCTTCTCTTTTTCTTCATGAAATGTATAATACATTTCAAAACTAAAATCAAAATGGGGTGTTTACATTGTTATTTCTTTTTCATGGCAATAGGCTGCATATCTGACAAAATGAAAATGCAAAAGGGATAAATCAACAGCAAAGTGACAGTAAAGGCGTGGACGCACTTTAAGCGTAGCCTCAAAATAAAAAGGCAAATGGAAACGAACAGGCCCCATCTGCTGGAGATTTACTTTTTATTTCCTACTTCCCACAAGTTTACCAAGATGCAAATATGTTAAGTAACACTAGGCGGGGCTATCGTGTACATTTTAGGACATCCTCAGACCTCAGTCTCGGGAAAACCTTCGTCATGTCTCAGATCTGGTGTAACTGAACATTAGACCAAACGCTATCAAACCAAACAGCCTCAGAAAAAAGGTATCAGACAAACACTATCACACAAAATTGCCTAAATCATTAGAAGTAGTGGAAACCCACAAAGTTGACAACAGTTGACAACGCAGTCTCTCGTTTATTGTAGTGGCTTGAGGTGAGCCATATCTGATTTCATTTACCCGCAAAACACTTTGCAAATGTTATACTGGCATTTATATATAGAAAACACAATAGTTTTCTAAGTTATACGAACCAGCATATGCTCGACCAGGCTCGCATTTGGTCTGATACCTTTTTTCTGAAGCCGCTTGGTCTGACGGTGTTTGGTCAGTTACACCAAATCTGAGACATAACGATGATTTTCCATCTGAGGTTTGAGGATGTCCTAAAATGTACACTGTAGCCCTGCCTAGTGTTAATTAACATATATTTGCATGTTGGTCAACTTGAAAACGCAAAAGCAAAGTAGGAAATGAAAAGTAAATCACCAACAGGTGGCTCCTGTGTTCGTTTGCATTTGCCTTTTTATTCTGACATTTAAAGCGCGTCCATACCGAAAAACTGAATCTCAAACTGGCACTTTACTGTTGATTTATCCATTTCGCATTCTCATTTTGTCAGATATGCAGCCTGTTGCTACAGATAAGAATTAAACACTGTAAACATTGCATTTTGATTTTAGTTTTGATACGCATTATGCATTTCATGAAGAAAAAACAAAGCCAAAGTGAAGCTTGGATTTATTTCTATTAGCTTTTCCATTTCAGATACGGCCAAGAAATACGAGAATAATGACCAAAATGAAATGACAAAAGCTGTTCTAAATTTATTTTTGTCACAAATGACTTGTGCTTACGTGAAAAATTAAATTTCATTTTTAAGTTTGGCAGGGTATTTTTACAGATGTTGTTTGGAAAAAGAAACGGCAAAATAGTTTTGCATTTTCACATTTTACTGTTTTAATTTTAATTTCTTTTTGGCTGGATTTGCCTCCCATATCAGGAGGGATGTAGGAAGAGACATCTTATTCACATAACAAGGCTACGGGGTTCAGATGATTTCCACTTAATACATGGCAGCAAGGAGTGCTATCTTAATAAATCTAAGGTCAACCCCTCTTTGCTCTTGTAACACATTCATCTCCTACCAAGGTAAGAAGGTAAGTATAATGAGGGGCATATTCACTTTGGTAACCTGTAAAATAACAGTCTAAAACTGCCTTCCAATATCCCTCCAGGTCAGGGCAAGACCACAGCATATGTAACAAAGTTTCAATCCCCAAGTTACACATGGTACATTTTGAGCAATCATTATGCATTTTTATAACCTTTCAGAAGTGAAGTATATCTGATGAATGATACGAAACTGAATTAACTTACGGCGTCATTTAAAATAGAAATTCAAATGGCTTTCTCTAAACATAAGTGGTGAGACCCTTAGAATCCTAGCTGTGTTTTATCATGTCATCTAGAGGAAGAAAGAGGAGCGGCAATAGCCAGCTACATTGCTACATAATGTTACATCTGCGAGGTGGACTACGAGCTAAACTAAGGCTTAACCCGCAACGGACATTGGTTCCCAGCATTTTCTCGCCAACTTTCACTCCTTGGCAAACAAAATGGATGAACTGCGACTCTGGACTATTATACACAGACAGATCAGAGAGTGTAACATCATTGTTCTCACGGAGACGTGGTTGAACGGGGATTTCCCGATCAGCAAGCTGGAGCTGGAGGGACGCAGTGTGTGCGCAGAGTGGACAGAGTGGCTGAGGACTCCGGTAAGAGTAAAAGAGGAGGTCTGTGTGTTTATGTAAACAAATCATGGTGTATGGACTCTACCGTAACTGAAAGTCAGTGCTCTGCTAACAGGGTGTCTGATGATCAGGTTTCATCCCTTCTATTTACCGAGAGAGCACACAGCTGTTATTGTTACTGCAGCCTACATCCCTTTTGATGCTTATGCTAAGCTAGCTATGGAAGAGCTAGTACAGCAATCAGCAAACAACAAACTGCACACATATGCACCTGCACATTTATGCCTGTTATTGCACATTTGCACTGTCCGTAGCAGCATTGCTACTATTTGCACTTATCTGTATTTCGTTGCCTTGTACTTGTACTGAGCAATGACAAAGATGACTCTCTCTATCTATCTCTATCCCATCTCTAAGCTGTTAAACACTTCCCATAGTTTTACCAAGATCATCTTTTAATGAGCTGGATAGACTAATTGACAGATTTACATTGAATGGGAAAGTGTCTAGAACTAAATTAAGAACTCTCTGTAGGCCATACCATAAACAAGGGTTGAAACTCCCTGACTTCTTATTATTCTATTGTGCAGCCCAAGCCAGGGCCATATGGTTTGTTAATCACATTTAGGTCACCTGCCTGCATGGCAGCAAATCAAAGAATTTTGTAGTAGCAACACTGCTTTAAAACAAATACAAGACTTTTGGGTAACAAAACGTAAAACGTAAAAAAAGAACACCTTTTTTGCCTTTTATAAGGTATGAACTGCTCTGCGTCTGATTCATAGCAATTTTGTACGATGTGGAAACAAGTGGAGATTTGAGCATAAATGATAAATCAGCTTCAGTGGATGAAACCAGCCTACCAGTACCTCATTTACATATCATTTACATGAAGCACACACTAATTCATGCAGATGTTTCAGTAGCCAGCCAATAAAACGGCAGTGTTTGGCATGAAAGCTAATGGCCGTGCTCGTGGGTGGAGTTTGATGTCCAGCAGTGAGTGCACTCCTCCCCTGCTGACCAAACTTAATAGTATTAAAATGAAAACAACTGGAAAAAATAAAATGTGAAATAAAACAAAATACTCAGTGTTGTTAACAAAGTAGAGTGTTTAGTGTAATTAATTCCCTAAAATAAACGCTGTATTATTGCAGTGTATGACCAAAGCTGTGTTTGTGAGTCAGTAGTATGAAAGAAAAGCACAGTGTAATGTGTCTTTAAATGGAACATGAAATAGTTGCAGCACTTATTTATATCAATGTGCATGTAAATTAAGTACATCCACTTTTGTACTGGACTGTCATGCACACAAATTAGTATTATTGAAATTTTCTATTGCTCTTATTTTTGCAATTACAGATTATGTTGATAATAGTTTTGGTTAATTAGCCACATATCCAGCATTTATGCCCAAATTTACATGCACTCCTACCAGATATGAGCACAGATATGCCAAGATGAACATGATGAATAACAAAACCGTCCATGAATTTGTGTGCGCTCATCTTACGGTCAGATGTGACCATAAGCATCTTTAATGAACAAGAACAAGTGAGAAAAGTGAAGCAACTGAATATATGGAAGTGATGGAAAGTTAATTAACAGATAATTAGCGGGATTAACACATAAGTGCTAGTAAGTTATCACGTTACTTCTTTATATGAAGAAAAATACTTATTAGTTAATTAACAACGTAATAAGCAGCAATTAGCACACAGATAATGAGTAAGTAAGCCACATACTAACGACAAACTAACTTATCAACTAACAGTGTACTTAATTACTAATTGATAAGTGCTTAATCAATTACTAAGTAATAGCTAATGCTTAATGAAGAGTTAACTAATAACTAAATAATGGGAAACTAATAGTTGATTAATATATATTTAATGATTGATTAGCGACCCTTAAAGTGTTACTGACTTTTGGTAATACATTTATATCTCTGACAAGTTTTAAAAACTTCACAATATGTTACACCATTGTGTATTTGTTAATCAGTTACCTGCTATGTCAAAAAATTTTATCCTTTTCTTAAACCCATACACTAGAAGAGAGATGTAGGATCTGGATTGAGCAGTGGGAAAGACAGCAGTCAAAAATCATGGATATATCTGCTGCAAGATAAAGACGCATTCAAAGTTTGTTAAGAACATCAGGACTAAAGGAATTTTGGTGCTGGTTGCTTCTTTTATGGAACAATATGTACAAGTTAATGATGTAGAGTAATTATTACTGTCATTTATGATTTAGGCATATGAGGCATAAAATTATTACGGTCTGCATGGTCAGATTAACTCTGTCATGGGACTCTGAGCTACACTTTTTTGCAAGTACCACAAAACAACCCCACTGTGTAATCATTTCATCTATGTCACATAGAGAATGTAAACAGAACAAGTCCAGCAAATTTGAATAGACCAGAGAAATCTGAAAAATGTCATTACATGTTATCTACTACAGGAACTTCTTACGTGACAATTTAACTTACAGTTCAACATACAAAACATTTTCACAACGCAATGCTGCCTGCTGCCAAGCAGTAAGTAGGTCTGGGACCCCAGTCAATCAACCAGTAGGCCCATCACCTATCCCTAAGCAGTATGCCTATGTCTAGGTCTAAGACAACAGTCAACAAGCAGCAAATAGGCTTATAGAACTCTTAGGTCTAGATTAATTTTGAGTCGTTGCAGGATGACAGAACAAGTACAATAACATTTTGAGAACACTGTTTTTTAAATAAAATCTCTCTACCAATAATATTGTGATGGTTCCTGCCCCAGCTGGCCCCTTTTTTATAGTATTACTCTCTTTTTTTGGTCGTTCTGTGAGGGCCTTCAGACATATTATTCATTAAATAATTTAATGATATATGCATTTTTACAAAAGGATTACAGTAGTACAGCTTATGTAAACACACATGTGCAGTTATACTTCAGGTTTAACTCAAGTAAAAACAAGTGTAGTGCACAGTGGTAACCAGGGGTCGAAACAGTCTGGAATTCACCAGGATGCCGTACTGGCTCAGAATCTAGGTAACTATTTTTATCCACCTTATTTTTGATTTGACCACTGTGTTTTGAGATTATGGCTGAAATATAATCAGTTAGGGAACAGAAATGTTGTTTGTTACTGTTCTTAGCAAAGTCACTACTGTTTTTGCAGCTGTCACTACAGCAGAGTAAAGATGAGAGGTTCAGCAGGCACATGAATGTGGCTTAATAATTACTGCTTGAAAAAGACCAGATGTTAGTGCTGAAATCTGTGCCCATACAATGCACCTAGATGACAAACTGCCTTGAAAGCCTTGACAGAAAGAGTTACTTAATAACAGCATGAATGCAGCAAGAATGTCACTTGCACGTCTGTTACAAGCTTTTAGCTTCCCTTTTAGCTTCATGCTAACATACCATGGTGAACATTTGAGGAGCATTACCATAACACTGGTTTTAAAAAACAAAAATTTCTACATTACAGATTAAACATTGCTATGGAATGACGTTGCTTTACAGTTCTCTGCCTGTACGTGACATTAACATAATTAAAAAGTTGAAACGAAACAACTTCATTAACGTAATTCATGTAGGCCATAAACTGGATCCTGACTGAAGCATATCTCAGTTTCAGTTGACAGATTGAGCATTCCAACTATATATTATTTATATATTTATTTTTTCTCACATATCCATTCCATTATGATGTTATTCAATACTGTCTGTTTACACTTCACTGGATGTTCTGCCCATAAATCACTCAAAGCATAATAGGGTGCAGCATATAGTTGTTTTACTCTGTTCTAAAGTGCTTGAATGATGCGAGTGTCTGTTGAACAGAAATGGAAAGTAATAGTTCTGCAGTAGGGTCTACCCACCCAGTCTTCATGGTAACGACTGTCAGCACGTCATGTGAAAATGTAAGGTCATTAAATGTCAGAAAATAGATTTTTTACCACAGTGGTATCAAATTTTAAGATGGTCAGGCATATTTTAATGGATCAGGTATTTGCTAAAATAAGACTATTTCAGTTCAGATCTTTCATTTCTTTTTTGCACTGTTTACTCCGTAGTCATAGAGGCACCATAAGCAGATGTTATCCACAACTTGCCATAGTGAGGAGTGTTTTCAGAAGGTAACAAAGTCTAAATGTGTGCAATGTTGAACTGTTAAAGAGCATGCTTAAAAAGTACTATTCACACCTCTACTATTACCACTGTATTTAAATCAGCTGTTGTTCATCTAAACAAATGGATATAAATGTGAATGTGGCTAGAGACTGTCTGCTGCCACTTATCGTGAGTGACATGCCACCAAAATCATGTACTACAAACACCCCCACAACATTTTTCACCCTCGAGTTGTGACCGGTTAAAAACCATCATGGAAATGCACTTTACTGGTCATGTGCACCCTCTTGGGTATAAAACACTGGGGCAGTTCTTACCAAGTGGATGGTTCTCCATCTGTGCCAGCTGCAGAGCAAGAAAGTATGCCAAACAATCACCTTGTGATACTAGCATGTGATGAAGTCGAGTTTTTATATACTCGAGTCACACTGCACTCCTGTGGAACCTGGTCTCTTCTTGTAGACTTTCAGTGGCCAGAACCCTGATGGTCATCCACTACTCACACAACCACAGTTGCATATGTAGCTAGTGTTATGCATCATATTTTCTGACCTCCAGGGCGGTTCTTACCAAGTGGATTACTTGTACCCAAAATGTCATGAGGTGTGCCTTAACTGCAGCCCATAGCCAGGGACAGAACTGCTGGTACAAGACCAGTTGATGCAGAAACACTGACGCTGTAAACCGGGAGGATGTGCACGGCGATAACCATGTGGCTGCTGCACAGATGTCCACCAGAGTAACACCTCTCGGGGCAGCCCAGGTGCTGCTATTCCCTTAACAGTAGCCAGTGTCCAGTAGGCAGTGAAGGCAGGGAATGGCCGGCAGCCTCAATTGTCAGTTTGATCATGTCCACAAGCCAGTGGCAGAGCCGCTGCTTGGAGAACACCAAACCCTGTCCCAATTCAGAGAAGCGCATAAACAAACTAATCCATTCTTTGAAGCCAAAATGCAGTGACAAAGATTCTCAGGGCCCAAACTAGGCACATTTGCTTCTGTCTGAGATGAGGCTAGTTAGTCCAAGTAAGCTGCAAGGCTGACGGACTGATTAATGAACTGGACTAGAACAGATGTTATCTCTTCGCTCCCATTAGAAAGGTAAACACCAGCTTATGGCAATCCAAAGAAAAGCCCAAGAAGAGGCCCAAAGAGAGACCCACTCAGCGGTTTGCCAGGGCTGCCACATTAACTTTCAGACTAGGAGGGGTCCTTCCCTTGTCATGCAGGGACTGCAAAAATAAAAAACACCACTTTGATGCACGAGAGCGGGTCTATCTGGCTGTCTCCATCTACCATGATATAGAGCGTGAGTAGAGGGGGCTCTGGCACTTAGGACTTCTAAGGATCTCCAAAGGACACGACGTCAGCTCGAATGTAACCCCAAGGGCCATGGCCACGGCCACAGCTGGAGGTGCTCTGGGCATGGGAGCCATACTTGACCCCTTAGCTGGTAGAGGAGATCCCTGCGCATGGGGAGTTCCCATGAATAATAATAATAATAATAATAATAATAATAATAACAATAACAACAACAACAACAATAATAATAATAATAATAATCATAACTTTATTTATATAGCACTTTTCATGCCGGTGGCAGCTCAAAGAGCTTTATAGACAGGTGCTAAAACACAGTTACACAAAAAATCATCAGTATTTATTTTGAATCAGAAGCAAATGAAAGAGATCAAATAAGAAGATAAATACCACAAGACGTAGAGTTTTACTTAAATGCTAACTTAAAGAGATATGTTTTTAGATGCTTCTTAAAAGTGAGCACTGAGCTTGACTGTCTAATAAAAGATGGAATTGAGTTCCACAGTTTAGAAGCATAATAACTGAAAGAGGCCTCTCCATGTTTTCTGTATTTTACAGAGGGTATTTGTAGGAGGCCACTATCTGCAGATCTTAGATTTCGTGCCGAAACAAACAGACAGAAACTCTGATGTAAGCAGGTGCTAGGTAATTTTGAGCTTTAAAGACTAGTAGCAGAACCTTAAAATCTATCCTGAACGATACAGGCAGCCAGCGCAGTTCTTTTAAAACGAGAGTGATGTGATCTCTCTTCTTTGTTTTTGTTAGGATGCGCACTGCTGCATTTTGTATGAGTTGTAAGGGATGTATAGTTTTCTTAGGAAGTCCAGTAAGAAGAGCATTACAGTAGTCAAGTCTGCTTGTAACAAATGCATGAACAAGTTTCTCTGCATCGCTCTAAGATAGAAAAGGCCGAACTTTAGCGATATTTCTCAAATGATAAAAAGCTACTGTGACTGTGTTTACATGCGGGGTAAAACTCAGAGTCTAAGATCACACCCAGGTTTCGTACTTCAGGTTTGGTATATGAAGCTAAAGAACCAAGTTTCTCATAAATAGTTTTTCTCTGAGTTTCTGTACCAACGATCAATATTTCAGTTTTTTCCTGATTTAATTGTAGAAAATTTTGCGACATTCACTGAGAAATCTGATATACAGCTAGTTAGTCTGTCTACAGAGTCTTGAAACCCTCTGCACCAGAGACAGCAGCCGAGGCAAACCACTGTGTGACCTGGTGACACCATAGTGATTCACGTGATAAACTGTGGACAGGTTGTCTGTGCGGACCAGAACATGTTTCCCTTACAGGGCTGGAAGAAAACATTCTAGAGCTAACTGGACTGCCTACAACTCAAGTTGATGTGATGCTGGGCATCTTGTCTGGCTCATCTGCCTTGCACCCATTTGTGTCGCCAGACGGCACCTGATCAAGTGATCCAGGAGTTCCTCTAAGGCCCCGTCAGTCCCAGTACTCTGCAGGGCGAGAAGCATAATGGACAAGGAATTTGTCAGCTTCTCTAACTGCGTTTCAAGATCATGGGCTCTCACAATGAGTTTGTCGGTGCACCTGCATTCATTGTAAAGGCAGTGCAGATTGGGGTGTAGTAGGAAAAACTACTTCCGAGGCAATACGGGCATCAACAGCCAGCATGGAGGCTAGCCCATGTGCCTCCCTGTCCACCATAGCGGAGAGCATTCTCCCTGCTATGCTGTAAACTTGGCAATAAAATCCCGACACACAGGCATGAAGAACTTTTCCTTGGTGGCTGTGCAATTGAAAAAAACGGTGCTTGTTTGGCGTCTAGCCCACCAGGGTGTCCAATGCAAGCTTGGCCAAGGCAACCCTCATAGCACTGTATACCTGCTTTGCTGGCATTGCTGTAGAAGCCTGCCCATCCTCACTGTAGCCCTGCATTAAAGATGCAGACTGAGGCTCTGAAATAAGCGGAGTACCTCTTAATGTGCCTGGGCAGAATTGAAAAGTCCATCTGTGTCTGAGGTGCCATGGAGAGAATTTCGAGAACTCCACAGCAGGCAAAGTGTGCTCTGTGGGCTCCAACGGGGCTCCAGCAATGCTACAGGACTGTCCATCTCACTGCTTTTTATTTAGGCTATATCAGAGGAAAGCGAATCAACCTTTTGAGCCAAGTTATGGGTGGACGACTTCTTCCGCAGCATGTCTGATCCAGTCATGCTTTTGTTCTGCGGCACCTCCAGTTTGTTCAGTAGGCATTGATTTATCTGCTTGCTCTTGGCAGAAGTGGGCAACGTTGGGTCATTTCCAGCCTCCAGCTCTGCTAGTCTCTCCTGCCACTGGGTTGACCAGCACTTCAAGGAGGTGGTCCAATCTGAGGCAAGATGGCCATAAGTCATGTTTATCATGTGGCTTGAAAATGTTAGGGCATTGAATGCAAGGAAAATGTTTAACATGGAAGCGACAGAGGCTGCGTTACACAGCTGCAAATTTCATGAGAAGAGGTTAGAGGAGTAGCTAGTATGAGCTAATAAAGGAGTAGTAGCCTATAGCCTGTTAGCGCTGTTGCATTAGTGGCCACTTCGGCTAACAGATCAACCAAACGCACAACATGCTTATCTTGTGAGGGTTTTGAGTTGGCTGGGCTTGGCTACCCAAAGTACCGTGTAGCTAATAGTACCATTAGCTTAGCTGACGTTAGCAAAGTTAGTGCTGTTTTAGGAGGAGCGGCGAGCATAACGGAAGCCCAAGGCTCGCAGTGTAGCAGAGAAAGAGGGGGACGCTGGGAAGTAGCAGCAAAAACTCTGTGGCAGGTTTCTGTTTCCAAGTGAGCCTTGGCATAAAGGAATTCTCCGCTCACCGGTGTGAAGTTGCTAGACACCGACCTAGCTCAAGCACAGCATGAGGGGGCTTGAGTAGTGCAGTCTGGCTGAAGAGCTTCAGCTGCGACACTGAGCACTGCTTATGGATTGGTTCAGATGGCACTGGCTTGCTCCTGAAGAAACAGCGTGTAGAGAACGAAAGTTTTCAAAATTCCAACAAAGTCACCGTGCTACGCCGAGTTAACGAATTACTCAGTCTGATAAGAGAGAATAGAAGGAGGAAGACTGCGTTGTGACTCGAGTATATATAAGCTTGACATCAAATAGAAGTGCTTTGCTCTAAATGAAGCCAAATCCACAGACCACAATTATGTACATGGTGCGGAGAGGAAGTCATAGCAACAATTTATACAAATGCTTTAGGCACTAATCAGAAAGCAGGTTATAAATTCTCTTCTTTTGAAATTCTTTTTCTTAATATAAATAATCGATAAACAAAAAGAGTTGATTTTCACTAATGACAATCTATAGGCCACCAGAACGATTATTTCTGAGTGGGGCCCACTCATTATTGCAAAAACACTCGACTTAATTTTGACCTTTGGTGTAAACATAGATTTAGCCATTCTCTCACAAAGCACAGCAGTCTCAGATCATTATCTATCTCATAAAATTAGTTTAAATTACAATATATGTTCATCACCACACTATCATGTTAAGCGTACTATGACATCCTCCTCAGCTAGTAGCTTTATCAAAAACCTCCCAGATCTTCTGTCTGAACCGACTGAATTAGATATTATGACCGAATGCTTAGATGATCCTTTTCATTTTACTCTAGATAATGTGGCAGAGTGGCAAAGTAAAAGAATAAGGCAGAAAAATCTTGGCCTATGGTACAATGATACTGGAGCTTTAAAACAGGCCGTCAAAAAAAATAGCGTGTAAATGGTGCTCGACTAAACTAGCAGTATTCCAGTGTGCTTGGAAGGACAGCCTTACAGAGTACAGATGGGCACTTACTTCAGCACGTTCAACCTATCTGTCCTATCTGATTGAAAATAATAAGAACAATCCTAGATTGTTATTTAGAACAAACCAAACAGCTACAGAACTCCAGATACCATCAGCCTACAGCAACGATTTTATGAATTTCTTCAATAATAATATTGAAACAATCAGGCAAAACAACAAACAAACAAAAAAAAAAATCAAAACACACAGCTAACCTTTACAAACCTGCTGCCCTACAAAGCTAATCCAGATCTTGAGTACACTAACTACTGCAGAGAGGTGGAAATCCTTTACCTTATTTCAACAAACAGAGCTTGGTTAAAATTATTTTCTCCTCAAAAACTTCTACTTGCGTATTAGATTTTACCCAAAGAAATTTTGCTAATAATAAGCAACACTCTTATATCAACAATAAACTCCTCTCTTAACCTAGGATATATACCAAAAACTCAAACTACTGATTAAGAAACCTAATGTTGACCCCTGCAAGCTATCAAATTATAGACCCATCTCACATCGTCCCTGTATATCAAAGATTTTGGAAAAAGCTGTGGCGCAACAACTAATTTCCTACTTGCATAGGAATCTCACCCAAGAAAAAGCTCACGTTTAGGGCTCATAGTACAGAGACAGCTCAAATGAACATTGTAAACAATCTCATTATTCTCTGATGAAGGAAATTTATCTTTGCAGCATTTGATACGATAGACCACTCTATCTAACTAGACAGACTCGAAAACCTGGTTCAGGTCTTACCAGACTTATTGCTATCAGTTTGTGAACATAAACAGCAAATCATCTGCTCTTACAAAAGTATGGTGTTCCACAAGTCTCTCTTTTAAATACATTATACATGTTACCACTGGATACCGTTATCAATAAACATGGTATAAATTTTCACTGCTGTGCTGGCAACACACAAATGCATTTATTGGCCAAACCAGATGATAAATTCCAACTTAATAAAATTGAGAACTGTGTAAAACACATAAATTGGATGTCAAGTAATGTTCTCCTATGCAATTTGGACAAAACAGACGTTCTTCTTCTCTATATTTTTTTGATTAACACTGAGCAGCCGTTGAATTGTAGACCAAGGTCTATACACTGTTGTGTGAATGTATGGTAGTGGCGTTCGGAAGGTGGAAATCTATATATATAACGTATATATATATATATATATATATATATATATATATATATATATATATAATATATATAAATATATATATAATATATAATATATATAAATATATATATATATATAAATATATATACATAGAGAGAGAGAGAGAGAGGAAGATATATATATATATATATATATATATATATATATATATATATATATATATATATATATATACACACAGATCCGTCACACCTACTTAGATCGCGAGGTGCTGGCTTACTATTAGTATCCTGTTTTAATAAAGTTACATCGGGGCGGAGCCTATTCATTCAAAGCCCCCCAGCTATATATAAGCTATTCCTGCATATATTTACATTAACTTTTATAATGAGCATTTTGTGCATTAGGGTTTAACCTGGTTAAATTCCATTTTAATTAACATTCAATCCCTTTAATGTTGTAAATGCTTGGCTACATTAAAAATGAGGGTCACCCTCGATGTATTTCTGAGTGAAAATAAAGTTTGATATAATCAGTTACAGGTGATTTTTTTTAGCCTTTTCCATGATGTAAAAAATAACCAACGATTGGAGAACATTGCATTGGTCAATCAACATCAGGCAGAGTTTCTATAGGTATCTACAGGTATTGTCACATCTGTAGACTTGGTTTGCCTGAAAAAGGAGAGGGCACAGATGCATGTACATTTTTAGAAAGCTGGCTCCCGGAGGCACTGGAAATGGAGCCACTGCGGTCATAGAGAGAGCTCACAGCTTACAGGATTCAAAGATCTGCATCAAACATGAATGCAGCCCCAAGAGCTATAATTATGAAATTTCTGGAATACAACAAGGTACGTGAAAAAATGCGGCCAGACGGAAAAAAAGAGGTTCTGTTTAAAAACCACCGGGTGATGCGGAGGTCAACAAACAACAGAGGCAGTTTGACAAAGTCAAGAAGCAGCTAAGAGCTAAAAGTCTTGACTATGGGTTTATCCTCCCAGCTTCTCTTCAAGTATCCTTCAACAGCCAGTCACACATCTTCCAGAGCCCATCTGAGGTAGAGAAAAGAGCACATAAAGCATGCTTGGTGACTGCTAGAAGGGTGCTGATGTTTGAAAAACTTGGATATAACCCATGCACTAATAGGCAGTTTATCAATTATCAAAGGCCTTCAATAACCAGATCTGTGGTTTAGCTTTTGTTGAACTTGAGAATTGTGCAATGTTATGTTTTACATGCGTCAACCTTTCTCTTTTTCTTTCTCGTTTTCATTTTCTCAAAAAATTTTGACAGATGGAGTTTACATATGCTTTCTTACAATATTTTGTTATCAACAATGATGCCTAACGGCTTTGATACTAAAGGGGATAAAGGCATATATGAGGGGAGGCTTTTTTCCTGTTTAGTTTTGGTGGATCCACGGAGTCCCTGGAAGTAATTCTGGAAAAGGGGTGGTTTATTTACTTGTTGTTTTAGAGTTCTTGTTAATCTGTTTTTTCAATTGTTCAATGTTTACAAAAACACACTTTTGTACATTTTTCTTTCTTTACCTTACAGGTTGTTTTATACTGCAGAGTGGCTGAGAGAGGGCAAATTTACTATTCAAGATACAGTTATGGCAGTTGCTCAGGTCAAATTTGTTTCCTGGAATTGCAGGGGTCTTCACAGTACAATTAAAACCAAACAGAGGATGGCCAGGCTAGAACAGCTGCAATTAAATTTTTTTTTTTTGCAAGAAACTAAATAATTTAATGCCCAGTGATATTTCCAAAATACGCAATATATGGCCCGGTCAAGTGTTTTCAGCCTCCTTTAGTTCTCATGCAAGAGGGGTTATCACTTTGATTCATAAATCAGTACCATTTCAAAAGGTTAAAACAATAAGGGACCACTCAGAAAGATATATAATTGTACAAGGTACATTATTAACAAAGACACTGAACCTTGTCAATGTCTATGGCCCCAATGAGGATATTCCCAAATTTTATAGTAATCTTTTTCTAACCCTGTCTACTTTTTCAAGTTATTTTGTCATGGGGGGATTTTAATTGCACTTTAGATCCAGTTAAAGACCATACATCAGGGCTAGATCTCACACACAAACAATCTTGGACAATTCTGCAACACAATCAACAATTTAAATCTTATTGAGGTATGGAGAGAACTAAACCTTAATGATATACAGTATTCTACATAGTTTAACTATATATAGTTCCAGCCACTCATGTCAAGTACTAGCAACTGCTGTTATGAAACTATAGACCATATATATCAGACCATGCCCCTACAATGTTTGTTTATACTCATGCCAAAGTTACCAGGTGACCCTCCAAGATGAAGAATGCAATCAAAATGGCTACTAAATGAACATTTTATAGTATATTGGGCAGCAAACAAAATTGTTTTTTGAAATAAATCTGGCACAAACTTTCATGGCCAGCATTTCAAGACTTCATAAGAGGCCACACAAGTTTTACGTGTAGTAAATCAAAAGGCTTTAAAAACGAAATTAATACATTAGGACGTAAAATTAAGATCCTAGAAAAGAATTTGTCCCTTAAAAATGACTTAAATACCCATCAGGAACTGCTGACTTTGGGAGCTTGTTATAATGAACTCTCGGCGAACAAGGCAGCTGCTAGCTTCAAGGAAAACCACTCAAGGTGATAAACCAGGAAAACCTCTGGCATGGAGAATCAAACAAAAACAATCAAAGAGAGCAGTTGATGCAATTCAGGACAGAAATGGCAATAATACTCTAGACCTAGAAAAAATAAATGATATTTTCATATCCTTCTTTGAAACAATCTATAGCTCAGAATACTCTGATAAAACTATCTTACAGACAACCTTCTTGGATAGCCTTAACATATCCAGCATCTCTTATAAATTAAAAGAGGCGCTGGGTACTGACATATCACCACAGGAAATCACGGAGGCTATTGACAAACTCTCAGCAGGTCGAGCACCTGGACCAGATGGAATCATAGTTGATTTTTACAAGAAATTTAAACAAAAGATTCTTACATCACTATCTGAAATGTTTACCAAATCATATAAAAATGGCATAATTCCTTAAGAGAAGCTCTAATTATTCTATTACTTAAACCTAATAAACCAAGCAACAAATTTCAATCACATCGGCCAATATCACTGCTCAACAAAGAGGTCAAAATCTTAAGCAAAATACTGGCAAGTAGGTTGGAGAACCTTTCACCAGACATAGTGCGACAGGATCAGAATGGTTTTATACATGGCCATTAAGGTTTCCACAATGTCAGGACAATGCTTAATATACTACATCTTGAAAAAGGCGAGGAAGGGAGGCATGTCTCCCGGGTTTAGGAGTCCTAATTTGAAGTCAGAGTTTCTCGGACACTCTGGATTTTGCTTCAGCCACCGCTGCCACCTTTTTTGCTCATGGAGACCTGTCTGCTGAGTCAGGAGTCCTCCGGGCCATCTATCCAGTCCCTAAAGGCCTCCTTCTTCAGCTTGACTGCCTCCCTCACATGGGTGCTTGGATTACCACCCTGACAGGCACCAACAAGCTTTTGGCCACAGCTACGCCTGGCGGCTTCCTTGATGAAGGTTTTGAACAGGGTCAATTCAGACTTCATGTCCCCTACCTCCTCCGGAACATGAGAAAAGCTTTCCCATGGTGGGAGTTAAAATCATCCCAAACAGAGGCCTCTGCCAGTCGTTCCCAGCACACCCTCACTATTTGCTTGGGCCTATGAGGTCTGACCACCAGTCTTCCCTGCCATCTGATCCATCTCACCACCAGAGGGTGATCAGTTGACAGCTCAGCACCTCTCTTCACCCAAGTGTCTAAAACATTTGGTACCAAGTCAGATAAAACGACAGCAAAGTTGATCACTGACCTTTGACCCAAGGAGCTCTAGTACCACGTACACTTCTGAACATCCTTGTGTTCGAACTTTCCGTTATGGACAATCCATGCCTAGCACAAGTCCAATAACAATTCACTATTCAAATTTAGATCAGGCAGTCCATTCTTCCCAATCACCCCCATCCAGGTCTCCCAGTCATTGCCAACATGAGTACTGAAGTCTCTCAGCAAGACTATGACTCCCTCTACAAGACTGTAGGCGGGGCCCTTTCCAGAACCCCACCCACTTGCTCCAAAAAGGCTGAATACTCCAAACAGCTGTTTGGTGCATAAGCACACAAACAAGTTAGTTTCCAGTGTCATCCATCCTACTATTAAATAATTATGAAAGACAAAACATATCACAGGTTGCATCAGATTTTGATATTACTGACTCTCTCACTTATTTAGGAATCAAAATTACAACAGAAATTGATATTTTCAGTCAACTATCAACCTCTTCTAGACTTATTTCCAAATCCAGTGAAAGATGGAAAACCTTACCCACTTACAGCCCGTATAAGTACAATTAAAATGACCATACTGCCTTATTTACTTATTTCAGAATATTCCACTCTGCCCCCCACATATTATAACCCTTAGAAAGCTCCTCATAATTTTTATTTGGAATAATAAACGAGCCAGGGTCCGCTTGTCATATACCATATATCATTACCATACAACAGGGGTGGCCTTCAGTTTTCCAATATGCAGTGGTCATAAAGCATGTCATAAATATAAATCTGAATATTGGTGATTTCTGGTTTTCTGAAGGAAGCAAATTCTTTCTACAGATACAGCAACACTTTGAGCATTTGAGTGACCTCAAGAGTTCACTTGGTGCACTCACTGATGCACAGAATCTAATACACTAAAAGTGTACAAGTATATTTAGAAAAACTGAAGTAAGCAAAAAGGTAGTGTAAATGTAAGTTAAATGCTAAGGTCAATGTCAGTGGTGCAAAACTCTGGTCCTCTAGGGCCGGTGTCCAGCACAGTTTTGTAGTTTCTTATTGACAAGTTGAATCAGATGTGTTTGAGCAGGGAAATCACCAAACTGTGCTAGACAACAGCCCTCCAGGACTGGAGTTGTGCACTCTTGCATCATGTATGTGTCCAGGTGTGGAAAAAGTCGAGAGAAATTATACTTAAAGGAAAGTATGGACACTTTGTAAAATTCTTTATCAAAGAATATATGTAAAAGTTAAAAGTATAAAAAACAATAAATGTTTAAAAAAAAAAAATTAAAAGTTGTCTTTGAGGATGTGTGATGCAGTGGTATGTAGCACAGCAAATGACTGGCAGTACCAGTCTCACAAATACAAATGATTTCACAATGAAGAAACTGTTTGGATGTTTTAATAGAAAAACAGTATACTCCAAGACAGGTTAACTTAACTGATTGGTGAGCAAAAAAGAAAAAGAGAAAAATCTCTTGGCCTTTGAGATTTGTAAGTACTTTGCAAGTCTCAGTGAAAATGTTAGAAGTAAAAAGTATGTTTTTTTTTTTTTTCTTTCAAAAACAATACTCAAGTAAAATAAAGTACAATTACTCAAGTATTTTCCATCCCTGGATGTTTCACATTGTAAAGTAATTTACCTGATCCTCTGAAAGTTGGGAAATGTGGTTCACAGCAGCATAGGACTCAATCTTGGGGTTGAAATGGTTAATGATGGCTCTGAAAATACAAAACACAGTAGGTCCAAAACTGTCATACTGCACCAAAGCACATAAGGTGCAACATAAGGTAACTCTGAAAGATGCAGTGGCCACAAAAGTACTTGAGCCGTACTTAAAAATGAATTACGTTCATTGTGATAGGAAACAAAGTTCATCATCATCATCATCATCATCATCATCATACTGAACATCCGATCATCGCTCAAGAGGCACCCTAACACAAAGACATACACGGACACAAGCGGCTGCCCCTCTGTGGCTTCTTTGTTTACCAACATGTGCTCGCCGGTGGAGCAGGAAGAAGCTTCTTCAGACACTGAACTCATAACAGTCAAAGTTCAACCTTTTTTTCTGCCCAGAGACTTCAGCTCAGTCATCCTCACTATGGTCTACATCTCACCTCAGATAAGTCATGTGCATTTCAAGTTATGTATGAGACCATCAATGAGACCGTCAGACATGAGAACACTGTCAATGGAGTCAGGACACTTCAGGACTACTTTGAATCTACAGACTGGAAGATTTTTTTGTGATGAATACACTCCATCACATGCTATATCACCTGGACCATCAGGCTGGCCAAAAGGAACTACAGGGACAGAGTGGCATCTCTTCCACACTGACTGAACACAGGGGCTCCTCAGGGATGTACACTCAGCCCCCTCTTGTACTCCCTGTGTACACATGACTGTGCAGCTAAACACACATCTAACATCATCTTCAAGATTGCTGAGGACAGTACCATCCTAGGCCTCATCACAGAGCTCTGCCAGAATGGTGCTATGACAGCAATCTCAGTCTTAACATCAGGAAAACAAAGTGGATGATCATGAACAACAGGAAGCTGCAGAGGGGTGGACACTCTCCCCATACATCACTGCAGCTGAAGTGGAGAAAATCAGCAGTGTTAAGTTCCTCAGAGTACACCTTGCTGATGACTTCACCGTTCCCTCCACACAAACAACTGTGAGATCTGCCTGTCAGCGTCTCTTCTTCCTGTGTAGGCTCAAAAAGTTTGGACTGTCCTCTGACATCCTCACCAGCTTCTACAGATGCACCACAGAGAGCATCCTCATGGGCTGCATCACTGTCTGGTATGGCAGCTGCACTGCATGCGACCGCAAGTCCCTTAAGGGAGTAGTGACGACAGCAGAATCCATCATAGGCAACAAACCACCAGCCTTACAGGACATCTATCTGTCCCGTTGGCTGAGGAAAAAAAAAAAAAACGATCTAGTTGGACAGTAGTCACCCAGCACATGACCTGTTCACCATACTGAAATCAGGCAAGAGATACCGCCTTTTTGCTAGGGAGAACAAAGAGCGCATCTCCCAGCAGAACCCTGGCCTCTCTCGTGTCTCCTTCTTCACCAAGACACTACAATAATTATCACTATGACCGAAAGACATTCAATTCTCTAAACGCTGCACCAAACGACGTTTGTTATATTAAACTAAAATATCTCCTTCACGAGTATAATTTAGTGTCCATAAACCTGTGTGACGTGCGTACACGCAAAGGGGAGTCAGGATTCTGCACTGACAAATTACTTCTTAATCTGAGCGCCTCAGCAGCTGATCTTGGAAACAAGAAGCCCCCTGTTAAATGTCGTGAGTCTAGTTTCTTCTTTGAATCATCATTTTTTTTGGCAGACAAAGCAAAGCTGAGCAAAGTCAAATATACAAACACATATACAAAGCCTAACACAGCCTACCAAAACACCAGCACAACAGGCCTGATTTCTGAGCCTCTGTGACCATACGTGTGCTCTGCATGTTTACTTCCATTTAAAGTAATTGGAAATTTACAATTTGGAGAAGTCAATTCTTGTTTTTGGTTCTGTTATTGTCAGTGAAAAAATAAACAAATAGCTGATATGATAAAATCAAATAACAAACAACAATGGAATGAAGGGTTGTATTTTACTTATCCAAGTTTAAAATTGCCCATCAGAGGTGGAAATAAACATGCAGAGTGCACAGGAAGAAACTGAACTCCCACCACTGGGGCTAAATGGGGCTTTGTGCTCCCCAGATCAGCTGCTGATGCGCTCAAGTTAAAAAAAGTATTTTGTTGGTGGTGTGCCAAAGTCCGACTCATCTTCACATGTACTCGGATCACGCAACAGTGGTTAAGCCAGTTGCCTTTCTCCCAAACACGGTTAAACATGCCGCACGTAACAGTGAAGTGCGCAAATACTAGATACTTAGCGGTAAGTATCACAGCACAAACAGACCTGAGAAAAAAAGCACACAAGTTTGTATTAGAAGTCAAATTCACTGCATTACAAAATGGTAATTTCACAATAAGTAGCTCATGAAACCAGCAGACACAAGTTCAGAGTTGAACATACTATGTACATATGAATTATGAAGTGATTGTACGGTACACTCTAAGTAACTGGCAGCCAAAATTTGTCCACTGTATTTTAATAAAAAAATTGATTTCAAAACAGTAGTCCATAAAACCAAAAGCTATCAGTTCAGACTTTATCAGACTAAGTACATATAAATGAAGTGATTCTGCTGTAGAATCTTTAAGTAATTGGCAGCCCAAAATACACCTACAGGACATTATGACACCCCATTCTAAATCCATATATATTAATAAATAATTGGTCCCTCCTTTGCAGCTATACCAGCTTCCACTTTTCTAAGAAGGCTTTTTACAAGATTTTGGAGTGTGTCTGTGGGAATTTTTGCTCATTCATCCAGAAGAGCATTTGCAAGGTCAGACACTGATGATAGACAAGAGGGCCTGGCTTGCAGTCTCCGTTGTAGTTCATCCCAAAGGTGTTTGATGGGGTTGAGGTCAGTCAGGGCTCTGTGTGGGCCAGTCAAGTTCTTCCACACCAAACTCACCCAGCCATGCACCTTACTTTGTGCACTGGGGCACAGTCATGCTGGAACAGAAAAGAGCCTTCCCCAAACTGTTTTGTCTGTCTGTTGTGTATTTTAAGTTTTGTAAGTAAAACTAAAAATATAAAATCGCCATTTCTAACAAGTAGTCCATAAAACCAACAGATATCAGTTCTGAGTTTATCGTACAATGTACAAATGTATTACGAAGTGATTCTATTACACAGGCTTTAAGGAATTGGCCACCAATATCCCCACATTTGTGAAGTGTACATTAATGAATAACGTCATTAATGAGCAGCGTGACTCCTTTCTTTTCTCATTTCACTGTTAAATGGCCAGTACGAGTATCATTCTAACGCTTCAATTTTTTGCTGATAGAACAATGTCAAATATACAAAACCACCTCTACAAAACATCATATAGTCTCACAAAATGTCAGAACTAGGCCTTATTTTCTCAACATTCATCATTAATTTTAACCACAACAGCCCGCCTGATTTCTGAGCTTCTGTGACCATATGTGCACTCTACACATTTATTTC
Source organism: Colossoma macropomum (assembly GCF_904425465.1). Taxonomy (NCBI): domain Eukaryota; kingdom Metazoa; phylum Chordata; class Actinopteri; order Characiformes; family Serrasalmidae; genus Colossoma; species Colossoma macropomum. The sequence continues at coordinate 19,439,257 of NW_023494799.1, read as the reverse complement.
TGGATAATTTGGATAAGTACAATACGACCCTTCATTCCATTATTGTTAATGTAGTGTTAGTTTTTATGATTTGTTTGTGAAACTGTGAAACTGAATACTGAATTTTGAAATGAAAATCTAATGAACAAAAGGTACACGTAGCTCTGTAAATTTACATTTTACGTATTAAAAAGAGCTGATAGTAAATATGTAACCTAATCTGAAATTAAAAATAAACCCTATCTGACTGTGTATCAGCATTTTAGCACTCAGCCTGAATCCACGAGGACAGAAAATCAATAAAAACATCGCCACCTTATGCTAGTAACATATTTTTATTCAATAATGAGCAATAGAATGAACCACTAACAAACTTTCAACATTTCCAGTTTACAGACCTGTTGAAGGATTAAAAGACAACAGGCTATCTGAGCGACATACTGGCCTACGCATGCCTGTTCTATGTCACATACAAGCCAGAGGACTAAAAGTCATCCATATTTTCCATTACTTATTTTCATCATGCTGTTGTTTTCAAATGTGCTCCTTCCAGTTGCCCCATTCAACAGAAGCTCAGTGTAGCTTCATTCATGTGTTTCTGAGCCTACATGACTTGTACAGGTTTAAAGGAATAACTCAGTAAAAAAAATCAAATTTACAGGATTTATCACTTACCCCAGATGCAGTCGTTCTGCCAAGACGCGTTTAATAACTAACATTTGAATCTCTAGTTCACAGTAGGAGATGCTAGGCTAACGTTGCTAACAAACGCTGATGTTGGAATGTCACCAAACTCTTCTCTGTAAATACGGGCCCAAAAAGGTCTCTGAACCCGCTCAAAACATGTCAAAATCTTTATTTGTTTCAAGCAGACACATCAAAGTGATTTACAAATAGTGAATACAATCAAAAATATGTGCTATGTGAATTCCTAAACAGACACACGTGCCATACAGTAACTTGGCAGGGATGCTAGGCTTTCGTACTTGAAAGATGAAAACTATAGCCAATTACAATTTTGATGACCATACGTTCAACTGTATATAATTAAACTTAAGTGCTCACATGATGAAGTGTCAGCTGGATGCTCGACCCACCAGCAACTTGCCAGACATACCTGCAGCTCCTCATACAACAGGAATTAACTTGTGGAAAGTACCAGGTGATACCAACCGAGACTGAGTGTTTTAAGTGGGATTTTTGGCATGTATTTATGACAACGAATTTGGTGACAATCCAACTCCAGCATTTGTTAGCAATGTTAGCCTAGCATCTCCCATTGTAAACTATAGAAGCAGAGCTCAGATACAGATACCGATCTTGGCTGAATGACTGCATCTGGGTTCAGTGATAAATGATGTAAATTAGGCTTTTTGCTTAACTATTCCTTCAAATTCAAGTTGCATTCTAAACAAAAAAATAATGGCAGAGAAAATAACACCAAAACTAAAAAAATTCTGCCATTACATATGACCAAAAAAGTAAAATGTGTAAAAATGACCAAACAAACCAATGTCAGAGTGAGCACCAGCAATTCTGCATACCTTAATAATCACATACTTGTTTCACACTATGTTGACATGTTAAACAATCTCAAATAGACCTGCTAATGTGGATCAGCTTCAAATGTCAAGTTGACATAACGCCTATGTCAAGCGATATAGGTTTTTTGTTTTTGAAGGGCCATCCCACCCCAGTGAGAGCAAGGCCAATTGCCTTCTTTTGGACTCCTGGCCATGGATGGCTGTAGCATTACCAGGGATTGAGCTCACAATCTCCTAATGATAGGGCCAATGCTTCGGTTATACTACTTGGGAGCCCTGGAATAAGCCTTTATAGATAATGGTAACATTTTTTCTTCTGACAATTTTTAGACAGCTCCTAATTCAGAGGTGGACATGGGAGCAAGCACAAAGAGCAATCTTTGTCAAATAAAAGGTCAGTTTAGTAACTGCTTAGCTTAGCCTGATTGTACGAGAGCTGAGACATGACAGTATTTTTCTGTCGAGACCTGAAGCTGTTGTCTGATGACTAAACTGTAATGCTGCGGTTTGAAGATGTGACAGAATGTACACTAACATATAGGTGCCTTTTTTGTAAGCACGATATCCGCCTGCAGCATTGAGCACTTTCACACAGCACAGCGCAATAATTTAAATTATTCTAGGAACAATAAGTGTGGTCTTAATGTAGGATATCACCTCACCCAAAATGTTTAAACATTTAATTATATTCACCTGTGTGAATCTTGCTATGGTTATGGTTATGTATTACATAAATCAATAAATTAACAACTTTTTTTTAACTGGTGGTAAAGGAGTTTATACCATTACTCAGAGATGTTACTGTTAACCATCAGCAGGCACAGGCCTGGGAAGTGTATATAAGAAAACAGTACTAATGATTTTGGTTTCATCCTAGGCATTCAGAGTACAGCTTCAAAATAAAATTTCAATGAAAGGTCAACAAAACATTAATAAACATTATTAAAATTATACAGATAGGTGACAAATGGAAAAACCCAAATAAATGGGTGGAGAAACATAACAGATATAGACCCTTCCAGACAGGTGTACTACACGATTCAATTAAGTAATTAACATCTTGCCATGCTCTGCGGCATGAAAAAGAATTTTGAGCAGGTCCAGTTGACCTCCATTTTGGATTAACTTGGCAAGAGGAAAACATCAAGGTAACTCTGAAAGAGGGTCCATTATTGGGGCATGGATAGCAGGAGCTTCAGTCACAAAGACCTCTCAACTTGCTAGGGTTTTAACAGAAAAAGTGACTAAAGTTACAGCTACATTTAGATTTATGAGGCAGACATCAGTAAATATGAATGGTCATTGTGTTTGAAAGCACATATTTAATGAATGCAATACTTGTGCATTAGTGTAATTTGTAAAAAGAAAAAAAAAAAAGTGTTTCTTAGGTGACAATGTCAATGCAGACTTGATCAGACTGTCAGCAAGAACAATCTACTGACAACAAGTTGAGTGATATTATGGTGTGCAGGAGTGCAGTGCACAAACTTCACCTTCCTCTAAATAAGTGGGCAAGTGCATGTGCACACTAAGAACGGTACAGGCCTGAATGATTTATCCCTACAGTGAGAGGATCCGATGGCTCTCTCATGCTGTGGGGGGGGCATTTTTCTGGGATTTGTCCCCATTAGAGGCAAGGGTCACTGCAAACAATACATGACATTCTCACTTTATCCTATGATGAAACATTTCTATCTTCATGGGAGTGGTCCCTTCCAGGATAACAATGCCACCATCAACAGGGCATGTGAGGTTAATGAATGTTTTGATTACTATTAAACCAATGTACCTCACATGCTATGTACTTCAGTCACCTGATCTTGACACAACTGAACATCTATGGGAGATTTTGGACCACTGTGTCAGATAGCACTCTCAACCACCATCCTCATCACACCAACTGAGTGAAGAATGGTGCTCCATCTCAACAGAACAGTTCCAGAGACTTGCAGAAATTTGCCAAGACGCATTAAAGTAGTTCTCGCTGCTTGTGCTAGCTACACACCACTACTAAGACACACGCTGGTTTATCTTTTAATTTGCCCACCGTCTACAGATGATGCTACAGTAGTTCACAATAGCATAGTTTCTTCTCAGGCAGCATGTGTCAAATGTACTTCAAGCAGAACCCTATCATATATTGCAAACATCATACGCAAAATCAAACTGCATTCTGCAGAATTCTTGCAAATTCACCAGGGAACAGACTATGTGAAAATAGTCAAGACAGATGAAGAGAGCATCAGTGCCTACCTGACATTAACCAGCGCATGAGTGACTTTACTAGCAGGCTCCTTCCACTGGCCTACGTTGGTGGAAACTCTGAGAACTGAAACACCACAAAGAGGATTTAACATTCATAACACAAACACAAAGAATCATAAGAAGCTAAACACCTCAACCATTGAGTCAGTTATGACAATGTGAAATAGCACATCATCTCATACATCAGATTGCAACAAGACAAAAGTGAGAATTCAGTCACAATAGAACCTTTCTAAATCAAAGATTCATTAAAGCTACACAGTGAATCTCCAGTATGGTTTATAGTTCAAATAAAGACAATGTCACTCTTGTGAAAAACATTTACAGAACTATTATGAAGCATTTATGACAATTGACAAATCAATTACTTTAATTTAGGGCCCTAAATTTATTTCACAGGCACACAAAAACAAGGTAACTCACCCATGCAATACAGGTTGTCAAAGACCTGGTGCATACGAACAATCTCGTAATACAGCTCATCATAACTGCTGGGAGTAGGTAGGAATGTGTCTCCATATGTGATGAACATGTTAAAGAGGTTTACAACCTGGATGTAAAAGACAGATACAGAAAAGTTAGTTTAGACAGAAACCGTGAAACATGCATTATTATTATTATTATTATAAGTATTCCTTTTCCAAATATTCAAGACAGCTGGAATACTCAGAAGAGAAGACTGTAAGTGGGAAGTCATCACTCTACTATGTTATCAAATAAAATGAATTATGTCTCTGACGCTTTAAATTTCAAATGACTGCTGATGAATATCCAGAGCTTTTTAAACCTGTACTTAGAGATGTATGCAAAAGTTTCGGCACCCCTGCTCCATTTACATTATTTTCCTGCTTTTTGAAATGGAAAAAGTAAAAAAAAACCCTCTTCAACAAACTATTAAATTTGCACAGTGTATTGTTACTTTATTTTCATTATCAAGCACACAAGCTCTAAAAAAGTCAGTAATTAAATAAGAAACCTGTGCGCTTTGCCTCAAATAATGTAACTCACATTTTACATATTGCACACTGATTGGATACATCCACATTATCTTACATGTTCTTTCTTTTTCTGTCAGTACTGGTATGGGAGAGATTACAGCCATACAGTGGCCAAGCTTTTTTTGAAAACGTGTACTGTTAATACCACTGTGGCAGCATGGACCCAAAAACTATCAATTGCCATATTACTTGAAAATGTGAGCTCCACCCACTCTCTTCTATTCTTCAGTGGAAGAGGACAGGTGGAGCTCCTGCTTACGATGAGTCTGAAGCTGACTTTCAAGCAGTTGAGGAGCTTGTCTCTTTTATTTGAGGTGCTACAGGTGGTTGAGACCTTAACACTTCTTAGGGGAAAGTCTAGAGGATGGAAGTGGAGATGAGGCAGTAGAAGAGGGTGGAGAAAAAGCTGGGCAGATTTTTCGCTGTACCTGGGGCTTGGCTCAGTTGTGGCTCTAGAGTGATTAAGTTCTTAGGTATCAGTGCTGATGTGCTTCCACCAGTGGGGGTGGATAAGTTGCACGTTGAGAAAATTAGGTGGTTAAACTGGTTAAAGTTGTCAATGAAGTCTAGTCTGCTTGACCTGCAGCTTTTATGTACCCAAGTGTTTAATCCAAGTAGCTTTGAGAACATACTAGTTCTCCATGCAGGCAGAGGACCACTGATTAATGACTGCACATTGAGCTTGCTGAGTATGTTAAGGAGAACATTAAAGTCCCTTTTTAATATTTCAGACTCGTTTTTATGTCATTCTTGCAAACATGAACAATGTACATACAGCCAGTAATGTAGGAAGTTTCTAATTCAGTTCAACGTCTATGACATCGAACGCTAGCGGTCATCCCCAAAAAACAAGGGTGTCTGCTGTGTTGAGCTGGAGCCCTGTGGCTCTGCCGGGATGCACTGACCAGCTGACACTTCCGGTTCTTTCTGCATCATGTTCACCGCGTTTAGAAAACTCACTGAGGCTTTGCAGTGGTTCAAATTTGTTGTGCAAATGAAGTGAGTAGGACTGTTGTTATGCTCTGGTGTTGTGCTGCGGTCTCCGATAACTCCTGATGTGTCTAGATATAAAGAGCTCAGACCCTGTAGCTCTAAAAATAAAAAAATAAAAAAAATGAAAGAAATACAATAAAGAATATGGGAGGCAAATACAGCCAAAAAAGAAATTAAAATTGAAACAATAAAATGTAAATGAAAACCTCTTTTTGCCACTTCTTTTTCCAAACATCTGCGCAAATATCCTGCCAAAAGTGAAAATGAAATGAAATACCTACATTTGCAATTACATTTTTCACATAAGCACAAGTAATTTGTCACAAAAATAAAAATGAATTTGAAACTGCTATTTATCATTTCATATTAGTCATTATTCTGGTATTTCATGACCATATGGCTTTGCCTTTTCTTCATGAAATGCGTAATATGCGCCAAAACTAAAATCAAAATGTTATGTTTATGTTCTTATTTCGTTTTCATACCAATAGGCTGCATATCTGACAAAATGAAAATGCAAAATGGATAAATCAACCGCAAAATGACAGTTTGTGATTCAGTTTTCAGCGTGGACGCAAGTAAAATAAAAGGCAAATGAACATCGACGCCACCTGCTGGTTAGGCAGGGTTATGGGGTACATTTTAGGACAACCTCAGACCTCAGAGTCTGAACGGCATCATTCCTTGGACTAAACCACTTAGAGTCTCTAGAAAAACCATGGCCATGTCTCAGATCAGGTGAAACTGAACCAAATGCCGTCAGACCAAACAGCCTCAAAACTGTGAAAATGTTATACTGGCATTTATATAGAGAATACAAAATAGTTTTCTAAGTTATACGAACAAGTTTACTTGCGCAAATGTTTGGAGAAAGAAATGGCAAAAAGAAGTTCACATTTACATTTTATTGTTTTAATTTTGATTTAATTTTTTAAAGAGTCAATTAAGGATTAACAAGTCTAATTAAGGTCTGAGACTTTACAACTGGAAGGGTATCCAAACTTGTGCACATGCCACAATTACTATTTATTTTTTTCTTTTTCAAGTTAACCAAATATAAAGTCCCTGTGCCTGTACAAAAAAAAATTACACATAATGCTTTTCTCTTAAAAAAAATCAATAAAAGTTCAAATTTGTCCAGGAATGTCCAAACTTTTGGTTACAACTGTATTAAAATTCTATTCAAATTAAATACTACCTGAACACTTTGCCCCATTCCTAAACTTCCCTGTCACAGCTGTATGTGAAAAGAACAATTACTGTGTACAGTTGCCAAATGACATTCACATAAGATTTTGCAAATGTGTGCATAGTAACAGTTCAGTTACTGAAATGCTATTACAAAAATATAAAGAAAAGTATTAAGAAAATCTAAGAAGTCAGGTGTTACACATTTTATGAAGAAATCTATTTTAAATACTTATGAGTTATCAAATTATCACCTCTCTAATAAGGCTAGGTGTGCACAGATTTTGCAGACCCAGAACCGTCACCGATGCCGCATTCATTTAAAATGATTTACTAGCAACACACAAGCAGTTTGTACAATTTGTCTCAGCTCAAAGTACTGTAGTAGCCAAAAACCATGTTCACCATAATTTCAACCAAGTTTTTGGTCCTTGCTTGTGCACTAGTCTACATTGCAATGTCATTTGTTCTTGCTCCTTCAACTGCTTAACTACCTTTGTGTACTTTTTGGAATCATCAGCATTACATTCTAGCTACAGCAATTGTTAGCTAAAATTAGGCACCATTTTTAGCCATATTGCTGGATGAGCTTGTCTGAGAGTTTGGCAACTCGCAACAATTATACAACTAATTTCATTGCACTAACTATATGCACATACCAATGAAATATTGAATGCTTTAAATGGTTATTTTTGTCTATATATCATAATAATGATAATATTAATACTAATAACAATAACAGTAATTGCAGTAATGAAATTAAAAAGAAATTTTATATCATTGTGTAACAATAATCACAACTAAATTGATATTTCAAACATTTCTGTTTCACTGCCATTTGTCTTTGGTCACAGCTTATTTAAATGAGGTGGAATCAACAAGACATTTAACAAGTAAACAACTTAAGTAAATTAAGTTCCTCAATTTCAATGTTTTTGGTGATGTACTTTGATTAATAACCAGTTTTTGATGAAATGCACCCTCTGGGGTCTACAAACAGGCCAAATTTGATGTATTTATACGTGTCTCTCTATCTTTGTGATAACACAGAAATATGTTTAAACAATTTCAGAATCTGTAGAGTCTGCCCTTTCAAATCCATCTTATTGCGAGATCATACGTGACTCACATCCTGTGTTATGAGGCCATGAAGAGGGGTTGAGGTACGCACCATTTGCCGCTCACTGTGTGTAATTGGTAGATGTGTATCTGCCTAACATTTTGTGTGAAACTAACCAAAGGACACCCAGGAACTCACTAAGAATGCACCCATCGCATTGGAAACCTTTATTCGGTCGACATCGGAAACATGCTATATATGCTATCATGTTACATGAAAGTGCCCTCAAACGCAAATTTAAGAATGTATGCAACAATCAAGAAAATGTCCTTACACCCTACAGAGTTAAAGCAAACATTCCGTAAAACAAATTTATGCAAGATTCACCAGGGAGGCTTCTTATCCAAGGTTCCTCATAGTGGAGCAAGATGTCCCTTTTTAAGATTTTTTTTTTCATGCTATAAAATCAAACTAACTGTTTATGCATTGTCATGAATGCACAGATATGGTTCAGCTTCACAGTAAATAAACATTGTTCTCAAAGCAGGCATTTTCCCCTAGCATTTCTAGACAAGCTTTTCTGTAAAAAATAATGTTATGCCACATACATTTTCTACAAGAAATTAGTTTACCCTTTGATAGACAGACATATAGATAGATAAATAGATAGATAGATAGATAGAGAACTTTACTGATCCTGATGGGGAAACTGCAGTGTTTCATTAGCAACATATAATTGCACATAAACGTACATATACTATGCAGAAAAAATAGCAATAAAAATATACATAAGTTAAAGTAAGAGAGTAGAAATGAAGGTATATCTATTTGCATATTTACATAGCACATAAGACAGATGTTGTATTTACATTATGGCAGGCACTAAGTGGTATGAGGTAGTCTAAAAGCACAATGAGTATAGACATAACTAGGAGTTGCAGCAATATTACAGTGTAAAGTGCGCAGTGAGAGTCTCATTACAGTTGCAGTTATGATATATTGCACAGTGTGTACTAACAGGAGAGGTGATAGTGATGTGGTTCAGCACAGTTCAGACAGCAGAAGATCAGTACCATCTCTTAACCCTCTGCACTGAATGTGCTTCTCTGTTTATCCAGTGCAGCATGCAGGGGGTGTGAGGTGTTGTCAAAGCCCAAATTAGTCCAAAATGTTGCGGGCACAGTCCTTACTAAACCTAAGAAGTTTTACATAATCAAGTCACTTTTCAATAAATGACACTGGGTTCTTGTTAAATATATTATTGACTAAAATAAAAATTATTTACACTATTGGTCATCTTTTCTGCTGCAACTATTTTCATAATCAATTAGGTGGTCCATTATGACTTTGATTAATCAATTAGCTGTGAAACAAAAACCTGCAGATATTAGTCTGCAATAATGTTTCATGTTTCTGCTACAACACCACCTAAATTTGTCCCTTCAGGATCAATGAAACATATGTATGTACACTGAAGAGAAATAGATCATCTCCTTTAATGTCTCTCAATATAGAGCATTTTCTTAAGAATATATTCCTTTGGTTCTAATTATAATAATTTTGAATCATCAATTGTCTAATTTACATCAAATTTACATGTAAATGGCTTTGTCTAATTCTGTTCTGCCAAGGACAGGAACAGAACACTGAGTTTACAACATCAACTCTGGTCGTTTTACGACAGTAATGTATTTACAACAGGATTGGTCTTTTACGACGGTACCAAGGGTCCTGAAGGGGGGTTGATGGCCAGGTATAAGAGTGGTGGTGTCTCAGTTTGTTTTAGACTGGTTTTGAGACCAGAATATGGACAAAGCGCTCATTACTGGTGCTATAAATTGCTGTTGCTGTTTAGCTATACAGAGACACATCACATTCCAGATACTTCTTAAGGGTCTCTGGCCTCCTCAACACTGCCTTCAAAAAACATTGTCATTTTCAGAACAAACCCTTGTATCTCTAAAATGGTAACTTTACAGGACAGGAATTCTTTTTTTTCCCCAATTAGGAGGTTTTCTATCGGTCCACTCACCATGAAATTTAAACATGCGGTAAAGAGCAGCTGGCACTTGTAAATTCTTTAAAATTATACATAACACAACTAAAAGAAGAAAGGTTTACTCAGAAATATGCTTAAAGGGTACTCAGAAAAGTGCTTGAAAGGTAGAATAGTTACATTAAAATTCTACTCAGTGAAAACTCTTACCTGTAGAGCCAAGTGGAAGATATTGTGTTTGGCCAGCAAAGTGGTCTCATTTGACAGCAAGAACTTCAGCAAGTTAATGAGGGCTGGAAAAGAAACACAGTCAATCAGTAATGCTTTGCAGATCTTTCAGATAGCACGTTTTATATCAATATGTACCAACACATTTCGTATGGGGGTGTGCATGCAAAGTTGTTGAAGTGCTTAGTTAGGTGGCACTGTTATTCAACACATGGGATATAGACAACTGAAAAGGCAGTACAGATTCTTTGCAGTCCAAACCTTTTTTGCTACAGAATACATACACAGTGTAAGGCTGTCGGATAAGTTGAAATATATGTTCAAAATCCAATAAGTCTACTAATTAAATTAAGTTTATAAACCGACATACAGACAAAAGGTATACATAAATAAATGGTTTTACCCGCACCAATTTGAGGAATCAGGGTCATTTTTGTTCTATGGTATGTAAGTCCCCACGACCCAGGAGGATAAGGCTTATGGTTTTGAGCTCCAAGTGAAACAATGCATTTCAAATTTTAAGTGATTATAATCGCCACAAGCCCTATCTACACTATGAGGCCTAATGCACCAGTATAGGGCTTTGTCACAAACATTAGATAAATCTAAAAAGACAAGAGTTTTGAAACTGGCCTCCATTTATCATGATTCCTGATAAGCAATGTTCAAAGATGATGTCTACCCGGTTTGTCAAATTGTCCTTTTGACCTTGGTATAGCATTTATTATTTATTATATTACTTATTAAATGTCACAGATTATTTCAAGACCAACATTTTTCGCTTTCTCTTATGGTAATTCCTACCCCATCCACTAAGTGGCAGTGCTGTGGGAGGAGATCAATTTACAAGCCAAAAGGGGATCCACGAGGTAGCATGGTAGACCAGTGGAAATGACTAGCTCCATGCCTCATTGATGAAGACCCTTGTTTGAAGAACCTGTAGGTTCATACACTCAATGTAGGTTTGTTGTTGTTTAAGTGTAAGAATATTCAGCCAATCTTTGTGTATGTTCTATTCATGTGAAGTTTTATGCTGTTTTCTTTTGCAGAAGGGTTCTTTTTCTTGTTGTTTGTTTTGTTTTGTTTCTTTCTCTCGTTGCTCACCTTTCCAACAACTGGTAATTATCGTATGGACCGTGGGGATAACACACAATTCACTTGGACAAAGCTTTCATCTCTACATTTGGCTCACACCGACTCAGAACGGGGACAATTGCAATTCAGACTTTCCTTCGACTTCACGGTACACAGCATTCATAGACTAGACTGGGAAAAAGAATAGAATCAAAGGACAATTACCCCGATGAGAGCTATCCTATTCTTTTGCTTTTAAGGACTCAAAGACTGAATGAACTTGTAACGATATTGAGAATGAACTGGCTGAGGTATAATTTTGGAAATATTGTTATTTTCTCTCCTTGTTTGTGTTTTTTTTTGGTTTTGATGCACTGGGTACAGTAAACTCATTGAAACACTCTTAGTGGATGGTAACCCCCTTTTCTTAAAAAAAAATTCTGATAAAGTGTTTACAAAGCCGTAACCGTTACAAATTTTGTAACGATCAGTAAAATATTCTCAGACTACTTTGAAAAGTGCTACTGTCCAACAATTAAATACAGTGAAAAAACTATTTTTAAAAGCATTTATATTTATGAAATTAAAAGTGAGCAAAGGAGAAAAAGAAAATTGAACAAAGACATGACAAACTAGACAATGGACAAATTAAAGTGCAAGTTCTTTTGCTAACAGTTAGATTTTTCTTCTCTCTCTCTCTGAACTGAGCTCTGTTGGTGTGCTTAGTGTTAAAATGACCCTTTCCCTGGGAGGAATTTAGGGCCGGGAATTTTCACGCTCTTTTTCAAATGAATATTTAATTCCTTTGTCTGGCTTACTCATAAGAACTAGTTGAAGTACTAAACGTACGAAAACAATCCTACTTCCAACAATAACGTGATTAATAGTAAACAAAACAGAAACATGACATTTCTTACTAAGGAAAACAAAATTCAAAGACTGTATGAACTAACATTATGAAATGTCAAACAATGATTAAATGGGAAAAGAAGTTAACAAGGTAAAAAGCCTCATTCAATAATAGTAACATTGCTGACAACGAATTATAGTTTTAAGAATCATAAAATGTGTAATTTAGGAAGGCTGAATTTAACTAAACATTATTCAAACTTCTGACAATTTTGAGTGAAATGGGAATTCCATGAGACATATAAAAACCCAGCTTTCAATGATAATTGATCACAGCATATCCCGGATTGCATTTTAAAAAGGCATTTGAAAATATATAAATGGAGATTTCGGAAATACAGCACTTCTTATTTCAGCCATATGGGGGCACCTCAAGTTTGATATTGAATAAAACACCAAAGTGATCTCAATCATTATACAGAGCAGTGGTGTGATTCTTTCACAATTTCTATCATGAAAGGGTGATTCACAGTCAGTCTTAACAGACCCCAGAGCTGTTTTATAATACCTTTGGAATCTGTCTCCATGAGGATGGGAGGATGCTTCATGTGGTACAATGAAAAGAAGTGGTCCCAACAGATCTTTCAGAGACATAAACTTGGGGTTGTTTCAGATTTTAATCTTGTTATTACAGCAAGTTTTCAGACAGGTGGGTGCCAGTAATCTCTTCAGAGAGAAGATGGATTCTATCTGACGACAAAGTAAACTTTGTCCCAGAAGGAATGTTCAGTTTCAGTTTATAACTTAGAAATACTTAGCCAAGTCTGCTACATATACGATGCCTGGATGAAAAACCTACCTTGCAAAATGATGTTTTGCATATTATGCAAATTAGCAAAAATGGTGATGAAAGTAAATGGTCAAAATTGCAGACTATTAAAGTTTGAGCCAAAAAACTGTGACTACAGCTTATGGTTTAGGAGTTATATGCTGACATTTCACTGCACTATAGTGTCCCCTTGAAGCCGACTGAACTCGTTTCATGTGCCTGAGCAGCGGGAGAGACAACTATCTGGGGTAGTACCCGGGGTCCAAGATTTCTCAAGGCAAGACTGCAAAGAATTTAGGTCTTTCACCATATACCATATATAATATTGAGAAAAAGATTCAAGAAATCTCAATCCACGCAGGGCAAGGCTGGAAACCACAGCTAAATGTCACATTCAAGCCCTCAGACAGCATTGCATGAGAAACTGTCATGCTATACACTGGTGGCAACATCAGGAATCAATATAATTAGCCTATGGTGGTCATGCAGTTTAAAACTGTCAACATGTTTTTGATTAACTTAGCAAATATTTTCAGATATTCAGTATAAGTTTGATCACAACTGGACAATCCTTGACAGCATTATAGCCCTTATTAAACCCCTTTTGGTCAGACTGCCCTACCCATACTCATTGATTTAGGTGGTACAACAATGTGCAAGTCATTTTTTGACATTTACTTTGATTTTACAGATTGATTTTAAATTTGTCGTGGCAGTACAAGTGGATCAAACACAGCATTGCTGCCGGAGTTCTTAAACACTGTGTCCACTCACTTTTTTCTCTATTAGACAAACCTACCTTGTTGGTCCAACTTCTACATGTAAAGTATAAGAGAGTGACTCATCTATTGCTGCACAGTTTGTGTTAGTCATCCATATATACAGCGCCCTCAACAATTATTGGCGCCCCTCGTTAAGATGTGTTCTTAGGCTTCTAATAAATTCTAATAATATAGGACAACAATGCAAAAAAAGAGAAAAATCCAACCTTTAATTCAAGTGCATTTATTCAGTGGGAAAAAAATCCCACATTAAGAAAAAATTCTTTTACATGAAATCATCTGTGCCACAATTATTGGCACCCCTGATGTTAATACTTTGTACAACCCCCTTTTGCCAACAAGACAGCACTTAATCTTCTCCTATAACATTTCACAAGATGGGAGAATACAGAGAGAGGGATCTTCGACCATTCCTCTTTGCACAATCTCTTTAAATCGTCCAGAGTCCTGGGTCCTCTCCTATGCACTCTCCTCTTCAGCTCACCGCACAGGTTTTCAATTGGGTTGAGGTCTGGGGACTGAGATGGCCATGGAAGGAGCTGGATTTTGTGTCTGGTGAACCATTTTTGGCCACATGTTTAGGGTCATTATCTTGCTGAAAGACCCAGTGACGACCCATCTTCAGCTTTCGGGCAGAGGCCATCAGATTTTGATTTAAAATGTCCTGGTTCATGAGTTCATGATGCCATGCACCCTAACAAGGTTCCCGGGGCCTTTGGAAGAGTAACAGGCCCACAGCATCACCGATCCTTCACAGTGGGCATGAGGTGCTTTTCCGCATACTCATCTTTTGTGTTACGCCAGACCCACTCAGTGTGTTTGTTGCCAAAAAGCTCTATCTTGGTCTCATCTGACTAAAGCACATGGTCCCAGTTGAAGTCCCAGTACCGCTTAGCGAACTCCAGACGTTTACGTTTATGCTTGTAAGTGAGAAAAGGTTTTTTCCGTGCATGCCTCCCAAACAGCTTGTTGGCATGTAGATAGTGCCTGATGGTTGTTATGGAGACTTTGTGACCCCAAGATGCTACTCTTTGATGCAATTCTCTAACAGTGAGCTTTGGAGAACTTTTTACTCCTTTTACCATCCTCCTCACTGTGCGTGGTGACAAGATAAACTTGTGTGCTCGTCCAGGCTTGTTTGCCACTGTTCCAGTTGTTTTAAACTTCTTGATGATTCCTCTGACTGTAGATATGGGCAGGTGTAGGCGAGTGGCTATTTTCTTGTAGCCATTGCCTGACTTATGAAGGTCGACACACATCTGCCTTACTTGAATGGTGTGTTCTCTTGTCTTTCCTATGTTGAAGAGTGGATACCCCAGGGAAACAGGAAGTGATGAATTACTAATTAAAGGTTCCTAGATACTCTGATCAACTTTATAAACTACAGTAGAAATAACAGAAATGCTTCAATTACATTTATTTTCTAGGAATTGTTAGGGGTGCCAATAATTGGGCCAATTTTTAAAGAGTTAAAGGTTAGTTAAAGGTTACATTTTTCTACAATTTTCAGTGTGAGATTAGGCTTCTGAAATAAAAACTGAATTTATTTTAAGGCTTTTAACACATCTTAACGAGGGGTGCCAATAATGGTTGAGAGCGCTGTATTTTTTTTTTTTGTTTGTTTGTTTGTTTTGTATTTTTTTTTCCAACACAAAAGAGCAATATCAAGAATGCACTGACACAAAATGTGGTACACTTGCCCTGTGCTTAATGATGAAACAAGCAAAGTTTGTTGGACATGTCAATAGAGGGTGCCAAAAAACAGCAATTCAATTGCTGTTCCAACTTACATGGAAATATAATACGTTTCACGCCATGAATATACCAAACATGAAGCCATTTTCCTGCAGGATTTTTAAGTTACTGCTAGCCAATGTTGCCAAACCAGTTCATAAAGGAAGTAATTTGTACCCAATCTAATTCTCATGATTCAAACACAGTATTCAACAGAATATAAAACGACTACTAAGTAACAATAATAAGTGGACCGAAAATAATTAGTTCAACATCAGTCATCCTATGCACATAGCAAATCCAAAATCATGCTAGAACCTCTAACTGATGCTTGCAGCTATATGTAGGGTTCAAGCACGTAATGGTTAAGACTCTTATTGCTAGGATTTCTCTGATTATTAGGGGAACCATCTTGAAATTGTTAGGGTTTTTCTTTCTATTATTCTTTTTCTGCCTTAACAAATCGTGCAAACCAATTGAACAGACATGAAACTTGGTCAATGGGTAGTAGCCCCTCTTGCTACTCAGGTCAACAAGCTCAGCCTGATTGGCCAGACAATGGCGCTACAGCAAAGCATCAAGTGCTTTGGTCTATATCTCTAGCTCTGTATGTCAGAGAGCAAAGGTGCCCAATCCTGTTCCTGGAGATCTACCACTCTGTAGAATTCAGATGCAACACAACTGGTTCTAATTTTCAGATTTTCAGATTATTTGGATCAGATATGCTAGATAAGGGTTAAAACTAAACTCTGCAGGGTGGCAGAACCAGGACTGATTACCCCTGTCAGAGACTAGATTCTGCCCTGTATATCTCAGAGAAAACATTTTATTTCTAATTTCTTGTCTCATGGTCTACAAAAACCTCAAGAACCATATAGATCAGCCTACTTAACAACCTACAAAATTGTATACACTTTTGAGCAAGGTCTAGTCTATTAAAAAAGTTGCAATGTCAACACAATACAGTCACTAGAAGCGGACAAAGTCTCCGTGCCTCTTTCAAGAAGACCACAAACAGCTTATGGGAGCCCAGAGATGAGCCCTTGCACGCCTGCGGCGCAGCCTTAGAGATATCAGCCACATCTGGAAGCGTCTCAAATAAAGCTTCCCCAGTGCAATGACCTATGCTGTGAAAAGACCTTCAAGCCACAGTAGTATTTAGCACTGCACCCTTGCAGCGAATTAGTAGCAGAATCACCTGGGCTTAGACCATGGGCAATGAGGCCAACATCATTTGGGAGTTCTGCACCATACCAATAAACTGCTGTTATGCAGACAGTTCGGTCTTTTCCCAGTTCACAGATAAGAATGCAAAGCCAAGAGCAAAAGGGAGAGAGATAACAACCCTGGCCACCCTGGTAGCCATACACTGTGTGCCCTCGAAAAAAGCTCATATGTGCATCTACATTCCATACTGGGGCAACGTGGGTCCAGGTAGAGCACTTCATCTGGTGACACTACCAGAAGCGGCACAAGCATCCACTGCCGGCATTGAAGCGAGGTGGTGAGAAGCAGCATCCGCCACGTGTCAAAAGCACCGGTTCTGCTGAGATTGTTTTGGAGCTAAAGTGAAACCCTGCCGCACATTTGGTGACAAAATCCTCCCCAACACGAACAGAGAGGCTATCCCGCACACAAGAAAAACTTTTTCATTTTTGGGGCACTTCTCGCTAGCGCATCAAACGCAACCTTAGTCAGCCAGCATGAGCTTCAGCACAATTTTAACCCAGGTGGACGCTGTGGATTGAGCGCTGGCCTGGAATGCCGTGAAGGCAAGATGGAAAGAGGCTCCACAGAGCTGGGGTGGCTAAGCACCAAGACCCCTGGCTAAGAAAAGTCATTCAGAAATTGCAAATTCCAAATTTCCATGCAGCTGTTGTTTAGCCTCTGGCTCATATCGAGTGCCAAGCTTGTTATTAAGTCTTATGAATAGGGTTTTTAGCTGTGCCAAGTCCATCCATTTAGTTAGTACAACGGACCATTTTTTCTTACATTAAATATAATGGGCAGAGCTTGAATTGTAAAAACTAGGGATGCATTGATACCAATACTGCTCATTTTCTCATAGTCTTCAAATTTACCAATACCAAAATTCCGATACCTACTGATACCGGTTGACGTAAGCCAAGTGTACACTGCTGTTCTAATGAACAAACGCAGTGAGCGTGTCTCTCTGCTCACTCTAACTCTGTGTCAGTCAGACACAAAGCCATCGATCACTTTAAACATTCAGCCTTGGTATATTCCCACCAGACCTACATTGTGTGATTTCAGACCACCATAACTGCTTCCCCAATATGGGTGGAGACACATAGGTCAGCTAAAGAGGTGATTAAAAGTCGACATTTGTTACCGAAGTCCATATGTGCAACTTAATAGCGAGGAATGAACATGACGGCACAATTTTGTTTTTTTTTTACAGTGGTGTAGAGCAGAACAGTTTGTAGTTGATGGAAAGTAGTGAATCATTTTAACAGAGCCGTGACAGTCATGACACCAGCCTTAGCTGACAGAAGCAGATTCCTCTGACTTGCTGCTGAGCTCCACATCTTTGTCTGTTCTGTGCAGCTGGAAGCAGAGTAGTAGTAAAGCCAGGTGTCCGTGAAGCAGAGGGCAGATGCGATTGAAAAGTCCTTGTTGGTTTTGCCACGCATAAGCAGTTTTTATTTGTTGTGTAGATATTGCAGATAAATACAGACAGTAAATGTGTATGAGAGAAATAAAGACGGTAAATGTGCATGAGACCCACGCTGTATCAGCCTTACAAATTGCACTGGCCCCTCTGCCTTTCCTTTGCTTTCTTGGCAGGCTGGGCAAAGCCAGTGCACCCATTGTAAGAATTTCCAAAAACTCTCAAAGTTTCTAAATAAACTCCAGAATAATATCAGGAGAAACACTGTCCCTGAAGGTCAGATTCTTGTTTTGATTGCATTTTACAAAATGTCACAACTTTTCTGAAAATGGGGTTTGTATTTTAAAAGCATTAATACTGATCTGAAGCTTGTTTGCCTCCTGAATTGGATCAGAGAGTTACATTTCTTTTCCAGTTCTTTACATTTCTTTAGTAATGTTACTTTAGTCTGTGTTTTTTCTTTTTTTTTTATATTAGAATAAATTAATACAAACAATAAAAATATTTGCCTTGAACCCAAGCTGAGAGCTGCAAGCAGATATTAATATTAGGGAAGACTGTATCTTGGTGGTGTCAGAAAAATGCTTCTAAACTCAGTTGATAGTGTTAATCAGGGGTGTCAAACTCAAAAAATCTCAACAAATTCATGGGCCCGAGAACACCTATCTTTTAATTCATTTGTAATTAATATTTTACTATAAACCAAACTGACCATTGTTTATTCAAAATATGCAAAAACTTCAACAGTAAAATATAGGCAATTGTAATAGACCTTGAAATATTACATGAATACTTGAAATATTCCCAATTTAAATGTCCCCAGGAGCTCAGTCTTTTAAACCTACCTATTTGCTTGAACTAGACACAAAGTTTTCTTTGCTGCAAGTTCATCAAGACTTGGGCTCAATTTCTGAGCTGCTGAGCTAAAGTGTTTTATATAAAGTGTTTATATTGGCTAAACTGCAGTTAGTGTGTTTGGCAATATGAGTGGTATGGAACTGTGTAGAACTGAGGTGTAACCACTGTCCCATTAACTGTTGTTGGTCTAGAAGAGTCAGAGCGCACATTATGGTGCAGTGCATGTTGGGGACTGTAGTACAGTGCATTGTGCATAATGCTGCAAAAACATATTTTTCAAGTCATATAAACTGTTGCTAGGTTCAACTTAATAGATAAGTATCAAAATTAAATTGAACAACCCAAACAACAAACATTAACTCTAATACCCTAACCCTAATTCAATGAATCAATCACATCACAGCTTATTATATTTAACCAAAAAACAAATATTATAATCATAGTTTTGAAAATTAACTGAAGAAACAAAATTCTTTTCAAATTATAAAAACTGATAACAGGTGTTTTAGTTATATGAAAATTGACAATAAAACATCTATTGTTAAATAAAAATAAACTACTGTGATGCTGAGAGATTGTGGCTATATAGCTAAAAAGATTGTGCATAGGAATGTGAGATGGTAAAAAAAAGATGGGTTAGTCAAAAGAAACTGCATGCAAAGACATTCTATGTGCTACCCTACACCTTTAGTCCCTTTATAGACAAGGGAGTCTAACATAGTGACATATTACAGACATATACATATACAGTGATGTGCATGTCATACCTGACCAGAGTTCTCTCCAAGTATAGTGTAGTCTAACCCTGCACTTCTTTTGATAGCAAATCAGCTTGTGAATTATCTGTACACACCTCCTAAAAAACAAACAAAAAAAAACAAAAAAAACAATGACAAGAAGTCATAGCTTGTTTAGGGTTCAACATTTTCCCCAACTCTTAAGTGGACAGAGTTTCACTGTTCAATTGAGCTCATGCTGTCCCAAATTAATTATTACTACTACCATAATTAAATGCATGATAAATATTTACTCTTAGGTGCAAAAGCAGCTATCCATTCACATGTGCTTTACATTTGCAAAGAACTCAGTCATTTTTACTACTATTTGTTTGTGTGTCTGAGTTATCATCTTTATTATTAATTAAAACTTCTGTGGTATACATTCGTCATACACATGTCCAGTACTCCTGTTTAGAGACCTGCATTTTCAGCTCATACACATGAGATGACAGAACTTTTTCTTACAATCTTCTGACTTTTCTACAAAGCCAGTGCTCCTGCTTTGTCTGCTCTGTTGGGAGTAAAACCTTCAAATTGTCTGAAATATCTCCAGCATAACCCAAGGTCATTAATTGCTCGGTGAGAAAATAAAATTTCTTACTAGCTTTATATCACACTCCTGTGTCGCTGGCATTTTGAATCATGTCTCATGCTGCAGACAATTATCAACAAAGAATGCAATTGGCTTGACTTCACAAACAACTAGATTAGAGTATTTTCTTGTGGAGAGGTGGTATATAAAAGCTAATGAAGACAGTGCCAGTATGTTATTCAACAAATTGGTTGTCCCTGAAAAAACTGCCCCAGGCAAATCATTAAGGCTACACCCTGCTGTTACAGCCATCATCAAATCAAAAGGATGCCTGTATTACTAACATAATTAAGATCTGTGTTTATCTGACTTGCAGCTGGGGCGGAAAGCTAATGCAAGATGCGGTCTTACATGTAGAGATCCATAGGAAATTCCTTCATCATGTGAGTGACTATGAACTCAACCATCAAATCTATGAAGAGAAAAAACAAAAAAAAAGTAAAAAAAAACAAATGAAATGAAATTACTTGTATTTAAGTAGAGTCAATCACAGCAAAGGGATTTGAATATTATAACTGAAATGTACAAATTCAGCCACTAACTAAACTAAACTAAACTAACTTTAAACCCCAAACTTAAAACAAGTTTATGAACTCCTGCATACATACATAAACAAATCTTAACGAAATCTTAAGTGATTATAGATAAGTTAAGATGGTTTAAATACAACCACAAACAGGATTTAAGTATGCATACTTTGTTTTGTATTTGTTTCCTGTGTTTCATAACTAACTGTTTTCAGCATATTTAAACAACCTTACCCAAGACAGCACACACCAGGGGCCGTGAAGGGATGTTCTTGGCTGCAGCTTTCTTTCTATGTCTCATTGGCTGGTAAACACACACACACAGGTAACAGGTCACTGAGAATTGCATATACTTTTGGTCATACACGTAAGACATCAACACACATAAGTCTGTAAGTTTCAGCATGTTTACACTCTATTAAAAAGATGGCCTATCGAGAAATAATTCAAGGCATGGCAAAGGTACAATACTGTGCAAAAGTCAGACAGTACCTGTAAATTTCCAGGCAAAACTGAGATTAAGTACATGTTACTCATTTTTCAGGTTCAGGGGAAAAATGCAGAAAACACTTCAGCAGAAAATTCTACTGAACCCTCAACAATTATATATAAATTTTTGTATTTATTATAGCTTCCATTCTTTTTAGGAGATATGATTTGAATCTTTGAAAATCTTTGAGAGATAAGTTCAGCCTTAGATGTTGCAACTTCAGCTTCACACAATCCAAGCAATCCGAAACATATTCAATGACACTGGGGTCTGGGCTCTAGGGTGGAAGTTTCTTTCTTTGATATGTAAATTTCTTGGCAACGGCTTCTTAACCACTACAGATCCATTCAGACCCACAGAACCAAGTTGTCCTCTCACAGTGGAAGGGTAGACAAAAACGCCTGTGGATGTTTTCAGATTTATAAACATTTTTTTGCACTCCAGTTTTGGACACTCCAGTCCCCCTCTCAGTGGCCCCCCTTTTGACTTTCTTCTTCCTTATGCAAGTGTATTATGTTATACTTCATCTCCTCAGAAACCTCTCCTGAAATTAAACTGGATTTTAGACAAGAAAATGTTTCTTTTGGTTAATTTGTCATGAAATTTACACACAATGTAAAGAACAATAGGTATTTTCAAATTATATCAGAAACTGAAAATCCTCAAAAATGGAGGTACAAGGTTTTGTTCCAACAGCAGCGATATGTAAATAACCACATGAAATAACCACATTCATAAAAACAAAAATCTGTCAAAATTAACAAATGAGTTGTGAGTTTTTTGTGAAATTGATATTGTATGAGTCATCTACACAATGTTTACATTGATCTTTTATTTAATGGTAGGATTAATAATTGTTTAAATACCCAAAATAAAAGTATTAACTAGACTATAGAAATTTAATTCCTGAATATGACCACCCCACATTAAGTTGTTTCTCACAGTGTACCAGTGTTCCACAGCAGTACTGCAATTATCCAATCAGAAATTACCATACGATACAGCCCACAATTTCATTCATGATTCATTTCTCAACATGACAAACATCAAATTCTTTGTTTTTATCAATGGAACAAAATGCTCATGTTTGCCCTGATGGATTACATGACACTGTGCTTTCTCACCATTCTGTGCAAATTTACTCTGAAGTTCATGTTGTCATCATGAAGAAAGGCATCAGCATACTGGTCCTGCTCAATGAACACAAAAGTCAGAGGTTAAATAAAATTCAATTTACAATACAGAGGAAGCAATTGAACTCAGAAGGATTGACAAAAAAAGTGCAAAAGAGAAATTACCTCAGCTATACAGGTAAGAATGATGAGGCATAGTCGAGCACTGTTAAGTCTGTGTTCATCTGAAGAGGGAAGGTAAGAAAGTTTAACAGGTGAGAGAGGAGGGTGGTCTATAAACAGAGGACAACTGACAAATGTACAACAAATGAGAAATGAAGGCAGGCAAAGGCTTATGCAGAAAAACAATGAATTGCCTTTGGTGTCTTGCATGACAATTGAGGAGTACTTGAGAAATGTGATGAGCAGGTTACTCGTCTGCAGGTTGGGGTCTAATGGCAGCTCAGGATTGTGCATCACTGTGGTAGAAAAAAAAGATAAGACTGAACATAGTTGCTATACATTGCAGACTTTAGAGACATGGTCTTCAGTGGATTGACTTTTTGGACATCAATTAGGTCTAAAGACCATAATTCATTGATGGTTAAGAACCTATTTTAATCGAAGAAGCCCAAATGTTCAGTAGCCAGTTTCATCAGCTGAACGCAAGTTCATTTGTAGCCTATTTTAAACCAAGTAACAGTTTCAACATAGCTTTAAGTTCTAATTTATAATTCACACATACCCTATAGTAGGTGTAAACTCTGCCATAAAAAAAAATCTGTTAAAATGTCTGGTCAATTTAATCAATGGGAAAACTTACAAGAAAAACGAAATGCATTGCAGTTTGTATTGGCAACCTCTTCTGCAAGATACATTACAACTGTTTTCATCAATCAGAGAAACAAAATATCACAGACCTCCTAAGCCCAGATTCGCAACACAACACAGACAGGAACTCAGCAGCAAAGTTTTCATGCATTCCTCCAATAATAAAATTAAAACAGGCAAAAAAATTCAAAAGCACCGTTAACTTCTACAGATCTTCCGTATATTGTAACAACTGCAGAGAGGCTGGAATTGTTGACTTTACTTCAACAAACTGAGCCAGTTAAAATTATTTTCTCCTAATAAATATCTTCTACTTGCATATTATATCCAATTCCTTTGCCAGAAATCATCGTCTGTCAATAATAAACTCCTCTCTTAGCCTTGGCTATATACCAACAACTGAAACTAGAAGTAATTAGACCTCTGGTTAAGAAACCCTATCTTGATCCCTGTGATCTATCAAAATATAGCCCTATCTCAAATCATCAGACAAAACAGGTTCTTCTTTTTGGTCCTAAAGCTGCTAGAAACAAACTGTCTAATTTAACATGAAGTATATTTAAAAAGAGTGACTTTTATAGAAGAAGGCAAAAACACTCTTAACTTCTAGTATAAGTTGAGGTCTGAATTTCCATGTGTTCTGTTTTTGCAGGTTTTGGAATGTTTAAGTTAAGGGGGCCCCCTGGTCCAAAGGCCCCATAGGGAGTAGGCCTCTCACTTTCTCCCTTCTTCTCTTAGTTCCAAATAGATTAGATCATTTTAATAAGGACCATATGTTCTGTCTCCTTTTTTCAACAACATGCAGCCTATATAAGCCGTTGGCTATAGTGGTCTGGAGGGGACACTTTAGAATTGGCACGGATCCTCTCTCAGGTACTTTATAGTGCTTGATATGATACTGTTTTACTTTGTAATAAACATCTTATACAAATAAGACGGTGTCAGCGGAGTCTCCTTCATCATCTTCACATCACCGCTACTTAATAAACAACAAGAATTTGGCGTCACGAACTTCGGACGTGTTGTGGCTGGCTGCGTCGCTGACAGCTTTAGCGCACTTACTCCCGCACCTGCCGGCATTTCAGGTGAGATTTTCACATGTTTGTGCGCTGGTTTGTTCGTTAAGGCTGTTGGATGTTTGCTGTCTTGTTGCACCGTAAAGAATCATGTGTGTGTGCGCCATGCTGTGTTGATGTTTGGAGTGATTCTTCGTTCTAAATTGGAGTTTATTGCATTGTGAACGCCGCAATAAAAAGGGGGAGTATAATAGAGAAAAGGAAAGCTGATGTAAAAGTGTAGAATAGCCTAATTAGTAACGATATGGTAAGCTAAATAACACCATGCGAGATTAATGAAGGTTGGGCCCTTATCTTCTTAACGGTGAGACATGTGTATATTAGTCACTGCGTGAAAGTTGGCTTAGAGAAATAGTCAGATCAGGTTAATAAGGGAAAAAAGTGAAAAGTAACAGCCCAGGGCCCTGGGGAAATTAGATTAATGGGGAAAAAAAAGAGGCAAGAATAAGAGAAGTTAAAGAAAATAGAGAAGAGTTAAAGAGAAATAAGAGAAGTTAAAGAGAATAGAGATGATACGAGTTAAAAGAGAAAAGAAGCCGCAGATTTGGACCAAAGCCCTCTGGGAGGCGGTTTTAGACGGGCCTAAAATCCTGGAAAATCACTAGGTGAATTTCGGGTCAGTTCAAAGGAACTGGAGGTGTGGAATGGAAAATTCAATTGTAAAGTTCCCACTCAAACACTAGTTGACGAACAGTGTCTGAAGCAGCTTTTTATTGAATATTCACACCTCATAAAGGTAGCATAAATTTAGAAGAAAAAGAGAAAAAGGAGCAGCAGGAAAAAGCATGTTATAGGATTAAATGTTATTTTTTGTCTTCTGTGTTTTTTGAGCTCGCTGTGTGCTCCTGTGTGAGGGGGACTGCCCCTTACTGTGCGTGTGCGGAGCTGGTCTCTTGTGTGTGGTGTGTGTGTGTGTGTGTGTGTGTGTGTGTGTGTGATTTGTCTTGGCTGTGTTCCAGCTGTGTGACTGGCTTTAGGAATGTATAAATGATAATATGTAAAAGCATATGAACCTCTACGAGAGGACGCTTCTTAGATTTTGTTAACACTTATGAGCTGTTCTTGGGGGACATTTTTGAATTTAGATAACATTTATGAGCCCCCAAGAAGGACGTTTATTATTTTGGAGAGGAGTGGAGAGACCAGTGAGGATGTTTGTGTGCATGGGTAAAGAAAAAGTATTTAAGGTGTTATTAGAGTGAAATAAACTGAAATTTCTGTATTGATGATAACTTAGTGTTTAAAGGAGGAAAACATTTGGTATAGATAAAAATGACCTAAGTGTTGGCGGATAACGTGCGTAAATCATATTGGATTGCTTATTGTGTTGTTAAAAATACCTAGTGGGTTCATTTGATACTTAATTTTGATTTGTTTTTTTCCTTTATCCACCACTGGTGTGTGAGAATTGGAGGGGAGAGAGAGAAAGAGAAGAGGGGAGAGGCCAGCTCCAGCGCTGACACGGATTGAGGTCTGCTGACGACCGCATGCCCTTCTGACTCCAGTCTGATTAAGGCCAGTGTGTTTTATCCACAAAACTCTTTTTTGACAAATACCTGCATTCTAAATATATGTATGTATACTTATTTATAGTCATTATTGTTGATACATATATAATCTGCTTTTACGTATAAGATAAGAATAGTTCTCAATTTGGGGTTAATGGAGTATAACTACTTGTTTATATGATACTATATGCTGTAGTTTAAAAAAAAAAAAAGAGAGCCGTTACAATGTCGATAAAGGACATTAAAATTTTGAAAGTAATTACTCCTGTTGATGTAGTGCAGAAGAATAATGTTTTAGTTAAAGGCATTGCAAAGATATCGGAGAAATGGCATAAGTGTTGGTCTGAAATTGACCAACCATGGCCAGTGGAGGGGACCCTTACCCAGATGTAATTAAAACAATGCAGGTGCTTGTGTCCACGTATCCAAGTTCCAAAAGTAAGAAGAAAATGGCACGTTTGGAAACTAAGGGTGAACTGAGGATCAAGAAGATGGAATCTGGAGATGATGGCGATCAAAGTGACCTGGAAGGGATCATGGGTGGATATGACCCTGCAGTCAGGCGAATATTGGTGAGAGCGGAACAGAGGGGAGATGATAGTTCTAACGAGAACGAGAATGGAGACAGTGATGGAGATTCAGAGAGTGGGGGTCTTTTGTCTTCGAAAGGGTTTTTTCCTGCGGCATCCAGTACCAGAACAGAAGAGGATAAAAAGAGAGCTTTAAGAGAGGTTGAGAGAAGTATAGGTCAATGTCTTTCGTATTTGGATAAATCCATTAAACCAGAAAGCCAAAAAGCACCGGAGAACTGGGGACTGCTGTGAATGATCTAGAGCTGTTTTCTGCAAATAGAGGTCGAGTGTGGAGAGCGTTGAGAGATACATTTCTGACAAATGTACATCCTGATAATATTCTTATTGAGCCACTGGGACAGGAAGAAAACCTGAGGGCCCATCAAGTGGGGAGAAATGTTACAGGAAATGACCCGGATTTGAATCAAATGGAGCAGTCAATTTTGTGAGCCAAGATACAGAAGGGGCTGCCTCTACCAGTGAGGAGTAAACTGGCAGAGGTGGTTGGTCTTGGAAGCATGGCAAAGGGTGTTTATACGGATCACATAGCCCATCAAGTGGAGCTATACAGGAAAAAGGAACATGACCAGAAAGAACAGGACCAAGAAACCCTCAGAAAACTTCATCAAATACAACTGGTGGATAACAAGAAGAAGGAGAAGAAGCAGGCCTTGGTTATACAGAGTCAGTCTCCACTAAATCAACCATTACCACAACCGCAGTCAAATCAGGTTCAGCCCCAGTCGTTTCAGCCATCGTTGGTGGTTCCAGTTGCTGCCTCCCCACAGCCAACTTTTGGTCAAGCGCAGACCTGGAGAGGAAGAGGTCGAGGAAATTTAGGAAGAGGAAGAGGAGGAAGGTTTAATCAAAATTTTCAACGGTTTTTAGAAGTGTGTTATAATTGTGGACAGTTTGGCCACTTTGCTCGTGAGTGCAACAGACCAGGAGGAAATTTCAGAGGAGGCTTCAGGGGCCAACCAAGGCCATTCGGGGGAACGGTGAACCCTTACAGGGGTCCGGAACCAGGATTCTAGAGGTGCCCAGAGGACCCGAGAGGGGGGAGTCAGCTAGTAGCATCAAGGCCGGAGAGAGATCCAACAATAAAGGTGAAGGTAAATAATCGACCATTGGAAGTGATGGCGGATAGCGGAGCTGCTTTCACCTGTATTCGGCCTGAAGATGCTATACATCTCCCCATGTCTGGCCAATGGATTCGGACAATCGGGTTTGAGGGAGTGAAACAGCTGATTCCTCTCACAGAACCAATTGAGCTCTGCTCTAAAAATATGAAGACTAAATTACCTACACTGGTATCAGAACATACACCTATTGCACTTTTGGGAAGAGATACTTTGTGTAGATTGAACTGTACAATAAAGTGTACACTAGACGGCTGTCTGTTGGAAGTGCCAAATGATATTGCTCACCAATTATTGATGACAACGGAGACTGAAGCTTCTTCAGTCCTTTGGATTGCAAATCTTAGTGCAGATTTTTTGGAGCCAGCTAAGTTGTGGGAGAAGTTTCTTGTAGCAAACATGCCTGATGCGAAGCTTCCAGAATATCCATTTCACTGCACGCTCAAGTATTTCAAGGATGCTGCTCAATCAAACTCAGAGGAATAGTTGAGTCGTCAACCAAAGCAAGTTCAACTTCGGTCATGCTGTATAATTTTGGGACGACAAGGAGCAGCTATGAAGATAGATAGAGATGATTATTTGGATAAAGAGTTTGACATTGAGAAGAGTGTGCCACATGTGACTTTGTTGATGTCTGAAGAATATGAGCAGAAGCACATTGGAGAAATGATGGTAGAAGCAGAGGAAGCTGTTTTTGAACCGGTGAAAGAGAATCTTGCCATCTGGAGGAGTAAGGATCAGCGGTTTATTAAGATTATGATTTCTGCTCAAGGACAGGGACATCCACAAACTGTGTGGATGACACATGAGTCAATTTGCAGTGTTAAGATGGATTCAGACTCTTTGAAAGAAGAGATGTTGCGACAAGTTCCAGAATGTTCGTGGTCTCGGCATAGTACTGATATTGGACTTGTGAAGTCAGCCCAACCAGTGACAGTTGAACTTCAACCAGGAGTCAAACCTCCTTGGAAGAACCAGTATCCACTGAAAGAAGAGGCAATCCGAGGGATTAAACCACAGATTGAAGGATTTTTGAAAGCAGATGTTTTGAAGATAACACAGAATCCTCAGAGTAACACGCCTTTGTTGCCTGTGAAGAAGCCAGATGCTTCTTATCGCCTGGTACATGATTTGAGAGCGGTGAATGAAGTGGTAGCTGATTTTCCAGCAGAAGTGCCAGATCCGCATACTTTGTTTGCCCAAATTCCTCCAGATGCGACACATTTCACAGTGTTAGATTTATGTGGTGCATTTTTCAGTGTTCCACTTAGCATAGAAAGTCAGGGTTTATTTGGGTTCACATATAATGGACAGTTCTATGAGTATAAGAGATTACCACAAGGATTTAAACATAGTCCTCAGATTTTCAATAAAGTATTGAAGGATGATTTGGCAGGGATAGATCAGCTATTAAAAAGCACTGTAGTACAGTATGTGGATGACATTATTATTTGTTCACCAGATGAGGAAACATATCATAAGGATTCAATTAAATTGTTACAGAAACTGGCAGAAAAGGGACACAAGGTCTCTCTGAAGAATTTGCAGTACTGTCAGGAGAAGGTAGTTTATTTGGGTCAGACAATAACGCAAGGACACAGAAGCATTTCTGATAGTCAGTTAGAAGCTATTCACAAGGCTCCTAACCCCAGAACAGTCAGAGAGATGATGATATTTCTTGGTATTCCTGGCTATTCTTCAGCATGGGTAGAGGATTATGCTAGTTTAACAGGGCCGTTGAGAGCTATGATTAAAGATACTGGGAATGCTCAACTTCACTGTAACCTTTCCTGGACACAGCATGGCCTTTTGGCATTTGAGATGATTAAACAGAGGTTACAAGAGGCTCCAGTGCTAGCGCTTCCGGACTACTCTAAGAATGTTTTGTTACGTGTCCACTTCCACTGGGGGTAAATATGCATGTGCAGTTCTTTGTCAGCCAACAGGTATGGGGACAAATCCTCAACCTATTTCTTACTATTTTACTGCTTATTCAGAAGTAGAGCTGGGGCTACCGCTGTGCTACAGAGCACTGGTGGGAGTTTTTTTAATGTATGAGAAGGCATCATCTGTCACAATGGGTTATCCGGTGACAATTCTTACCCATCATAGTCTTAGAAATCTCTTGAATTATGGCAAATACACATTAACTATGCCTAGGCTTAGAGACTATCATAGGCTCTTGGAGCAGGAAGATGTTACCCTAGCGAGGTGTGTCAAGGTGAATCCAGCTGAGAATTTGCTAACTCCAGAGGATGGTGAACCACAGATTGTGTTCAAGAAGCAGAGAAATACTCGAGGCTTAGATCAGATTTGCAAGCCCTCCCACTGCGTGAGGCGGACTTGGAGTATTGGACTGATGGGTTCTGTTATCGTGTGGGAGATAAATTGAGTGCTGGTTATACAGTAGTAAAAGCCCAAGGAATCTGTTAGGTCTGATGATTCAGGAGGCACATGGGTTAGCTAATGTTGCAAGAGGGGAAGTTAGGTGAAAGATTACAAAGGAGTATGTTTTTTGGGCACCATGCTTGCTTGAACAGATTGATTATGTTATAGGCAGGTGCACTATCTGCTTCAAAAAAATAATGTTCGAAGGGGTGTGATGGTTCCTCCTGGTCACATTCCAACTCCAAGGGGTCCTATGCGTGAGTTAGTTGTGGACTTTGTTGACATGATACAACCAGTTGAAGTACGTTTCTGACAGGCAAAGAAAAGAGGAAGTTCAGGAGAGGCTCGATGAGCAAAAGAGGAGCACAGTGCAACCTGGAGACAAGGTGTTCGTGAAGGTGTTTGGAAGGAAGTGGTATAACGAACGCCATGAAGGACCATTTGAAGTTGTTCGCAGTACTGGAACTGCGGTCCAGGTTAAAGGGTCTCCAACGTGGTATCATTTATCGCACTGTGTTAAAGCGCCGAGGGTAGAGGCGCCATGCTTACAGAGTCGAGATGTTGAAGGCTCAAGAGAGCCAGAAGAAAATGTGGAAGAACATGCAGAAGAAGAAGAGATGCATACAGATCTCCAGAGTCAAAATCCAGAAGAGAAGGTTGTCCATGTTGAGGACAACGATGATGATTCTGTGCACCTTTTTGATGATGCCAGAAATGACTCTGCAGTTAATGGACAGGAAAGAACATTTGGTGACATTGATTTTCAACATGTCCCAGAAACAGCAGAGCCTATTTCAGTGGAGTGCGAAGCGCCAAAGGTTTCAAAGGACGGTGATTCCGCTGCAGGAGAAATCAGAGATTCAGTTAGAGTCCAAGACCAGTTCAGAAAAGGGCCAGACCAAAACATTACGAGGACTAGGGTTGAAAAGACCTTAGGGAATTCTACTCTTTTAGCATTGAAGGTTACTGAAGGTACAAATGTGTCGCATTTAATTACGTTGGCGCCTCAGATGATTTTGACGACGTCACCCCCTTTGAAGACAGTCATCAGAGCTGAGTTAGGAAGAGCGGTTCATCTCCCCTGTCGATGTGGAAGATTTAATGTTGGTGGTAATAATCCTCCCACGTGGAAAAATAGTCGTGGGAAAGATGTGTTGTTAACAGGACCTGATACTGTGCCTCATGATCAGAGGAAGTATCTTTTGTTTAATGACTGGAGGTGGTTGAAAGTTAGGGATGATTGTTCGCTTTTTGTGCGTAATGTTACATGGGAAGATCAAGGGGAATACACGTACTTATTTTGAGCCAGAGTTTAAATTTTTTCCATTTCAAAATGTGTGGAGAGAGGGTTATATAACTCATAAGGTAGTAGTTGTGACAGAAGATTTGAGTTCTTCTGGAGTTTTCATGGTTGCTACAAGAGTTCAGGAACGAGTCACCACAGCAACCACTCCAAGGGTGAATATTACATCGATGAAGCTTACTACTTTAGCTCCGGAAACAACGAAGAATGTTAATACATCAATTCAGGCTATTACTTTAGCTACGACTTTGAAGGGGATGAATGCTACTACAGGGAAGGCGCCAATTTCTACTTTTATTACTTCTGGAAATATTACAAGTGAGGTTGGGCCAAGGGCAATCTTTGCTAATAAAACAGTGATGACATTTCTGTCACCTACGAAATTTGTAAATGGAACACAGACACCTGGTATGACATTTTTAAACTTTAAAGAAGTAGTAAATACAACCCAGAAACCTATGTTAAAAATAGAGCTTAGTGTGAATAGTAGTAATGAGATTTTTGAACCTAGAGAACAGATGGTGGAAGAGCATGATGCAGATTCATCTGTGACAGCTCAGAAGACTATTTTAGACGTGGAAGATGAGTTTTTTGACTTTGACTGGACACCAGAAGACAGGACTAACCATTATTGTGTATTACAGAAGAGAGAAACTAAGTGGAAGGCATATGGATTTGATTCTTCGGTGTTATAAATTGCAGACTCATGGGCAGGTAGGAACTTATGGTTCCAGCAGTTAACTCATTCTGTAAGATCGGTTAGGAAGCTGAATTGTCCATGTGTGGTGAAAGTTCCAACACCAGGCACACGTCTTCAATTTTAGAGACGGTACCAGAACCATTAAGTGCTAAATGTCAATCTTATGCATTATCATGGCTGTTATATCAGCAGCAATCAGCAGAAGATAAGGTGATGGCTTTGTCAGTGCATCTGTTTAGACCTAAACATAATTGTTCTTGGTTGGGAGAGTTGCCATATGTGAATTTACTTGATCAGCATGAAAATATGATAAAAGCGATCCCTGATCCATTGGAAGTGAAATCTGTGGGGGCTAAAGACTGTTTTTGTTCAGATGATACTCATAATGGGCCTGGAAAGTTTATGGGAATATCAGACTGTAACAACTATATTATGGACTTGGGTGAGCGTAAATATGAGGCTATGGATGACTTGTATAAAGTTAATTTTCAGGTACCACATCGCAAACCGAGTAGAATTTTGTTGGTGCAGAACCAAAAGTTGACTGGAAACGTGACTATAGGGAATTTTAAGAATATTTGGTGGGTTTGTGGTGATAAGGCATATATATTTCTACCGTATGGGTGGATAGGATGCTGTTACATGGCAACGTTGAAGCTTCCATATGAGGTTTTTACTGTCCAGAAGGGAAAAGTATCTGATGAGATTCAATCTGATGTTATTTTTGGAAGTAGGAAGAAAAGGGAACTGGCACAAATTCTACAAATAGATAAGTCTAGGAGAGAAGTGGCGTATAGGATTATTTCCATGGTATAGTGTGACATTTTTGGCAGATCACATTGATAATATTACCTACACCCTACAGGGTTTTGCAAATGAGACTATAAGAGGTTTTGAATACTTGTCAAATACTCAAAAGAGTCATAGACTGACGTTGCTGAAACATGACATGGCTCTTGATTATCTTTTGGACAAACAAGGTGGCCTATGTGTGGCTTTGAACTTAACTGGTGATGCATGTTATACTTTGATTCCTGATAGTTCTGACAATATGACTAGTGTCATAGATGCATTGAAGCATATAAGGGATGCGTTTGGCTCATCGGAAGGAGCTGGATGGTCTGCGAATGCTTGGTTGCAGGAGAAATTAGGACCATTGGGAGCAGTGTTGGTTCAGATTATGGTAGCAGTTCTTATATCATTGAGAGTGATGTTCTGTTTCTGTACATTGTTAACTTTTGCGAAGGCTATGATATTGAGATGGGTTGGCATTGTGATGCCTTCAGATCAAGTTCAGATGCCATTACTACATAGGACTGACACAGATGATGACGAGGAAGCGGTGATAGAAGGCGAACTGATGGAGAAATATCCATTTTGAATATTCTTATTATAGTCTTAACATTTATTTGTTACTATTTTGGTATTTAGTAGCCTCTTACTATAGAGTGGGATGATAGCAGGGGGAAATGAAAAAGGTGATTTATAACTTGGAATAATGTGAAAGTATGATACTGTGAATTTCACATTTATTTATAAGGTGTTAATCTGTATTTGATGTTTCAATTTGCATCTGTTGTTTTTGCAAAAGATACTGGTTGGTGGTTTTCTTTTCTTTCCTTCAAGAACGATGTTGGGGGAAGACCACTGTAAGGGTGGTTGGATCTTCAGAGACCCCGATGTGCATGGACAATAAGACTGGACTGAAGGACTTTGAATAAGGACACTGTAATACAATGCCCAGAGTCAACACATCATCGACACTGCTGAGGAGCTGCAGTGTGATACATTTTTGTCTTCATATATATATTTGCATAGTATTGGATTTTGTTATATTATATTGTAATGTGCGATATTGATAGAGGACATCTATAAGGTAGTGATAATCTCAGTAAGACATACTAGTTGGATTGAGTGTTTGAGTTGTTTATTGCATGAGTAGTACTTAAATTTATAACACTTTCTTTGTTTTAAATTGCTTGAAGACTGACGTTTTCTGTTATGGGGTAAGTACATTGGGACCTCAGATGTTTTTTCTTTTTTCGTGTGCTTAGGGATATTGGTGTTAGGCAGGGAAAGGTCTGTTGGAAGGTCCGATGGGTCGACCAGCCTGAATGTGGACATTGTTTTGATTTTATTTTCTGAGGTTTCCATATGTATTTGTGTATATATGTATATGACAATGTATTTTGTCATATCTCTATACAATTTGTCAAAATTCCTCCTTTTTAAAGTGGTCTGGAGTACTTTATGTGGTCGCCTAAGGCAGAGGGACCGTGAGAGAATTTTTCCTGTCTAGATTGTTTGATGGACATTTCAGGAATGATAGCTGCCTGACGGGTTTTTTCGCTCTCACACTCCAGAAAGTTGATGCATTGCTAAGGTTATGCTGTAGGAAGCACGTGTAGGTGGAACGGTTATTTTGTTACAACCACAAACATGTATGTGATACTTGCCTCGAAGGGGGGATATGAAGTATATTTAAAAAGAGTGACTTTTATAGAAGAAGGCAAAAACACTCTTAACTTCTAGTATAAGTTGAGGTCTGAAGTTCCATGTGTTCTGTTTTTGCAGGTTTTGGAATGTTTAAGTTAAGGGCCCCCTGGTCCAAAGGCCCCATAGGGAGTAGGCCTCTCACTTTCTCCCTTCTTCTCTTAGTTCCAAATAGATGAGATCATTTTAATAAGGGCCATATGTTCTGTCTCCTTTTTTCAACAACATGCACCCTATATAAGCCGTTGGCTATAGTGGTCTGGAGGGGACACTTTAGAATTGGCACGGATCCTCTCTCAGGTACTTTATCATGCTTGATATGATACTGTTTTACTTTGTAATAAACATCTTATACAAATAAGACGGTGTCAGCAGAGTCTCCTTCATCATCTTCACATCATCATTAGCTTCATTAAATCATTAAATAGCTTGTCAGTTGCATTAGGTACATCTGTAAAAAACCTTGGTGTCACAATAGATCCCGATCGGTCTTTCCTAGGTTTTTGCAAAATTGCCAAATTAAGAAATGCACTGTCTCTACAAAATGCAGAAAAGCTAGTTTATGCATTTATTACCCCAATGTTGGGATTATTATAATGCCTTGCTCTCTGGATGTTCCAGCAAAACCTTTAACAAGCTACAGTTAGTCCAGAATGCTACAGTCAGAGTCCTTACAAGAACTAGATAGTTTGACCATATCAGCCCAGCTTTATTAAACCTACACTGGTTGCCAGTTAAATTACGCATTGAGTACAAAATTATTTTTCCTGACACACAAAGCTCTAAACGGCCTCACCCATCAGTGAGCTTCTCTCTTTTTATAATCCATGACACCTACTTAGATCACAACGTGCTGGCTTACTATTACTACCTAGCATTTAAAAAGTTTAATCTGGGGTAAAGCCTTTTCATACAAAGCCCCCCAACTTTGGAATAATCTTCCAGTTAGTGTTACTGACTCCAACACAGCCTCAGTCTTCAAATGTTGACTAAAAACCTACTTGTTTGGTCAAGCTTTTGTTGGTGCTGTCGTTCCGCTGATCTCACACGTTCACTCACGTTTGTTGACAGTGGAGCGGACGGGCGCCGACATCTCAGGAAGCCACCATGTTTTTGTTACTTTCTGGCTTTTTTCCCTATTAGTTAAGATGTAATAGATAATCTGCCAGAGTTACTGCTGAACTCTTTTAACACTGTATACTGTAATCAGTCTCTCTTAACAGAACTAACTGTTTGCTTCTTTGCTGAGCTGAACAACCACTCATCTTGTGTGGTCTGATGCTTCATCTGCCTTGATCGGGTGCCCACTGCTCGCCCACCCTCTGGACCAGTTTGACCACCAAAGAGCTTCCTGCTGTACAACACTGTGCAAAACCACACCTGCATGCCACTGACCCTCCTAATGATACTGCTGCATGAACATACTCAAACCATTTAATCATAGTCAATGCTTCCCCTTTTCTGTATTTCAATCTTCCTGTAGCTGGCTTTTCCTTCCCTGATTTTTTCTCTCAGTTCCCTCTGCACAGCCCTCAGCTCCTCCTTGTCTCCTAGTCTAAAGGCCCTCTTTTTCTCCTTCAGGAGAGCCCTTATATCAGGGTTGATCCAAGGTCTGTTGTTGGAGAAACATTAAACAGTCTTGGTGGGTACTGTGGTCTCCACGCAGAAGTTTATATAGTCAATTAGACAGTGTGTAAGACTGTCAATGTCCTCCCCATAAGGATCACACAGTTCTTCCCACACTGTTGTGTCAAAGCCTCTTCAGTCTCCTCAGACCGTTTCTTCACTGTGCGGTTGAGTGTACACAGACAGAAGATGAACCAGGATGTGATCTGGCCTTCCAAGGGGAGGGAGGGGTGATGAGTTATATGCCTCCTTGGTGTTGGCATAAAAAAGATCCAGTATTTTACTGTCTCTGGTCTGACAGGTTACATACTGAGTGATGTTTGTCAGAGTAGAGAATGGAGAAACTTGGTTACAG
This sequence comes from Colossoma macropomum, assembly GCF_904425465.1. Taxonomy (NCBI): domain Eukaryota; kingdom Metazoa; phylum Chordata; class Actinopteri; order Characiformes; family Serrasalmidae; genus Colossoma; species Colossoma macropomum. The sequence goes on along the minus strand of NW_023494799.1, from coordinate 19,402,757 downwards.
TCCCCAGAGATCAGAATGAGGGCCTTTGAGTGCTGTGTCTTGAGCCTGCTCACAGCTGCGTGCAGGACGTCACAGCAAGGACCAGTGTAAACTCTATAAGTTTAGTGTCCATAGTGCAAAAACCCTTGGCAAACAATCAAAAAGTATAAATACTTAAAAAAGAAAAGGAGAAAAATACAGAAAGTAAAAACAAACAAACAAAAAAAGTTCAAAGTAAGCCGGACCTGCTGCAGCAGGCTCCCACCCTTGCTGTGCTATCTTGGATTCATTTGGTTAAATGAGAACAAACTTCTGTCCATTAGTGTTATTCAGTTCTTAAGGTAAATATTTGACCTGAACGTTCAGAACAACTGAGTTGCTAAAAAGCTGTCAGATGTTTGCAGACGTCCACTTATAATTTAGAATGTTAGTATCTAAGAAGTAGCTTTAAGCATTCACACAGATATTTTCTAAATTTGAATGTTAATTTTTTCATTGGATTTTTCATTGGAAGCCTAAATCCCTATGTTAATTTTGGCCAAAGTCAGAAGTTTCATTTTTTTACTTTTTCCTGCCACTTGGTTTATACTTAATTTTATGATATAGAAATATGCTAAACAATATTAGAACAAAAGGTGCAATAAAGAAGCTAAAGTGTATACATTGTTCATACTTTTGCATATTAAAGTATCCAGAGAATCAAAGGGACCCTCTGTTTACACCTAAATTCATCTTCTTTTCAGTACTAGGAAAGGGGGGGCATTAGGTGACAGTTTTTTTTCAGTGAAAGGCCAGTACCTGGAATGTCGAATTCGACATTCGAATATTTGTTGAATTCAAAGATAAATGGCACATTCAAATGCAAAAAGAAGTCCATTCAAAATATTTAAATCTACCTGTGCTGCAGCTCCATTGTTATTGCTGACCATAAACAAAACCTTTTATTTTGGCTTTAATTTGAAATGTATAAGGTTTTACATACTATGGGGATACTTGCAAACATTCAACAGGTTTTAAACAGCTCAGTCACTGAATGAGGGAATATGTCTATTTTACGAACCGAATACTATGGGCAAAATACACTATATAGCCAAAAGTATTCAGTCACCCATCCAAATCATTGAATTCAGGTGTTCCAATCACTTCCATGGCCACAGGTGTATAAAACCAAGCACCTAGGCATGCAGACTGCTTCTACAAACATTTGTGAAAGAATGGGTCGCTCTCAGGAGCTCCACCTGTGGAACAAGTCCAGTCATGAAATTTCCTCGCGACTAAATATTCCACAGTCAACTGTCAGTGGTATTATAACAAAGTGGAAACGACTGGGAACGACAGCAACTCAGCCACAAAGTGGTACGTCACGTAAAATGACAGAGCGGGGTCAGCGGATGCTGAGACACATAGTGCACAGAGGTCACCAACTTTCTGCAGAGTCAATCCCTACAGACCTCCAAACTTCATGTGGCCTTCAGATTAGCTCAAAAGCAGTGCGTAGAGAGCTTCATAGAATAGGTTTCCATGGCCAAGCAGCTGCATGTGAGCCTTACATCACTAAGCACAATGCAAACCGTTGAATGCAGTGGTGTAAAGCACACCGCCACTGGACACTAGAGCAGTAGAGACGTGTTCTCTGGAGTGACGAATCACGCTTCTCCGTCAGGCAATCTGATGAACGTATCTGGGTTTGGCGGTTGCCTGGAGAACAGCACTTGTCTGACTGCATTGTGCCAAGTGTAAAGTTTGGTGAAGGGGGGATTATGGTGTGGGGTTGTTTTTCAGGAGTTGGGCTCGGCCCCTGAGTTCCAATGAAAGGTACTCTTAATGCTTCAGCATACCAAGAACGTTTGGACAATTTCATGCTCTCAACTTTGTGGGAACAGTTTGGGGATGGCCCCTTCCTGTTCCTACATGACTGCGCACCAGTGCACAAAGAAAGGTCCATAAAGACATGGATGAGCGAGTTTGGTGTGGAAGAACTTGACTGGCCTGCACAGAGTCCCGACCTCAACCCGACAGAACACCTTTGGGATGAATTAGAGAGGAGACAGCAAGCCAGGCCTTCTCGTCCAACGCCAGTGTCTGACCTCACAAAAGCGCTTCTGGAGGAATGGTCAGAAATTCCCATAAACACACTCCTAAACCTTGTGGAAAGCCTTCCCAGAAGAGTTGAAGCTGGTATAGCTGCAAAGGGTGGGCCGACATCATATTAAACCCTATGGATTAAGAATGGGATGTCACTCAAGTTCATATGCGTGTGAAGGCAGACGAGCGAATATTTTGGCAATACAGTGTATGTTATTGCCGAACAACTTGCTTCAGACAGCAGACTTTTCTGACTTGCACTTTGTAGCTTAGTAGGCTAATATATTTATATTATATTTATGGCATTTGGCAGACGCTCTTATCCAGAGCGACTTACAATTTGATCATTTTTACACAGGTAGGCGAAGGTATTGTTAGGAGTCTTGCCCAAGGACTCTTATTGGTAAAGCATAGGGTGTTTGCCCAGGCGGGGATTGAACCCCAGCCTACAACGTGGAAGGCAGAGATGTTACCCACTACGCTATACCAACCACGCTAATAATTACCTATGCTGAGAATCACTGGTTTAAACTGGCTTTTGGGGTCGCTTTATATTATAATAACTTACACTGAGTGGTGGATGTAGAACACATACCATTGACTTAAAATAAAAATAATGTATTTAAAATTTAAATATATTGAAGTAATTGTCAATATTGTTGGACTTCAGAGTCCCTCAGAGCCCAGACCTGTCCAGCAGATACAGAGGAAGGTCAATGTCAAGCTGCTTTCACACAATATGCACTTTTACTGATCGTGGTATGCAATGTGCTCGCCAGTTGGGTGCAAAAGCTAGATGGCATCACTCTCTGTGGAGTGAGGAAGAGAACCTTTATATTTAGCTGTCGCTGAGCCAATTTAGATTGAACTGCAACTCTGGAAACACAAAATTTATACCTAGCCTAACGGCACTACAGACAGCCATGTTTTTAAAACAATTACAATACACATCACACACATCAGCTCCTGTACAATACACTGGGTAGCTGAAGACACAGCTGGCAAGCTACCAGTTAGCTTGCAACTTTATTTCAGAGGCTACCTCTTCTCAGCTAACTTAAATGCTAGTCATTACAAAATTAGAATGCCCACATGGGCCTTCACCTGCTTCTCTGAAGTTGGTCAGAGAAGTGTTGTACAGTCCCTTGTGCTCAGAGCCTGAAATTAGCAGTTCATCAATGCTGAAGGAAACTACAAGGCATACCCACTGCTTTCCTACTGGCTGTGCTCAGATTTGCCTGTAGAGCATCTCAAAAAAACTGAAAACATTTAAACTTTAGATGACCCGAATCCACTGAGCAAACAAGCTCAGTGCAAATAAATGAAAATAAAAAAGTCTGTGTTCCACATCTCATAGAAAATAATCTGAAAGCACAATAGTGAATTTTCCACATTGCATGACAGCAGCTTCATGCCTGCCACCTAACTACCCTAGCTCTCTCCAGTGTTGGAAAGCCACAGTGACATTCATTAGTCTTTTTATTCCCTTAATTTGGACATTTTCAATTTCTGTTCAGCCAGCTTACCATTGTAAATAATGACAGAAAAAACAACTTTGGTGACATTTTCTTTGCTACTATTCCTTAGAAGAACTGAGCAGTTGTCACACTGGGTCTTAATCAAACCTCAGGTTTATAGCTATAGATGGGTGACAAGCTAAAGGGAAAACAACACAGTTTTTTGAATGTTGTTTAGATATATGTTTAAAAAACATGGTAAAATGACACACTAAATGAAGACATTGATCCAAAAACATTTGGGACACATAAGCTAGCAAACTACATGGAACGAAAAAACAAATGTTATTGACCAGTAACAGATTTCAAGTAAACTTCTGTTCTGGATCAGGTTTTTGGTTGTGATATTGTTCCTTGCAAAATACCATGTTTTTTTTGTATTTGTTTCTCAGACCAGTTAAAAGCCTTGTCTTTATTTTTTTTTTTATTTTAATTACTGAATAACTACTTACTGTCCAGAGAAGGAGGGGTAGTGCCTAGTGGTGTAGTAGGTGTGGCTGGGAGAGTGGATGCAGGGGTGGCTGCCATGTCAATTTCTGGATGACTCTGTTTCACAAGCACAAAAACTCAAAACTAATGCAGGGTAAAATGCCTCAATTCTATCACTACACTAACTTCGATTTACACAGGAAAGGATTTGATGATTAAAAATAAAATAGTGGTACCATGCTAATAAAACCTTATTTGATCAATACACAATCTAACATTATAACATTAAGACAGATGTGTCACTTACTTGTGCAAGAACAGTAATGAAGTTTCTGTTGAGATGAACTGCTTCATACAGAGCAAGAAGGATTGCCTCATTTGTCCTAAATCAAAGACACAAACAGTAAATGAATTTTTTTCTTAAAAAAACAAACAAAAAAAAAAACCACACAACACAAAAACTCAATGGTTAACTGGCCCATGCAAACTTCTAAGGATTCCAAAACAAGGATTTGGTAACTTACTGCACTGACAGCTTTTCCTCTGCATCAGCAATGAACATACTGCCTACCTACAAACGAGATTAATATTAATAATAATACATCACTTTCCTAATAATGAATGGCTACTCTATTCACAGGACTTTGTCTATAAAAAGTTTTAAAAATGTTGAAACACAACTCTTACCATATTGGTCAGTGTGGAAAAAAAACCTCCATGGTCCTCCTCCTCTTTGTCTTTGTACTGCCTAAGGGAGGAAACAAATAAGAGTAATGGCAGAAAGGAAAAAAAATATGTAGAAGCGAAAGAGGAAAACATTCTCCTTACCTATTGTATTCTGTAAGAGCCTGGTGGACAACCATACCCATACCCTAGAAATAAAATGGGAGAGCATTACATTTCTACATTAAAAAGATTTACAACAATTGCTTAAAGAGGATTTCCATTAAAACACTTACATCTAAAGTTGACTCGTCGTCCACTATAGACAACTTCACAATGTAGGGGTTCACAGACTAAAAGTTGATAATAAAGAAAGACAAACATTGACTCAAAGGGAATAATCAGATTTGCTTAAATACACCCTGATCCGTTTTTATTAAAAAGCTTATACATTCAAAATCACATTTCTACAATTTCACAAATTATTACCTCATACTTTCTATAGTTCACTAAGAGAGCTAAAAGGACCACAGCATCATACCCATGTTGCCCTCTACTGGACACATCAGACAGAATCTACGAGAGAGAGAGAGAGAGAGAGATAGAGGGAAAAGGTAAAATGAGCTCAGGATTCAACTTAACTTCAATTGCAACATTAGGGTTATGAAACAGATAGATTATCAAAATGTGGTCTACTAGCCCATGCAGGAAAACACACATTTGTAAGACTAGGTGTAGGCATGGTACTGTGTAAAGTTGTCCCTTAAATAAATTAATTTTTTTCTTATTTAGTTGTTTATTCTTGTTGTGGGGACTGGAGGCTAGGGAACCAGCCCTGTGACCGGAAGGTCGCCGGTTCGATCCCCTAAACAGACAGTATGTGACTGAAGTCACATTTTTGCGCAAGGCACCTAACCTACAACTACTGTGGATAGGGCTGCCCACCACTCCAGGCAAGTGTGCTTACTGCCCCCTAGTGTGTGTGCATTCACTAGTGTGTATGTGGTGTTTCACTGCACGGATAGGTAAAATTACTTTGGCTTTTAGGTTACTCATTATGGGTTGTGTTGAGCCTATTTTGAATTGCTGCACAGCATTTCAAGGAAATTTACCATCTGCATCTACATACTCAAAGGTACGTTTCTTTTATTGTATTTTTGTTACACAAAGTTATAAAAAGGAGATGTGCTCAAATTTAGAGGCTAAATACCAAACACAATACAAAATGAATAATGCATGTACAACCACAGAAAATTTATAATCTCCAAAGCATAATGCAATCAGCTACAGGCAGCTCAACTGATCAAGAACATAGGGTCTTATTCACCAAATGTTCTTAAGGAATTTCTTCTTAAATCCACTTATTGAGATTACATCTTAGGTAAGAACAGAACCTAAATGCACTCAAGACTTTTTCTTAGGATGCTTCTCAAGAAAAATTTGAGAAAAAACTCAGATGCACATAATTAGGGGATGGGATAGGGTATCAACTTCCTTTAGGAGAATTAACAGTTATATTATTTGGGTATCACAACATGTTTCTGGCGTGTTTTAGCTTGTTGTGAAGCATGTCATATTGACTAATGTGATGTAACAAGTATAAACAGACATTTGGGTACATTGTATATCCATGACAGATTTTTACAGGTAATTACACTGCAGTGGCCTCTGAAAGCCTGTAACTCCCCCTCAAGAAGAACGCTCTAGTTCAGTGCTAATTCTTCTTTATCAGCTTTGGAGGACTTTTTCACATGGCATAAAACTAACACTGGTCTCACTGGCTAACTTGGTTCCATGATAATTGGCACTGATTTAACTGGAAGCATAGATACCAGAATAGGATGCTGACTGTAACTAAACCAGCCTGGATTCCGTTGAATTTTAGGTATGTTCTATCTCTGCTACCCGACTTAATCTTTTATGCTGTAAGTGTTTATTTCTCTCTAGGCTAAATAATTAATTTGGTCAATGGTCTGGTTCTGTACTTTCTTACAGGAGTTAACTGTTCACCAAGCTGTAGTTTTTGATACTGCTTATGCCAGTCCTCTGCTTAGTTACCATTGTAAACTGGGTAAATTTACTAAAGCCCTAACTCCCTGCATTACATAAACCATTAATTTAGTCGGCTTTCTTGAATAAAACGGTAAACCTCTGGCCAGTTTGCCTTTGAATAGTGATAACTTTTGGTATGGCTTGTCTAATGCTAGCAAGCCTCTGGCCCAGGCAAAAGCTACTATTACACAGAGGCATACAAAATTTAGGCAACATTGGTCAAAATTTCTGTTACTGTGGATAGCTAAACAAACAAAAGAATACTTGATTTGCAAAGGCACAAATGACATATTTCTTTAATATTTTAAGCAAGTTCACTTCTTTTTTTTGTTTTTTTTTTATTTATTTATTTTTTTTTATTTCCAACTCTTCCAGTTTCAAAATAACAAAAAAGGAAAAGGGCCCAAAGCAAAGGTTTGGGCATCCTACATGGTCAATACTTAGAAACACCCCCCTTTGGCAAATATCATACCTTGTAAACTGCAGCCAGCAGTCTTTCAGTTCTTGTTTGAGGGATTTTTGCCCATTCTTCCTTGAAATAGGCTTCTAGTTTGGTGCAGTTATTGGGCGGTCTTGATTTCTAATCATTTTTAGATTGGGGTGTGTCTAGAAGTGTTTAGAATCATTATCCTGTTGTAGAAGCCATCCTCTTTTCATCTTCAGTTAAACAGACTACATGACATCTGCTTCCAGAATTTGCTGGTAGTGAACAGAATCCATTCTTCCCTCTAGCAGTGAAATGTTGCTCTTGCCACTGGCTCCAACATAAGCCCAAAGCATAATTGATTCCCTCCCAGAAGTGTTCTTTTAATGAAATTCTGCACCTTTTTTTTCTCCAAACATATTTTTGCTCACTAGGGCCAAAAAGTTTCATTTTAACTTTATCGGTCCAGAGGACTTGTTTCCAAAATGCACCACGGTTGTTTAGATGCTCCTTTGCAAACCTCTGATGCTAAATGTTGTGGTGAGGCAGCAGGAAAGGTTTTCTTCTGATGTCTCTTATAAAGCTCATATTTGTGCAGGTGATGCTGCACAGTAAAACAGTTCTCCACCACTCCAGAGTCTGCTAAATCTTCCTGAAAGTCTTTTGCAGTGAAACAAGGGTTTTAAATTGCCTTCCTAGCAATCCTACGAGCAGTTCTCTCTGAAAGTTTTCTTGGTCTTTCAGACAACTTGACCGCCACCATTGGTGTTTACTGACATTTCTTAATTACATTATGAACTGAGGAAACGGCTATCTGAAATTTCTCTGTTTCACTTTGAAATGTATCTCTGTCCACTTTCTGTTATGCATTATTAATTGCTTCACAGCATGCCGAGCATTTGTAGGATTTCATTTTTCAGGAACAAACAGAAACTTTTAATGGTTTCTATTTTTTTTTTTTCAACAGGGGTATCAAGTATATGCCTATTTAAGTATTCATATATATATATGTTCTTTACATGTCAAATAAAATGTAACAACCACATTCAAAAATCACTATTAAACAAGAAGAGCCGATTAAACAACATAAATAGTCACCTTTTTGTTCCACTTTAAACAGTTAATATATACTGAACTACTGAATTTGCTCTGATAAGAAATTGATGCTGCATACCTCAGGTAGCTGCACTTGCTTTAGTTTCCCTTGCTAGAAAAACCACAAAGGCCAGTAGAGCTGGTCAGCAGCAAAATTAGCTTATCTCTGCTGTTGGAAAAAACTGCATACGTCAAAAAATTATGTGGTTTGAACGCTAATATGCGACCAACTAAACCAGTGCCAGATCAACTACGCAATGTCACTGTCTACTCTGGTGGGATATACAGATATGCATCCACAAGTATTCTCAAATCTTTGCAATTTGTATACCACTCTGCTTTAAGATTTATCACTGGTGACCCCTACAATACCCATCGCGATTTTTTTTTTTTTTATCTATGAAGTGCTTTCTGGCCATATGCCACTGTACATCACAAAAATGCTCAGTGTAAATAATGCAACAGATCTGACTCATTCCAGAAACTGAAATACCCTTCAGGTGCCAAGAGCTTTTACTGAACTGGGAAAATCTGCTTTCAGCTACAGTGTACCAGCAAGCTGGAATTCATTACAGGACATTCTAAAGCTTCACTCGCTAGTGTCACAAACATTTTAAAATTTTGGTCTCTAACCATCTCAGCCTGCAATTGTTTGATTAGATTTTAGTGAACTTTTAACATGACTTGTGCATTTTAATTTAGTATATTTCAGTTATTGTTTTATATTTAGGGTTCAAGCATGCAATGCATTGAACCCTATTGTAATTGTCAAGATTTTTCTTCCTATTCATTTTCTTCCCCGAAATGGAACGCACAGCCCAAACCGTAAGTCCTAGAGACACCAAACTTGGTCAATAGGTAGTAGTCCCTCCCGCTACTCAGACACAAGGAATCAGCCCAGTCGGCCACAAGGGGGCGCTATAGCGCAGTCAAGTTCCTTGGGTCCAAACAAACAACTTTGCCATTTGGACCATTTAGCTCCGCCCACTTAGATTTTGAGCTAATTTGCATAATATGCAAAACATACTTTTGCGAACTAGTCCTACAATTTTTGCCCGGTCCTCAATTTTTTGGTGTCAAAAAATTCAGAAGAGCCTGAACCTCAATAATTATCAAAAACATTTTGACTTTTCTAAACAACATGGCTGTCATATGCAAATGAACCCTTCTGGATAAATTCAAAATAATTCAGAATTAATTTAAAATTCTGTAACTCGACAACCCTTCAGCCAAAAAATTTCAAACTTTACAGACACATTTGGGAGAAGATTCTGAGGTAGCCATTCGATTTTTGTGCGCATATGTCATTAGGGGGCGGAGTTAATGCTACATGGCTGTTTCTCAGCATCCGTACATCCGATCAGGCTGAAGCTTTGCAGATACCATCTGTTGGCCAGACTATGTGAATCCATAAAGACAATTTGATTAACTGAAGTATATGGTCGATTAGCTATAACTATGATTAGCTATAACTCAACAGTCATTGGTCAGGTCCTGTCCAAACTTTAAGGACCTTTACATATTTGCACTATAATGGAGTATGCCAATTTTGGTCCAGATTGGCCATTAGGGGGCGCTTTAGCACTCAAAAACACTTAAAAATCAATTAAAATGCTATTACAATGTTATTACAAGATAGACAGATAAAGAAATTGTGCCATACGACTCAGGTCACTCACTTGAACAACTTTGTAAGTACATGTTCTGTCACAAATTGTACTGTTTGTCTGGTATTTTGGCTTAATCATTCGAAGACTATATTATATGAAGGCTTATTATACAAAGGTCAAAAGGTCAATCTGACCAAAACTTGGTAAACATCTTTGGATATGGTCCCTGATCAAGAATCATACCATATGTGGTCTTTTCACTAATCCTGACCCACTTTCACTGAGCTTATACTTTACTTTAGTCCTATGTTTCTATTTTTCATCTTTTTCAACTTTACTCATATTTTTGCCTGTAACTTTTGATCAGAGTGAGATAGAGACAAAATTCTTTTTTTCTGCTGATTCCTTGGGACTTGCTGAACAACTGCACCCCCAGTCAATTTTTGCCCCATCCCCTTAGTTTTTGAGCTAATTTGCATAATGAGAAAAACCTATTCTTGCAAACTAGTCTCAGGATTTTTTGCCAATTTTCATCAAATTAGTACCATAAGATTCAGAAGACACTGATCCTCAAGAATTATCAAAAACATTTTGACTGTTCCACTCAGTGTATTGAGCATCAACCAATTAATTACTGTAAACATGGCATTGCTGGCTTGATTTACTATAACTCAACAGTCATTGGTCAGATCATCTCCAAACTTTACGGATATGTACATATTTAGACTTGAATGGTGTGTGCCAATTTTGGTCCACAATGGCCTTTAGGGGGTGCTTTAGCACTCCAAAACACTTAAAAATCAATTAAAATGCTATTACAATGTTATTACAAGGTTGACATATAAACGATTGGTGCCGTGTGACTCAGTTCACTCACATGAACAACTTTCTAATTACATGTTATGTCAAAAATTGCACTGCTTGTCTTTTATTTTGGCTTATTCTGGTTATACTGGTTTATTATGATTTGATATTTTTTAATTTACTTACTATTATTAAGTATTTGAAATGTTTCTACAATATAATTTTTTCAATTTATCACCTGATAAAAGGATGAGTTTAGATACAAAAAGGTGTGCTTAATGAAGTGGCTGGTGAGTGTATATCATACCCATTCATATATATTGTTTTCTTGTCCTGTCTAGTTAGTGTCATGTGTATTTGTCATGTATATTTATTGTTCTCTAAATTTGTCATGTGCATTCATTGTTCTATATGCTTGTCCTGTATATTTATTGTATTGCGCACTTGTTTCACACTGTTGCGTATCTGCACTTCACATAGTCCTGTGTAACATGCTGCTGTTGTGTGTTGCCCCATGGGGCCTGAAGAATGACATTTTGTTCTAATGTATACAATTCATACTGAGGAATGGCAATACTAACCTCTCTTGACTTGACTAGACAATTCCAAAATCCAGCTCATTTTGTCACAGTCAACACTATTTAGTCAATTTACTAAACTAAAACAGAGTTAGCTAAAAATCAATGACATTTTTGACATTTGACTGTTTCACTAAGGTTTGGTAATTTACTAGGGTTTAGTCATTAGTGATTGCAGCCCAAATGTAAGACAGTTGTAAATCAACTGAACACCAAAAAGTATCTGTAATGAGTGTCATGCAAACACAAACATACCTGTAAAATGGCTTCAAATATGCTATTGATCATGACGTATTCCAATATAGTATTCTGACTGATGTTGTCTGTGACCTGCAAAGCAGAAAATAAAATGTTATTCTTTTGCAGTAACTGACAAAGGTTGAATAAAGTCAGAACTACATATACTAGCTCACAATAATGGCAGTAAAATAACTCAAAGTACAACAAACAATAATAGAAACTAAAACTAGTAGCGACTGCCTGAATCTCACAGTGACATAGTAAAAGGCAGGCACAAAACAAAGAAAGTAATATTTCCAAGGTCACATAGTTCGTGGTCGCTAATTCATGGTTCAGGTGAAAATTAATCACAGAGCAGGTACTATTTGGGTGGTGGATCATTCTCAGCCCTGCAGTAACACTGATGTGTGTTGTGCTGGTACGAGTGGATCAGACACAGCAGTGTTGTTGGAGTTTTTAAACACTGTGTCCACTCACTGTCCACTCTATTAGACACTCCTACCTTGTCAGTCCACCTTGTAGATGTAAAGTGAGAGACAATGGCTCATCTACTGCTGCACAGTTTGTGTTGGTCATCCTCTAGTCCTTCATCAGTGGTCACAGGACGCTGCCCACAGGATGCTGTTGGCTGGATATTTTTGATTGGTGGACTTTTCTCAGTCCAGCAATGACACTAAGGTGTTTTAAAACTCCAGCAGCACTGCTGTGTCTGATCCACTTAGACCAGCACAACACACCACCACCACATCAATGTTACTGCAGTACTGAGAATGATCCACCACCCAAATAGTACCTGCTCTGTGAGGGTCCATGGGGGTCTTGACAACTGAAGAACAGGGTAAAAGGGGGCTAACAAAGTATGCAGAGAAACAGATGGTCTACAGTCTGTAACTGTAGAACTACAAAGTGCACCTATATAGTAAGTGGAGCTGATAAAATGGACAATGAGTGTAGAAACAAGGTCATAATGTTATGCCTAATCGGTGTAGTTATCCCATTTCAGCTTTAGATAAACTACAGCTGCTACTAGTAGTTAGTTAGGTAAATTATTCTGTTAGAGACAAAATTGTGCTGTAGACTTTTTTGGTTTTAACCAGTGGGAGTGGATCATGGCAGTTGTTTTCACTCCAGTCCCCTGCCCCAACCCCTGTTCCATCTCATGAAGAACTTGATAATTACCTGATCAGTGGGATCAGGTATGTCGGGGCAGAGCACAGTTAAAACTGTGCAGGGCAGTGGGTCCCCAGGACTGAAATTGAAAACCACTACACTATGGTACACAGAAGGACAATGTGGCTCCCCTCCAACAGCAACGTATTACTTGACTGGAAACGCCTTTAAAATATCACACTCAAAAATATATGCCTTTATACTTTTTATTTCAACAATTCTTTGAGCTAAAATTAACTCTTGCTTAGAGAACATAGGCCAGTTGCTCCAGTGTTTCACCTAGCATAGGCCCTACAATTACTGAAGATCCAGCAATCCAACCATCTGCCCACTGGATCCCATCCCTTCCACACTGCACTAGTCAATCACCATGGACCTGCTCCCTTCATCTCTTCCATCATAAACAGCTCCTTGTCATTAGGTCTTATTCCATCAGCATTTAACACTGCCAGAGTGTTTCCCATCCAGTAGAAGCCCATGCTTGACTGCTCCGATGTCAGCAGCTCCCGACTGGTATCACCTTTCTTTCCTCTCAAAAATTCTTGAATGTGCAGTCTATGATCATTTGTCTCTCTTTCTCACTCAGAACCAGCTCCAGGACCCCAACCAGTTTGCTTTTGGCTTCAAACCAGTGCACTAAATAGAAATGGCCCTCATAGCAGTGACTGAGAAGCTCTAGGCAGCAAGATCAACCAAAGTGATCTTTTGATACTGAGGTTTCCAGTCACTTCTCGGCAAGTCTGACTGACATCTCTTCATGTATGACAGCTTACCACCTGAAGCACAACACTAGCAAGACTGAGCTGCTTTTCATCCCTGGAACTAGAGGTTCTCACTATGATCTTGTCATCAAATTTGAGAACTCCTTGGTTATTCTGTCTGAAGATGCAAGACGCCTTGGTGTGATTCCGAATGAACAGTTATCATTCTCAGCTCATACTGCAAACCTGATTTGATCATGCAGGGTTCTCTTTTACAACATCCAGAGGATTCAACCCTTTCTCTCTCTGGAGGACACCCAGGTGCTCGTTCAGTTTCTAATCATCTCAAGGCTTGACTACTGCAACTCATTCCTAGCTAGTCTTTCTATGCGGAACACCATGTCCTTGCAAAAGATCCAGAATGCAGCAGCATAGCTCATCTTCAATCTGTCCAAGTTCACTCATGTCACTCTACTGCTACATTCTCTTCACCGGCTTCCTGTAGCTGCCTGCATCAGGATTTAAAGCAATGATTAAAGCACATTTAATAGGAAATCACAAGTATAGATTTTGGGCCCTGCACCAAACAATATATTAGAAAATTCTAGCCTCAAACTGAATAACAGGGGCTCCCGAGTGGCGCAACCGTCTAAGCGTTGGCCCTATCATCAGGAGATCGCGAGTTCGATCCCTGGTGATGCTACAGCCATCCATAGCCGGGAGTCTAAGAGAGCACAATTGGCCTCGCTCTCTCTGGGAGGGTAGGATGCCCCCCCCATCACTTAACGCGATGCTAGTCAGTGCAGGCGTCTGTTAGCTGACGTAACAGATCTGGCGGTTGGCGCTTTCCTCCGATCGCGCTCAGCTGTCCAATGACGTTGCGTGAGCGGCAGTTCGAAAAGAAGCGGTGGCTGGTTTCACAGGTCTCGGAGGAAGCCTGTGTTAGCCTTCACCGTCCTAGCGCTGATAGTATCATGTGATTGGGTGAATCCTAACTAGCGGGTGGAACTGGAGACTACTAAATTGGGAAGAAAATTGGGTAAAAATTAAACTAACAGTACTTCATATTATTGTGTTTTTGCATGTTCTGCACATATTTTTTTGAGCAGCTCATTTGCATTTTGATACGTCAGCCAATATCCAGATGACTTGTTCCACATTCTGGCTTCTGGCAGAGGGAATTAAGATAACTCGAAATATGATAATGTACTGATAAAGTCATACCAAAGTTCTAGGTCCAAAATACTTATGTGGTTCAATAAATAAACAGCTTCTAACTGACTGAATTTACTGAACGTAAATTGGGTATAGTGGATTATGGAAGGGTGTGTTCTTACAGTAACCAGACACAGCAGCAGCTTCAGGCAGAGGCTCTTCAGGCTCTCTGAACCATCCCCACACAACAAACTGTCCAGGCTCTCCATTAGGTCCTACAAGCCAGATAAACAAAGACATAAAATGAGCCAATACAATCTGGATAATACACAGTGTGCTCCGAAAGAATCACCGTTTTGTAGTTTTGCAACTTTTTAAATTTTAGGTAAAAATGAATACAGAGGTTAAAGTACACCCTGAAACCTTTCATTTAAAAGCATCTCTATGTTTCTTTTGTTGTGGCAGAACATCATTATACATTCTCTTACATACATTATACATACAATGAGTGCATCATTATACATTTTTTATTTTTATTTATTTTTTTCAACAACTGTCTGTTTTCTGGAAATCCGTGTCATTATCATGTCTACATTGAATAACCAGTCTCATCGTTGCAAGCTTTATTTGTACACTTTAGGAGTGAATCTTGTGAAGTTTTAAAGAACATAAAATGTGCAAGCTAAAGACCAAAATAAAAAAGTATTAAAATGTAAGAATGTTGCAAATACAGTCTTTTTGATGCACTCTTTTGTTTCCACACTACAGAAGACAAGCCATGCTGAGGTAGGCTGTCTGTAGTATCTGAGCACTACTAATCAGTGAATGCTGAATACGCTCAAGTTAGTAACTAGAAAGAGAGCTTGCTTAAATGTTACTTTTTTTTTATTTCAGATCAGCAAAGGGTACTCAAATACATCACAGTAAATTAAATTTTGCATCCATAATGCAATACAAGATGTTGCTTCAGGTAATAAAGAGAATGAACACAATAATCCAACAACAGACAAGAGAACTTGCTCTCCCCAGATATTTTCACAGCACCTTACTGTTTGTTGAGCAACACCTTTTGGTGCTGCAGAATTTTGCACAATTTTGTATCATTAAAGTCCACTTTAGATTAAGAAAACAAAATGGAACATATTTAATTCACTTCAGCATTTCTTATTTCATTAAATCTAGCTATTTGTTACTTCAAAGTTAATTTTAATGTAGGTCAATCTGAATTGCCTTATTTGCTTGACGATCACACAGTGCATGCAGTTCCCACTGGCTTTACAGAAAGTAACAAAACTTTGGCATTTTGCAACCAGGCTTGCGTGATATTGAGTTTTCCCTGCTTGTGATTTACCATTTAAAAAATCTAGATTAACAACGTAGATAAAAAAAAAAGACACAGGAAGAATAACACCTAAAACCATGGAGGAACGCAGTTAAGTGTCATTAGATTTGAAAAACAGGCGCAGCTTGTTTCTGTTTCAGTTATGAATAACGTCATCTTAAACAAGCCTTTTTATTCAGATATGCTTTAATTACAATAACAATAATAACAATAACAACAACAATGCAGTTATGCTGAAGCTTTTTACTGTAATGAGGGCACACTGAGGGAGGTCAAGTTCAATTTGGACAGTCTGAAGTTGCTTCTTGTGCTGCTGTCAACTAGTGCTCTCTTTTTTATAGTGTCAATGCTAGGACGCTCGCAGAGCAGCAGCAGTTGTCACTTCTGTCTCTGGGAAACACAGCTGGTCTTGAGGTATTCTGGCTCCAGTTTAGACTCATTGCTGATATTGTGCAGAAACAGAATATACTAGGTCTATAAAAAGTTTCAAAGTGTAAAGCCAGCCTTAGATGATTCTAAAAATTCAATTCAAATTGTTACCAATTTTTGCGATGACTTGTTTGTTACAGTTTTTATGTCACATTGGTCAGATTTAGTGGATGTCCCATTTCATCAGGTTTAAATCTAAAAAACTGCCAGAGCAGAGCATGGCAATTTTTCTTCTAAATGAGTACTAGCGTTTTCCCGCCAAAAGCAGTGGCAGTGTAAGATAGGCACAATCAAATCACATCGCACAAGCCTATTTGAAACACATAAAAAATAGACATTAAGTTGCTCAATAGTACATTTATGGAGTGTATTTTTTTTTCTTTTTTTTATTATCCTTCAAATATATGCACATATGCACATAAAGAGTCTGTTGATGTTTTAAACCATCTGAAAGCAAGAAAAGTTATTTTTGCAATTAATTAAAATACATATTTTGCAAAATATTTTATTTTACATCTAAAAATATATATGAATGATATAAAGAAACTTGCAAATGATTTTTTTAATAGATTGTCCTTATATCCATGCCACTCTAGATGGGTTTAAGAGTACAATAACTCTACAGGCCAGTCACCCCAGTCAGTTTGTTATCTTTGTGTACAATTTCCTTTTAAGCTAAGCGGACAACTGCGCACACATCATACCATTGAATAATAATAACAATAACAACGATAATAATAAAATTATAATTCTCTGTACCACTATCACAATCAACTCCACTCACCTTCATTCTGAGGTCAGCTTTGTCAAATCCCACCAGCATGTTGATAATGTCAAAACCTGTAGCTGATTTGTTTTTCTGATGTACTCCTCTGAACAATGCACAGAGAGTCTTGAGGACAGGAAGAGATGATACAGGGGAAAGACATGAAATAAATATTAAGTACAAGTTTCTTTCTCACCTATTTAGTGGGAGAGCATCCTCAAATTATTCCACATGCTTATGAATTTCACTTCATTTCTTTCCATCAATAAAAGTATAAAAACATTAATCATTGTTTTTCAACCAATTTAATTAATTTGGCAAAATGTCTGCATTTTTACTACAGAGAAGCATCTCCGAAACATGCTATCGCCACCACCATGCCATTGGTATACTTGTCTCACTGTGATAGACTCTCACTCTTTTGGCCTTGAACTTCTTTATTGCCACCCTTCTGAACAATTTTACACATTTATGCATGCAAGTGATGTTGCATCAGTATCTGTAGTGTTTCTCCCATTTCTGTCCTGAAAGACTATAACTACTTCAAAATTTCTATAGGCCTCTTGGTGACCTCCCTTACTGTGGCTCTTCCTGTCCAGTCACTCAGTTTTGAAATACTATTAGTTTGGAGCCAAGCGACAGTTCTTCACTTTCTCACCTTTTTAATGAACTTCACTATGCTTGTTTGGAAATTTTCTTGTAACCTCACTCATGTTGGATCTGCCTACAAGATTTTTTGGTCTTCATGTAGCAATGCATTTCATTGCAAATGCAGAAACATAGGTACATTTACTCCCGAAATCATGACCTCAACTGCACTGTGGATCCCAATCTCTTAATCATGTGACCTGAAAAGTTGGTTACTTCAGAAGTGCTAAAGCAACAGGGGCTTGGGGGGTGGGCATATTAATCTGTTTGGAGGTTTACATTTTTAATTAAAGCGGCTTGATGCCAGATGTAGCAGGGGCGTCAACACCAGATTAAACCATTTTGTGGATTAATTTTGACTGGAGTGACCAAAATCAGAAGTGCGTGTACATCATTACAATGCTTAAAACACTAATTTGAACCATAGATCAAAATCATTACCATATGGACTTGCGCTTTATGAACTAACTCACTCATACATATTATTCATTATTATTATATTATACTCCACATTATTCATTCTCACAAGTTTGCACAGCACTGAGCTTCCACAGCGCTAAGTTTAAAACCAGAAATTACGGCGCACAAGCAGCATGCCTGAACCTGTCCCAAGCGTTGCAAAAGCATTAGTCAGTGTAAATTTGTATCTTCTTGCAATAAATGACATGCAATTGTCTTTTTTTGTCTGTCAGAAGACTACAAACATACATTTTCACTTCTAAATTGTCAAATAAAATCTTTGATATAATGAGATCTACATTTTTTGAGAGAACATTTCTTTAGAGCATTTCTAAATCCTAATCTACATTTTGACTTTTGCTGTTTGTTTTTAGCCAAGAGCAAACGCAGGATGCTACCGGCACCTTGGAAACTTTTTAAACAATGGAACACAGATTATTATTATTATTATTATTATTAAAATAATATTTACTTTAAATAATTAACTTTAAGGTATGCCCATTACTGCAGTTCTGTACTACAGAAGGTTAACGCAAGCTTCTTATATCGCCGCAGCATTATTTTATATGTATTTCTGGTGGCATGTAGCTTGCAACAAGCAACAAAAAGAAAAACAAGTCTTCACACTTCAAGCACAGTAACCATTCATCTCATATCACTGTTCACACAACCCTTGATGTAGAACGCATACCACCACTTGCTGTACCACTTGCACATGACTGCTGTAGCACATTGATTACACAGGAGTGCTTTGCAAGCAGCGATGCAGTGCAGAAGAGTTTACACGATAAACGCACTGTTAAAGGCTGCAACAACAGAATGGATAAAATTACCCCAGATGCAGCATTCAAATGACATAACGCTATGCTCCAACCAATCTCCAATCTCACCAAAGAGTCCACTGAGACCACACAAAATTTATACTAAAACATGGAAATGAACAAGAGAAAGTTTAAGAAAATAAATAAAAGTAAATCTTAGGACAAACAAAATAAAGCAGAAATACTGAAGATTCTGCACTATTCTGCACTATTTCTAGGTCAAATGTAAGCAGAATTGTGACACTAACACAGACACACAGTCTTATCTCTTCTGTTAAAGCTTGTGTTTCGACAACTGTCAGGTGGATTTGACTCAGAGGCTTTTGCACAAACTTTGAGTCCATGTCGGTCATTAAAGTAAAAGGGGGGCATAGGCAATATTAATAAATTATGAGATTCTATAAGACTCAATTTTCACTATTTTTTATGGTGATAAATAACGAAAACCTGTATTACATTAGACAGGAGGGCAAAACAAAAGCATTTTCACTAGTGGTCTCAAACTTTTGGACCCCATTGTATATTTGTTTTAGTAGGCCTATGCTGAAAATGAAATATATACATATTTCTTTGCATTGATAGCCTGACTGCAAAAAAGAATAGAACAGCTATTAAGGGAACCTGTCTTTAAACTGAAGCACATTTTGGAACTCTCACATTCTGCAGGCTACAAATTATCCACAAGGGGGCACAATTATCAGTCAAACAGCTTTTGATGCTTCACATCAGCGACCGTGTGTTCTTGTTCAGTCTTACAATGCTCAAAAATGTGCTTGCAGTTCACATTATGTAATTTTGCCATTTCCTTAAAGGAGAGGTTAGATTTCTGTTTACATAACCTAAAAAATAAACCTGTCGGCTCGTTACACATCTTAAGAAGCCTAACTAACCTGGAAACTAACCAAACTGGAAGCAGAGCAAACAAACCTGGAGCTACGCGGCACTCTTTTACAACAGAAAAGTCTCCTAAATAGAGTGTCTCATTTGACTGCATTGAGAAGTTAAAACTATGACCCTTGTCCACACATATCCTGATATGTTTGAAACCGCAGTTTCTATGCGTTTTGGTCCCCTGTTCACATGAAAAACTCCAGCAGCACTACTGTGTGACACACTAACACACTGCAGTGCTGAGAATGATCCACCACCCAAATAGTACCTACTCTGTGAGGGTCCATGGGGTCCTTACCACTGAAGAACAGGGTAAAAGGGGGCTAACAAAGTATGCAGAGAAACAAACGGACTACATTCTGTAGTTGTACAACTACAAAGTGCACCTATATAGTAAGTGGAGCTGATAAAATGGACAATGAGCATAGAAACAAGGAGGTGGTCATAATGTTATTTTTGACAAAAACATCTTCTCAGTTTCAGCCTATTTTTAGCTACATTATAATGATTCATTTTAATACCATTTTAGTCAAACAAAATTGTGCACATTTATATATAATGAATAATTTTTAAATGAATAATCAAAACTGGTTTACATTAAATATTTAACATCATACTCAATGCTTCATTTTAAAAACAGAAAAATACAAATCACGATTTTTTTTTCTTTTATACATGAAAGATCTGCACTGCTCTTAAAACTCCTTTGTGTGAAAGGCACAGAAACAACAAGACCAACATATGAACAGAACGTACATGACAAACCAAATAAGTCATGGTAGGTTAATTCTAAAAGAACTTTGCACTTCTATTCAAGTTAGTTTACCTATAATAAGCAAAGTTTTGTTCCTCTATGGTCAGTAACATCACAATCAAAACAAACAGACTGACTGAGCAGATGCATGAGTATTGTAAAAACGAGAATTTTTGCCTGTCCACACAAAAACACAGAACACAGTTTTAAAAATCTCTACACTGAAATTTTTTTTCTAAAAGCCCAGCGACATAAAATACTATTTAAGTGTGGAGTTTCGAGTTCAAAATACAGAGGAGAAAAAAGTAACTAACTGTGGCAACAGAATCATGTAAATTAGTTATACACATTAGCCATGCTGAACTTCGGCAATGGATGCATGGCATTTTCTCTCACACATAACTGCTGAGAGAAAACACACTGCCATGCCAGAAGAGCTCTGTTTTACACCAGCTGTACTGCTTGCTGCAGCAACTGCTGTAAAATAAAGCAATTCACTATATCTGCACCACAACATTCCCTGTTGAGCTTTCCAACTACTTAATTACTGCAGCGGGTGCCTGTGATTGGGTTACATATTTCATCTAAAGTGATTAATTATAATGTTAATTTTTATTTTGTAATTTATGTCAATAACTTGCAATGAAAAATCATTTAAAAATCATTTGTGAGAAGACACTGAATGTAAAACACGCAACTAACTTCTAAGACTGAACGTTGGAGACATGGAAAAATATCCCAGCAGATTTCTTTAAAAGCATGAAAGAAAGTCTTCCAAACAGAATGGAAACTAATGAAGACAATGTGAGGACACAGTTAATACAAATAAAATGTAATTATAATCAGTTACTGACAATTTGGTGCAATTTTCTGGTATATATAGAGCAGCTTCTAAGTTTATAAACCCTTTAGCATTATGCGATTTTCTACACAAAAATGTGTTCTAAATGAAGATCCAGTCATAATACCACCTCATGATAAGTCAGAAGAATAGATGGAGAACACAATAAAACAAATAATACTATCAATTACACAGTTTTTCATCCATTAATTGTACAAAGTGATCCAACATTAAATGTCTTTGTTGGTAAAAGTATGTGAACCTAACTGATGTGACCCCCTTGAGCAGCAGACAAATGGTTGCTATAGCTGTTGATCAAGTTCAGGAGGCTTTATTGTTATTTTAGCTATATACTAGTGTTGTCACGATACCAAACTTATGACTTTCGATACGATACCTGCCTAAATATCTTAATACCGATACTGAAACGATACCACAGCAAAAAACTAAAACATCAGGAAAAGTAATGGAATAATAGTTTTTTTTTTTCATTGTTTATCTTACGTTTATTTTCATGCTCAATAAAAATGCAGTTTGTGTGTTTTATGCGTGTAGGTGCGTTTTTGACAATGAATATGTACATTTTTTCTTTAATATTTTGATTATTAAAAATAATTAAATTAGAAAGATCACACTGTTATTACACTGTGTGCAGTGATCTGATGTCCTATGTATCCTTGAGTTTATAGAATTTCTTTGATAGTTAACTTTCTATTTGCAACCAGATCTCACCGATTAATCCGTTTAATAACACTCAATACACGTCTATGGCAGTTGCCTTTTTTAGCAATAGAAATGATTGACAAAAATGTACATGCCGTGACTGTAATTACCAGTACAGCTGAGTTTAAAATGATCGTTTATAACTAGGCCTGTCACGATAACTGTTTTTAACGGACAATAAATTGTCCCAGGATTTATCATGATAAACGATTTTATTGTATGTGTGCGTGTATATACATATGCACATACATATTAAACACTGTTTTTAAATAAAGTCGACATACCAGCTCAATCGTGTTAATGGGATCTCCTCGCAAACTCAGTGATCAGAAAGGATACTGGTTTTAGGGTCACGGATCGGATCATATTTACCATATAAAGATAGACCAGTCACCGGTTATGCTGCTAGGGCCGTTTGCTGCAGTGATGGACTGGGGGGATGAGTCTGATTCCTCACGAGGCTCATTCACATGGTCAACAGCAGCTCTGGTTGAGTTTGAGTCAGATAGGGTAAATAGCTGACTGACTGACCACATATTTTCAATCCGAGCGGGCTGCAAGCCCAGACGTGGCGTGCGTGAAGGTCTGGAACTTTCCCACGCTGCCGCATAGTACAGGTACTGTCGGCCAAGGGGATCAAGCCGGCGACCTTCCGGTCACAGGGCTGGTTCCCTAACCTCCAGCCCACGACTGCCCCCATGTTGAATGTTGGATAGATGTCCCAACATTCTTCTGTAGAATTTCTTGATACAATCCAAAGCTCCATCAAATGATGACAAGCTGACTGACAGCAAAACAGCCCCAAACCATGATCCTGCCACCACCATATTTGCAAGCTGGGATGTGGTTCTTATGCTGGAATGCAGTTCTTTGTGTAGTCCCTTCATATTCTATACCTGAAAAAAGTCATTTTTGTTGGATAACCACTCCTTGAAAGCATAACAATGGTGTTGGATCTGCCTGACAGTGGATCGGTGAAGTTCACACTCTTTAAAAATTGTTTTTTAAAATGACCCTGCTGCTAATTATCAACAATATCAAAACTGATCATACATTTGCCAACCATAATGGCTTTCTTTTTCTATTGTTATGTGTAGCGTGCTTTGCTGTTTTAATTCATAAACGGATCAGAACCTTTTGAGCAAAGTGAGATCTGCATCTGCATGCTGCAGGATGTTTAGAAGGACCAGTAGTAAATTTATGGCTGACTGCTAAAGACACATCTCACAGCCCCCATTTGCTGCCCCCCCCCCGTTTGGCAACCTGGTGCAGAAGTGGGGAGGGGGGTGGCTCACCTCAGAACAGACCTACTTTGACCCAGAGGTCTGAAGACTTTCTTTTTCTTTTGACCAACAGTTTAAGGGCAACATAATGGAACGTCATGCCACCCCTTTATAAACATCCTGAAGAGACCTTTGGACATCACTGAAGTAAATTTTGGAATACTGATAAATTGTGACTTTTGAAAATTCCTTTCCCTCTCTCTCACACGCATACATCTCACCTTCCCCCACAAAGAGAGACATCTTATCTAAAACAAAGGCCAAACATGGCCCACCAATCAACTCTGGGTGAGGGGACTGTTGAGACCTCACGAATCCCTGAGCAGACCCCTCAGTGTGGCCAGATACTCTTAAGTGCATTCCTTCAGTATCATAAATTTGGGGTCTGTGCAGAGGCTAGGCTCCTGAGAGCCTTGCTTTCTGGCAAATTATTCACAATGTGATCTTTAATCAAGTATCAATCAAATGCCTTTCCTTTATCAAACTGTGAAGAACACCTCTGTTACTGTTAACATGTTGCCTTGTCAGGCGTGAATTGATTAATCCCTGCCAAAGGGAATTAATATCTAATTTTCTACACTATGTTCTTTTATATTCGAGTAGTTATTTTGATTCTTGGATTGTAACCCTTCCTCACTGAAGATCTGCGCTCCTCACCGGAGAGGCCGCCAAGCGTCGCTGGAAGCCTGTCTTGCCAGTGGGGTCTGGTCCAAAGCGTTGACCAAGGGCTTGCACCTCTAGCGGCCTTGCCTTCGACCTGCAGACCGTTCCTAGCTTGTGTGAGCAGCAGCTTCTCTTCCTCAACGTGGCACGCGCATCAACATGGCTCTGAGGCGTCCAGCAGCTTTGACCTTTGACCTGAGGACCCTGCTCCAGCCCATGCCAGCAGCAGCCTCTCTTCCCCTCAACGCGACACGCACATCACACAGCTCTGAGGCATCCAGGTCGTAGATTCACTCGCACTGCCCTTTGTGGTCTCTGTCTCACTGTGATTTTGCTTTTCTTTATTGACACTTAGGCCAGCTTTACACTAGTGTTAGGGTTGTTCTGCTTGCTGCTCAAAAGCCACATAATTTGGAAAATCAGCTAATCTTAATACTTTTGTTCAGTATATTCAATATCTCCAGTTTCTTTCCATAACTAGTAATCCAATATTTAGCACCTATACACCTTTGTAAACGATTGCTTTGTGTTTATATACCTCTATCAATAAATAACCCTTTATTACAGTCATCTCTGTCACGGTGTGCACATGAAAAACTTCAGTTTGGTTCTGTTCCCTGGACCATGGTCAAGCCCTCACTTGAATTTAATTAAAATACCCGTGTCTTACGGTAAGTGGGAAATTAGGTGCTTTTGAGGCCTTGTCCCACTACATATGACTTGAATGAAAATCTGATCTGAAGATCTAAAATGAAGATCTGATTATTTTAGGTCAAACTTATGCAGAAATGCACATAATGCTAAAGCATTTACAACCCTGCACTGTTTCTTTTCTGTCCTTAATTTGCAACATTGCTTGTTGAAGGGATAACTGGGAGTGGGGGCAATGCCGGGGAGGAGGAGCAATGAGCTCTCTGTCCCTTTCAGCTCCTGTCCGAGCTGCGGAGCGGGGGCAATGACATTGGTCCATTGCTCCTCCTCCCCGGCATTGCCCCCACTCCGCAGCTCGGACAGGTGTGCCAGTTATCCCTTCAACAGGCAATGTTGCAAATACATTGAGGTAATGTATCTGTATGGATACAGATACATAGTATATTTTCTCTATCAAAAATGTATGATGTGACAGTATGCACTGTAAAATTATTACATTGTTCCCTCCTTAGAAGCTTTCAGGAGATGTACTTGCAGAGATGATACTTTTACACAAAAAAAAATTTGCTGCATTCGGCAATTCAAGGGTCCAAGCACTAATCAGTTCAATAAGGTCTAATCCACTGTACTGAGGCCTTTTTTAGGAGAAAATGCATAAATAATAAACGGTCAGTGGTTATATGAAGTCCTTCACATGTCATTATTTTTGATCAAGGAAGATACTTTTCAGGGTTTGTACAGATAAACCTTTTGACCTTGGTATACCAAGCTACAGACTTTGAACAAGTAAATCAAAAAGCTAGACAAGCAGTCCTATTTCTGACATAAGTGCAGAGTTGTTCACCTAAAAAACTGAATCGTGTGCGATCTGTTATTTAACTGCAGGCAACAGAAAATAACGGCAAAGCCAACGTTTTTGAAAATTACAGGCCTCCTGACGCCACAGATGATTTCTTAATTTTGAAATGTTAGGATCAAACTTCTAACAGTTCAAAAACTACTGTCAAACAGTTGATGATAGAAGGAAGAATACATTTAACGAAAACACTAACAAAGCTGACAAAATCTGGTAGGCTAACGGCAGCCATGATTTTTCAAATATGAAATCAGCCTCACAGAACACGTACTAGGATGGTACACAACAGCAGCATGCAAAATCTCATATCAATCGGACAATCTTCGGCTGCATGACTTTTTTGCATGTTATGGCGCTGCCAAGCAATTTAGTTAGGACAGAATTTGAGGATTACCTATCCGTAGTAACAAGTGGAAGTGTTTGAGTTAGAGCTATTTGTGCGATGTACTTGTATTTCAAAAGTAAGGGGTGAGTGCCCTGTTTTGTTTTTTACTACTTTTCTCCTGGTTTGGTGCAGGGAGATAGAGAGAGTAGTTGATTTTTCAGCCATTTCCTTCTCTTGTTCAATCTTTATAAACTGCATCTAAATATTAGATGGCCAACATCAACAGCTATTCCCCTTTTCCTGAAAGAATGGCTATTCAAGAATGCCAAACAAAAGAAATAACTTAAAATTTTGGCCATCTCATCTGGATTTATGGTGATTTGGTCTGGCAGCTTTTTATGTATGACCTCTTTGTTTAACCCCTAGACCTTAGAGGTCATCACATAAATTAGGCATTATTTGATTTTTGGCATATTCGCTGTGTGGTTGTCTTGGGAGTTTTGTTTTTTATCTCTTTTGTATTTTTAGGGCTGGCGTTTTTTTCTTGGGAGTGTGCAGTGGTTATGTGTTGATGTAACTGCATTTGCTCTTTCACCCTCTGCAGCCACTCTTGAGAAATGCACTAAAGCTGTTTTGTATGTCTTGGCTGACTATTATTGCATTTTTATTCCCAAAAATGTGCATGATACAAAACAAAAACAAGCACGATAACAAGCTCTTTTGTTTAAACACTTGATGGAGAGCTGGGTACTGCAGAGCGATCCTAAGTCAGTTGCAGGAGTTGCCTTAGGTGTTGGAAGAACTCAGGGGCACAAGCATGGATCCTGCTAAATGACACATCAGTGACACGAGCCCTGATCTAACTCAAGGAGTAGGAACTTAAGGTTGAGCAGGACAAAATAATACTCCTTCAGATACATGAGCTGGAGTTGCAGCTGGCAATGATTGTTTCTATGGCTTTACAGTAGTCACAAGACATTCGTTTTTTGTTACTGCAGCATAAATTAATAGGAAAAGCTTAGGAAGCTTTTACTGCTTTACCTGTTGATTAGAGTAAGTACAGAAATTACAATGCTGAAAAACCTGCTGTTTTGCAAACACAGGAGTTAGTTCCTAAAAAAAAATTCCAAGCTCATGCGAAAAAAAAGTCATACTTATGTAGAATTTGCTCAAGAGAAAGGAGTACTTTTTGTTAAATGGTGAAAAATTCAACCAGTTACAGGAGTTAATGTTGTTGGAGGTTTACCAGACAGAATCGTTGTACATTTAACCTTTATGACCTGGAGCCCGTATGCGGGCAAAATGGTAGGTCACTTCTAGCCTTCATAACAGTTTAAGGTACAAACATGATCTACATATCAGGACATTTAGCAGACCCGCCCCTAACTAGCAAGCATGACATCATCAAGCTGTGCCACCATCACTAGTTAAAGTGAGAGAAACCAGCTCTAACATCACACAACCCAGAAAGACAGCTCAAAACACAGCCTTAAACACTGTACAACCTGCTATTAGCTCTCTGCTTTAGCCTTCCTTTGGCAACAAAAGGGTTAAAAACCAACAGACTACTCAAAAAAATCCGAAACATACGGTATTACCTTCCTTATTCAAGTGGAGCGATCTGGGATCTGTTCTCCTGTGACCAAGTGAGAATGACAAGATAAATGGCAGGTTACTGGCTTAGAGAGAACTCACTTCTTTCCTAACATCCTAACAAGCTTTAACAGTTAAATAACGTCTGTCTCGCACAACTACAGCCGAAGTGGTCTGTGTGTCAGTCGCACAGCACAGCCAAACTGATATTACTGTAGTGAACTACAGTGATCAAACAAGATAAAAAAAAGCTCTGATTTCAGGTTAAACAGACCTAATAGGAGGATGTTGTTTGACTGGTTCAGGAAAATCACACTGTAGTTAATGCCATTGAGGTCTGTCTTTTATACAGTGAGCATCAGATATATTGTGGTTCTTTCACCCCTCAAACTGCTATGACAGCATAGACAAATCAAAATGTCTACTAGTTTGCGTTTAAATACTGTGATATGCTCTGACAGATGTAGTGGGAGTGATGGGAGTAAAGCAGTATGAACCATCATCAATGTACCAAGTCAGCTAATGTTTGCTGTTCATACTAACCTGACGCTGGCGAGAAACTAAACAGTTTAAAACTTGTAACCACATTGCCTAGCTAAAAATAACTTTCTCCCATGAAACCATGACAGATTCTGGTGTTCGGCAAGTGTTTGTCATGTTCTGACCATAAAGAATAGTTTAAAACACAATTAACCATCAACCCCTGTGCTTAGAGTGTGGAAGAGAAGCTGTTCCCAACTTTCACCACCTGGGCTCTGCTTGCCAGGAAGTCCAGTATCCAGTTGCAGAGATGAGACTTCAATCCCAAGAGGTTAAAGATATCAGTGAAAACCTCAGGCGGTTGGTTGGCACATGCTCCAAGTACACCACTGTGGATGCTGTCAGGACCAGGTGCCTTGTGTGGGTTAACTGCCCTAAAGGATTGAAAGATCTCACCACCTCAGACAGGTGAATTGTTTTTTGAGCAGGGGAGGTTAGTTGCCTCAAAACGAGCATAATGTGCATTTAGCTCATCTGCAAGTGAAGACGACGAGCCCCTTTCACAGATCATACCTCCTTTGTAGTCACTGTAGTCAGTGCAGTGCACTGCACATACATCTGAGACCAGAGCCAAGATAGTTAGATTCCATTCTGTCCCTGTAGCTCCTTTTGGCCAGCCTCAAGTCTGGAGACCAGTGACCGGCTAGAACCGCTATATCTGTTATGCACTGAGAGTTCACTGTCCCCCATCAAGTGAGCGCTAAAACGCAGCAGCTCTCGATGTCACGCTGAAACTTGATCCATGCGTTCAGTTCCTGTGTTTTGTTTTCCAACGAGTGAATATTTGCGAGCAGAATACTACGAATCAGAAGGTTGAAGCGCCTTTTCCTCGTCCTGCACAATACCCCGGCACATCTGCCCCACTTGCGCTTCCTCCTGCTCCGCTGGCGTGCGCATGTTGGTAGACAATGAGACAGAGAAGCCGTGAAAGGGCAGCCGTGTTTGTATTGAAGTCTGTCTCGAGCGTGCTGAAGCTTTACATCCCTCGAGAGACTGTTGATCCCCAATAGAACATGTAAAATGCCTCACTAAGTTCTGTTTCCACGTCTATTACTATGTTACTACATACAGTTTGGACATACATGGACTGACAATGCCAAACGCACCTGCCATGTGTGCTAGACCTCCAAATACTGGAGTTCATTTGTCATGTATCAGGCAAAGTTCAGAAGGATATTGTTGATCAGATTCAAAATCACAAAACCTAATTTTCTGGCATCTGACTGATATGCAGATTTTTTTTGCTAATTATTTACCTATTGATGCCACAGATTATTTCAAGACCAATTTTGTAATGATCAGTTATGAATTTTTGGACTACTTTGAAAAGTGTTTTAAAAAAATTAATGACAGTGAAGAAACATTTGCACTTTTTTGTAAAGATGCAAGCCTCACTGTAAGGAATTACCGAAATCCAGTTTCATGTCAAGTTAAAAACAGAACAGAGTATACTGGATTTAACTGTTAAAAACTTGAGCAGCACGTCCCAGTGGCCAATTCTTTTGAAGTTTAACAGGCTGATAGAAAGTTCCTTCATGGATATACCACTAAAGTTTAATTAAAATTGGTCAATATCAAACGCATGATCAAATTTTAATTGCTGAGGAAGGCCATAATTTTCAAGCTATCATCCTTACAGACCCACTTATAATCTACATCAAAGATAAAGTCGGCAAAAATTCAGCATGATACAACATATGGATGTGGCAAAACCAAAGAGGACCTCAGCAGTGACCATCACAGCAGCCTATGAAGTTTAATCAGAATCGGATAATGCATTCGTAAGTAATTGCTGTCTACATAAACTTCACTCCAATCTTGAAAGGTTAATTAGCATATGACAGCCAATCTGTTTTTAAATGTCAGCATGTTTTTGATAATTATTGAGGCTCAGTTCCTATTGAATATTTTGATGCCAGTTGTGTGACAAGCAAAAAGTGAAAAACCTAGTTCACAAATGTATTCACAAATGAGCTAGCGTACTTGAGCTATTAGCTCAGAAGGCAAAGGCAAAAGAGAAATGCCGGTGAGGAAGAAGAAGAGGTAATGAAGTCGGCAAAGGTGACCGTGCAGAAGATGAAGATGGTGAATAAGAAGGAGAAGGCAGCAAAAAAATGTTGAAGAAGGAGAAGAAAACAGCAAAGGTGAAGAAAAAGGTGGCGTCCAAGAAGAAGACGAAAAAGAAGCTGGGGCAAGAAGAAAGTGTCAGCAAAGAAGGTGAAGGTAGCAGCAAAGAAAAAGAAGAAGAAGAAGAAGAAGAAGAAGAAGCAGAAGAAGGGCTGTGAAGAAGGCAGCAAAGAAGAAGGCAGAAAAGATGGCAGTGAGGAAGAAAAAGAAAACGTTTGCTTTAAAGGTTTTCAACAGAATAATGAATTCTTTTTTTGCAAGCACTGTTTTTTTTTCTTCTGAGAATCCATGTCATGGGATAAATCAATGGAGGTCTGTGTAAAAGACCAGGTTTGACCAAACAGTACCTTGAATTAACGGAAAGCTACTAACTAAGCTACTAAAACACAACAAAATATACTTGGGTGGCTCTCACTATTGGGCATATTTGAGTGGAAAACAGTGCTAAGTTACATGCTATATTGTCTAGTACTGCAGCACTAGAATCCACATAACTCAGTAGAAGCAATGGAAATGTCAAATTTATAGAGGAGGAGGATCAGTCTGATCAGCCCAATCAACTGGAATTTGACTCTAAGCCAGACAACTCCCAGTACTGAGAAAACAATAATGACAATGATGAACATTAAACAACCGTGTTTCGAAACAAGCCAAAATAAATTTTTGTTTAGGGAAAAGCCCATAATAAGCCCACATATAAGACAAAACTACTTGCATTTTTATTGTAAAATAGTTGGAGTACTCCAATTTTATATTGGGCATCTTACCCAATAAACACACATCTGTGTATGTTACTTTACGTTATGATTAAAACTTTTTTTTTAATATTAAGAGACTCTCCAACACATTGCAAAGTAACCGCGAAAACTGTGACAGAACAGAATTCTGGGGGGATAAGGTAATTTATGATAATGTATTTACAAAATACAGAGTCTGACTAAATTAAAATAAAATAAACTTTGGGGTTTTGGAAACCTCAGCAATACAAATCTAATCTGAGCAACTGAAATTGCCTATTCAAAGTAACAAGTAACTTACAATAGCAACTTTCTGTGAAAACTGCAGGAGTTAAAAAAAAATGTTGTTGCATATACTTTTTTAAAAAGCTGACATCTCTAATTTTATGTATGCCACAAACTGTGCACCTTTGGTATTCCTGGACTTCCCCATAACCTACTAACAAAGGTATTTAACTGACTTACTACTGTAAGAAAGAGATCATGTTTCTCTGCTATATAGTGGTGTTTGAGCACTTTCCATTTAGAAAAGCTGTAGCCTTTTCTCAACATCCAAAAATACTGCTGACAATTTCCATTTCCATAACATACATCAACAAACTTTTTGAATTGTTGAAAAATCTTTTGGATGGAAACATAGCTATTGATAAAAGAATGTACCACAATATGGAACCTAGCTCAAAAACTGTTATTGGTATGGTAGTGTGGCATAATTGCCTTGACAAGGACTCAAATGTTTTATCTTCTGTGTGCGAGATGTTATATAATATGCAATCACTATGCTGTCACAAGCACTGTGAGCCACAACATTAGGAAGACATCCATAATGTACTGTACACTCACTGACAGGGAGATAGCAGCATGAAATAGATGTATCTAGACAGCTCATTATTTGACTATTTCCATAAAACCATTGTTACAAATTACAGCCAAGGCTAATCCCCAACAGCTATGGTGGAAAATGTGTTTTAATGCAATTCCTGTGCCATATTACCATATCTGAGCACATCCCTACCTGCAGAGCATTGACTACTTTGATCTGGTGCTCTTCTTCTAAAGCCTGTACACAATGGTGGAACAGACTATTGATGTTTTCCTTTATCATCACCACTTCATCTCCATCCAGAGATGCCAGCTTTCCCTCCAGATATTCCAAGTTTACCTGGTGAATATGCAAAACAGAATGGCTATTAGTGTTAAGACATTGTACAGTGCTCAGGTAAACCAACATAGAATGTTATAAATTACTTTTCAGAATGAATAACTGATAACATTGAAAGCAACACTGAAAGTAAGAGGCTTAAAACTCAGGTCGACAATATTTGATATTGTTTAGATACAACATACCTTCATCAAAAAGAGCTCATCCCAGAAACGAGGGTTAGTCTTGGCAGGGTCATCTTTCTGAGATTAAAAAGATAAGATCTTAAAAGGCTGTCCCATTTTCAGTCAATGTAATGCAAGGCAAAAACAAAATGAAGCTACTCAAACTAGGGGTGGGTGATATAGCAAAAAATCACAATTTAATAAGTTGGAACAGACAAAACAGAACCTGTAGTGTCCAATATAAAAATACTACAATACTAATAACACTAATACTAATAATACTGGTGTGTGTTCCCTCCATCCTTAGCATCCATGGTTAGCAACTCTGCCTGAGCCACTCACATGCTGTAACATGCAGAAGTTGAATAAGAATATCACATGCATTTGAACTCCATGGAACCACTGGTAGTTCCAAAACATACTTTGCCATTATCTTTACTTCTGTAACTTTCATATTTCATAAGCTACATTCAGAAGGTGGGTGTCATTTGAAAGCTGTAATGCAAACAGATGAGTTATGTCAATTTTTAAGATGGCTTATTTGAAGCCAAATTTTATTTAGATATATCTCACTACAAACTATGAATTACATTTACAAATATTATAGTTAACAAAATTAAACTTCAATCAATGTGTACAAATCATATCAAATGAAAGAACGATTCTTAGGATCATGAACATACACATGATAATAGTAACATGCCATTCATAACCATTCATTTTTAATAGAATTTTTTTTCTTTTACTTCATTTGTTTGTTACGCATCTTATACATGTAAACTTGATGGTACTGACTTCCTGAGATCCTTCTGAAAACCCGATTTGCATCTACAACCTTCCTATTCAAATAGGTCATGAGCTGTTAGAATGGGTCTCTTATTTTGAAACGTCAGGGAAAAAATGGGAAGCGTTGATGCACTGACGTCATGCCTTATATGACCGTAAAGACCAGGCCTTTACCTTTCATGACACCATGCCTGAGACTCTAGACCTGTCGCTGTCAAGAGCTCTATCTTTTTGCCCAGTGTCTGGGACATTTATAAGTAACTAATTTTGTCTATACTATTGCCCTAATAATTGTCTATAATCTGAAGTCTTCAAAAAGAATTAAAAGAATCAAAGAATATCAACAAAAATGTGAAAGGATAAAAAGGAATGAAAAAGACTTCAGCTGCTGAGTTCTTGTGGAAGGAAGGAAAAGGCCTTTGCTTTATTGAGCATCAAATGGCAAGATGGTTTCCAGTCAACCACAACCTTTAAAACAGCAGCATGTTTTTTCTGGTTAGGTTTTAGCAACAGCATGCAAAAAAATATAGATTTACTAAGTCTTTCAAAAGCAAAAGAATTCAAATTAGAAACTGTGAGTGTGCTCGTGAATCGTTCCTCTTTTGGTGATGCAGCGCACAGAAGGGAGACGTGCGCTGAAGAAGAGGAGAGGAGCATCTTGTGAGCAAGTATTATCAGTTCTGTCACAGACTATGATTTTCTGCCTCCACGCATTATTCTTATAGTAATGAACATCAGCAAACTCCCTTTTTCATAACTCTGTGCACACATATAGCAGAGGAGCCTGATAACAGCACTGCTGCTCCACAGGACGCTATTGGGAGATTATTATTAGAAGAGAGAGATGTTTGTATAATAATGTGTCCCATTGATACCGATGAAGACTGCCTTCAGGAATGGAGTCATCTTGAATGGAAATAGGTTTGAGCATCTGACATAGTTGCTGAGCTTCTGACTTTGACAGTTGCTGAGTTATGTCATGTATACATACATTTTTGGAATACTCATTTTCCAGCAATGGATACACAGTGGTGTGAAAAAGTGTTTGCCCCCTTCCTGATTTCTTATTCTTTTGCATGATTGTCACACTTAAATGTTTCAGATGACCAAACAAATTTAAATATTAGACAAAGATAACACAAGTAAACACAAAATGCAGTTTATAAATGAACGCCTTTATTATTAAGGGAAAAAGAAATCCAAACCTACAGGACCAAAAGATCCTCAAAAGCTAGAAATCATGCTGCGATCCAAAGAAATTCAGGAACAAATAAGAAACAAAGTAATTGAGATCTATCAGTCTGGAAAGGTTATGTATATATATATATATATATATATATATATATAGCCATTTATAAATTTAAGGCTTTGGGACTCCAGCGAACCACAGTGAGAGCCATTACCCACAAATGGCAAAAACATGGAACAGTGGTGAACCTTCCCAGGAGTGGCTGGCCGACCAAAATTACCCCAAGAGCACAGCGACGACTCATCCAAGAGGTCACAAAAGACCCCACAACAACATCCAAAGAACTACAGGCCTCACTTGCCTCAGCTAAGGCCAGTGTTCATGACTCCACCATAAGAAAGAGACTGGGCAAAAATGGCCTGCATGGCAGAGTTCCAAGATGAAAACCACTGCTGAGCAAAAAGAACATAAAGGCTCATCTCAGTTTTGCCAGAAAACATCTTGATGATCCCCAAGACTTTTGGGAGAATACTCTGTGGACTGACGAGACTAAAGTTGAACTTTTTGGAAGGTGTATGTCCCATTACATCTGGCGTAGGAGTAACATAGCATTTCAGAAAAGGAACATCATACCAACAGTAAAATATGGTGGTGGTAGTGTGATGGTCTGGGGCTGTTTTGCTGCTTCAGGACCTGGAAGACTTGCTGTGGTAAATGGAACCAAGAATTCTGCTGTCTACCAAAAAATCCTGAAGGAGAATGTCCGGCCATCTGTTCGTGACCTCAAGCTGAAGCGCACTTGGGTTCTGCAGCAGGACAATGATCGAAAACACACCAGCAAGTCCACCTCTGAATGGCTTAGGAAAAACAAAATTAACACTTGAGAGGCCTAGTCAAAGTCTTGACCTGAATCCGATTGAGATGCTGTGGCATGACCTTAAAAAGGCAGTTCATGCTCGGAAACCCTCTAATGTGGCTGAATTACAACAATTCTGCAAAGATGAGTGGGCCAAAATTCCTCCACAGCTCTGTAAAAGACTCATTGTCAGTTATCGCAAATGCTTGATTGCAGGGGTGCTGCTAAGGGAGGCCCAACCAGTTATTAGGTTTAGAGGGAAATCACTTTTTCACACAGGGCCCTGTAGGTTTGGATTTCTTTTTCCCTTAATAATAAAGATCTTCATTTACAAACTGCATTTTGTTTTTTACTTGTGTTATCTTTGTCTAATATTTAAATTTGTTTGGTGATCTGAAATATTTAAGTGTGACAAATATGCAAAAGAATAAGAAATCGGGAAATTAGGATATATATACACACGTGTGTGTGTGTGTGTGTGTGTGTGTGTGTGTATGTATATATTATATATATACACACACACACACACACACACACACACACACACACACACAGTGGAGGAAATAAGTATTTGATCCCCCACTGACTTCAAAAGTTTGTGCTCTGACAAATAATTAAACAGTCTATGATTTTTATGGTAGCTTCATTTTAACAGTGAGAGATGGAATATCAAAAAGAAAATCTAGAAAATTAAATAATATTTAAATAAAAAATAATTTGCATTTCATTGAGGGAAATAAGTATTTGATCCCGTAAAAACCATGAATAATGTTGGCTCCCACAGACCACTGACACACCCTAATCTCAGTGAAGTCGTTACCTGCATGAGAGACACCTGTCCCAAATTGTCACCTGTATAAAAGGCCACCTGCCAACAGACTCCAACGTGACACTCCAACATCTCCACCATGGGCAAGACTAAAGAGCTGTCTAAAGATGTCAGGGACAAAACTGTTGACCTATACAAGGCTGGAATGGGCTACAAAGCCATAAGTAAGAAGCTGGATGAGAAGGTGACAACTGTTGGTGCAATTATTCGGAAGTGGAAGAAGTACAACATTACTGTCAATCGACCTAGGCCTGGAGCTCCATGCAAGATATCACCTCGTGGAGTCTCATTGAAAGGCTAAAAATCAGCCAAGAACTACATGGGAGGAGCTAGTTAATGATCTCAAGGCAGCTGGGACCACAGTCTCCAAAAAAACCATTGGTAATACACTGAGACGTAATGGTTTAAAATCCTGCAGTGCACGCCAGGTTCCTCTGCTCAAGAAGGCTCACGTCCAGGCCCTCCTCAAGTTTGCCAATGAACATATTAATGACTCAGAGAGAGACTAGGAGAAGGTGCTGTGGTCAGATGAGACCAAAATTGAGCTCTTTGGCCTCAACTCAACTCGACGTGTTTGGAGGAAGAAAAATACAGAATATGACCCTAAGAACACCATCCCCACCATCAAGCATGGTGGTGGAAGTATTATGTTTTGGGGGTGCTTTTCTTCTAAGGGCACAGGCCAACTTCACCGCATCGACGGGAAGATGAACGGGGCCATGTATCGCAAAATCCTGGGTGACAACCTCCTTGCCTCCGCCAGGGCACTGAAAATGGGTCGTGGATGGGTCTTCCAGCACAACAACGACCCAAAACATACAGCCAAGGAAACAAAGGAGTGGCTCCATAAGAAGCATATCAAGGTCATGGAATGGCCTAGCCAGTCTCCTGACCTCAATCCCATAGAAAATCTATGGGAGCTTCGCGTTTCCAAATGCATGCCTAAAAACCTTAAGGATTTGGAGATGATCTGCAGAGAGGAGTGGGCCAAAATTATTCCTGAAGTGTGTGCAAACCTTATAAAAAACTACAAGAAACGTCTGACTGCTGTGCTTGCCAACAAGGGTTTTGCCACCAAGTATAAAATGATGTTTTACTAGGGGGTCAAATACTTATTTCCTTCAATGAAGTTCAAATTAATTTTTATTTCTCATTTCATGTAATTTTCTCAGTTTTTCTTTTGATATTGTATGTGTCACTGTTAAAATAAAGCTGGCATAAAATTATGAGACGTTTCATTTATTTTTTTGTATTAAAACTAAAAGTCAGTGGGGGGATCAAATACTTATTTGCTCCACTGTATACGCACACACACACACACCCATATATATATATATATATACATACATACATACATACATACATATACATACATATATATATACACATACACATATATACATATATATATATATATATATATATATATATATACATATATATATATATATATATATACACACATATATATATATATATATATATATATATACACACATATATATATATATATATATATACACATATACACACACACACACACATATATACACACAAACACACACACACACACACACACACACATACATATCGTTGTTGTCAGAAGAAAACCCTCATACCTCCAAACAAAACACAGGAGAAGGAAAAAACATGCTTTACTTTTAATGTAAGTCAATGGAACCAGACTTTTTTCCAAGTCATTTTGGGTCATTTGTTTTAGTCCATTTATCATGAAATTTACATGCAATGTAAAGGGCAACAAGTATTTTCAAATTATGTCAATAACTGAAAAATGTCAAAAATGGAGATACAAGGGTTTCTTCCTCTTGCTCTTAGGGAGTTTTTCCTTGCCACTGTTGCCACTGGCTTGCTCATGGGGGCTTGGACCAGGATTTTTCTGTAAAGCTGCTTTGTGACAACACCTGTTGTAAAAAGCACTATATAAATAAACTTTAACTTGACTTGACATACATACGCTGCAGCATCTAACATGCATTTCTTCAATAATACAATGTATGGGTTGTTTGATGGGCATGTGTGTGTATATACATATACATACACACACCCACACCCCCACCCACCCACACATTGGATTACTAAAGAAATGCTTGTTAGATGCTGTTTTAGCAGATTGGAATGAAAAGGACACTTGGCGATACCAGAAGGACACTTGGAAAAGCCACCTGTCATCCTTTACTTTGGACTTGAATAACTTTAAACTGAATAAAGCTAAATTCAATAATTTTTCCTTCTGAAAAATGACCCACAAATCTGGGCTATAGACTGAATTTAAGATGGTGTCTCTTCAGTGATATGCTATTAACAGTAAACTGTAAGCATATGGCCTTACGTTTATGATCATAAAACATTTCCTGTTCATTTGAGGGGAGCTATTACAAAAAACAACACTTTACATGTATTTCATGCAGTTACGAAATAAGTTTCCTTAAATCGTGATTCACTGAATTCACATCTTTAAATAACAATTTGACATGTAAACAATGCATTTTACAATCGATGCATTGCAAAGAATTCTGTGAAGAAAAAAAATAAATCGATACACCATATTGTTAAGAGTGCAGTATTGGCAATAACAGTAATGAGTAATGACACCAAGAATTTGGAGAGCAAAAAAAAAGAACAGAAAAAAAAAGAAAGAAAAAGGACAAAATGCATTTGTGGGTTTAAAAGATTAATGCATCCCAACAGAGTTGCTTCGCTGCTAGTCTTTTGTGCCCCAACAACAGCCTTCTAGCCTTTTAGCTTGATTTGTACATACTAATAATAATCCCTACATATTTCACAGTCCGATTAGATTTTGATTCAGGGTGCCAAGATGCGATCATAAAACATTTCTCGGTGCATCTCGATTTTTGATTTCTATATTCTTCAATACTATATGTATTTCTGTCATTTGTAGAAGGGATGAAATAGTACAATGGTCCTATTTTTCAGTACGTACCATATTTTTGAGTCATGGTAACAGTATGGTTTCTGTATCTTCATATTTATGACAAAAAAAAAAAATCATCCTTCAAACACTGAACTTTTTATTTTGCCTATAAAGAAGACTTTCCATTTAGAAAAATGGCAGCATGACTGACTAGGCCTGGTTTCTCTCCCTGCTGTATGAAATTAAATGGAGAAAAACGTTAAGTGTTTCTCCTATTTGACAATCTGGAGGTGCTTTGCCCCCTCTATTTCAAATAACTAAAAAAAGCTGGACAGGTGCTAAACAGCTACAAAGAATTTTGCTGTTTGCTGAAATGTGTGCAGGAACTTCCGGTCCAGCTGGCTAGGTGATGGCAGCATAAAATGAGTATTAAAACAAGAATTACCAACAACAAGAACTGAAAGTTGCCCACTTAACTCTAATTTATTTTTGTGAGAAGTACTAAAGCAAAGGGAGTAAAAAACATAACGACAAAGAAGAAAGTGAACTTCCACAAGCTAATATCAACACGGAGGACGCCAGGCAACCAGTCACTGACTCAGAACCGACAAGAGGTGCTAACATGGGCCTAATCCTGAAAGAGCTACGAGAATGTAGAGAGGAGCAAATCAACGCAGCTGACATCTGAATCCAGTTATCGGAGAATGCTTTGTCGGAGATGGTGAGGCTTCAGGTGCAAATGGAGGCTAAAGTGACTGACTTGGAGGGGCGCTCATAGCGCGACAATGTGAGAATATAAAGGAAGGAATTGAAAAAAGCATGACATCAATGGCTACCTTTGTGAAAGAGCTGTTAACTAAAGGATTGGAGCTCCCATTTTTCTACAATGCTAGGTATCGAAAGAGCACACAGGGGGCTCTCCCTGAAACCTCAGACTGACTCCATTCCCAGCCAGACTCAGAGTGTTCTACAAAGACGGTACAAAGAAACCGGGAGAATATAAGCTCTAATCAAAGCTTCAAGGAACGACTCTGGGCATTTCGTTGTTGGGACATTTGATAAGTACATTTGCTATGAAAGATATTACCTCCAAGAATGTTAAACAATGCTGAAACTAATAGTGAGAGTCAGTGCTAATTTTCAATTCCACTTCCCTACATGGTATTAGAATTGCCAATATAGATAATGTTAAAGGCAGGAGCACAGCTTTAAAGTCAGGACACCTCTTAATGAACAATATGGAACTATGCATCAGCTTAATGCCTGAAAAGGTCTCCCTTTCTCATTAATTAATAATTAATCCAAATTAATCCAATTAATCAAATCCAATTAAGAGTGGCAAAGTTCTAGGAAAGTTGAAAAGAGAGGGAGTAGATGTAGCTCTCCTTCAAGAGACATCTTTAAAAGAATTGGAACATGAAAAACTTAAAAGATAGAGATTTAACCAGTATTCATCTTCCTGTTGCCAGGGCCCTAAGAAAGGTGTAGCAATTCTAATTTCAAATAAACTAAACTTTGACTGCCCTTACGTAAAGAAAGGTATAGACGGGAGCTTTGTGCTGGTCTGGGGATATCTGCAGGGTATGTTAGTTACTTTCCTGAATGTTTATGGTTCTCCAGAATCCGAATGGAAATTTTATAAACAGATCTTTGATTTGTTAATCCTGGTGGCTCAGGGAATCCTAATTTGTGGATGAGATTTTAATGTTAGATTCCACTCAACCCTGGATACATCAAGACCTTATTACTCATGAGGGAAGAAAATTACAAAGAACAAATTTAACAATGCAGGAATTGTGACTTTCAGATATATGGAGAGATTTGAATCCGATAAAGAGGGATTACACCTTTTTTTCCCCTCACCCACCTTCTGTTTATTCCAGGATTGACTATTTCTTTATGTTTCAAAGAGACTTGTCTAGGGTGATAAGTTGCAATATAGGGACCATGCACTTATCAGACCATACCCCAATCACTACAAACTTGATATTAGGCTCTGAAAAGAAAAATAGCCTTTTCTGGAGGCTAAATACGGGGATTCTTAACCAAATGAGGTAGTAAATAAGGATGGATATAAAAGAATACCTGGACAAAAACGATAATTGGGAAATATCTCCACCAATTCTTGGGGATGCATGTAAAGCTGTTCTTAGAGGGAAAATTATAAGATATAGCTCAAATAAAAAAAAAAAAAGCAGAGAAAAGAAAATCGGAATAGATTACAAACATAACTAAAAGAATTAGAGAACCTACATAAAAAGACATTGAAACGAAAAACAAAAATGGAAATTGACGAGAAAAAGAATAAATTAAAAGAAATCTACTCAAACAAAAGCTGATCTTTCTAAAACAAAGACACTATGAAGCAGGAAGAAAATCAACCAAACTATTTGCGTACAAATTAAAAAAGCAACAAGCAGAATACACAATTTATAAAATAAAGGACCCCACAACAAATTCTATATACAGCAAATTAAAGGATATACAATAATCATCTGAAACATTTTTTTTTTTAATTTACAGCCAGCCTAAAATAGATGAAAGAAAGATCAAAGGTGTTCTTGACCTGATAAAATTACGTAAAGTGAGGGACGGACAAAATAAGCTTCTAATTGTTCCAATAACGGATGAAGAAATTAAAAAGGCAATTTCAAATTTATAACCCAATAAGGCAGCAGGATGGCTTTCCCTCAAAATGGTATAATAAACTGAAAGACCTGCTGATCCCATTAATGAAGGTCACATTTAACCATGCGCTTGAGATTGGCACAGATCCCCCATCTTGGAGAGAAGCAATTATTTTCCTGATACCTAAAGAGGGTAAAAATAAGCTTGACTATGGAAGTTACTAACCAAAAAGTGTTTTAAACCAAGATTATAATTTTTTTACTCATACCTTAGCGAAAATAATTGAAAAGATTCTCCGCAAGATATTAAGTCTTGATCAGACAGGCTTTATTCAGCAAAAGCAGACATAGGACAATATTCATCGAACGATATTCATCGAACACTACGTCATTGATCATATAGTATAAAATAAACTTCAGACAGTATTGTTGAGCCTTGATGAAGAAAAAGCTTTTGATCAGGTTAATTTGGAATTTTTATATAAAGTACTACAGATGTTTATTAAAATTATTCAAGCACTGCACAGTGACCCAAGGGCAAGAATTAAAATAAATGGGGCCATATCAAACACCTTTAATCTGGAGAGAGGGACAAGACAAGGCTGCTCAGTAAGTTCATTATGATCATCATCATTAACCGCTTAGTCCAGATAGGATCACGGTAGCAGCTGGGAGAGCAGAGAATCCCAGACGACCCTGTCCCCCACAACTTCCTCCAGCTCATTCCCGGGGACCCCAAGCCACTCCCAGGCTAACTTGGAGATATAATCCCTTCAGGGGGTCCTAGGACGACCCCAGGGTCTTGTCCCAGTAGGTCATGCCTGGTACACCCCCACCGGGAGGCGTCCAGGGGGCATCCGGATCAGATGCCTGAACCACCTCAAATGGCTCCTCTCAATGCGGAGGAGTAGCGGCTCTACTCCAAGCTTCTCCCAGATGACCGAGCTCCTCACCCTATCAAGTAGAGCATAGCCCGCCACCCTGCGAAGAAAGTTCATTTCCGCCGCTTGTATTCACGATCTTGTTCTTTCGGTCATTACCCACAGCTCATGACAATAGATGAGGGTCAGGATGTAGACCAACCGGTGAACAGAGACCTTCGCCTTATGGCTCAGCTCCCTCTTCACCATTAATGTCCGGTACAGTGACCACATTACTGCTGCT
Source organism: Colossoma macropomum (assembly GCF_904425465.1). NCBI lineage: Eukaryota > Metazoa > Chordata > Actinopteri > Characiformes > Serrasalmidae > Colossoma > Colossoma macropomum. The sequence continues at coordinate 19,360,136 of NW_023494799.1, read as the reverse complement.
GCCTGTCCCAGCCTGCGGGCGATCTCACGATCCCTCTTCCCATCACTCGTGAAGAAGACCCCGAGATACTTAAACTCCTCCACCTGTGGCAAGTCCTTTCCCCTTACCTGGAGTGGGCATGCCATCCTTTTCCAGGCTAGGACCATAGACTTAGACGTGGAGGTGCTGATCCACATACCAACTGCTTCACACTCAGCTGCAAACCACTCCAGTGAGCGCTGGAGGCATCCATGTGATCCAGCCAAAAGAAAATCATCATCTGCAAATAGCAGAGACGCCACCCTCCTGCCTCCACAAGTAATGCCCTCCTGACCTCAGCTCCGCCTTGACACCCTGTCCATGAATATCACAAACAGGAGTGGAGACAAGGCACAACCCTGGTGGTCCAATGCTAACACTGAAAGAGCCTGGCTTAATGCTGAGTATACGAACACAGCTCTCACTCCGGCGCCCCATACTCCCGGAGGACCCTGGCGCCCTATACTCCCGGAAGACTTCCCACAAGATATCTCTGGGAACACGGCCAAAAGCCTTCTCCAAGTCCACAAAACACATGTAGACTGGGTTGGCAAACTCCCATGCCCCCTCAACAATCTGTGAGAGGGTGAAAAGTTGGTCCATTGTACCACCACCGGGACGGAACCCACATTGTTCCTCCTCAATCTGAGGTTCAACTATGGGTCGAAGTCTCCTTTCTAGCACCTTGGCATAGACTTTCCCAGGGAGGCTCAGCAGTATGACACTCTGGTAGTTGGCACACACCCTCCGGTCGCCTTTCTTAAAAATACGGACCACCACCCCGGTCTGCCAGCCCAAGGGTACTGTTCCCGAGGTCCATGCAATATTGCAGAGGCATGTCAGCCACGACAGCCCCACAACATCCAGAGCCTTAAGCATTTCCGGACGAATCTCATCCACCCCCGGTGCCTTGCCACTGAAGAGCTTGCCAACTACCTCAGTGTCCGCCAAGGAGCTTGACATGTCAGAAGCCTCTGGCCCTGACTCCTGTGAGGGAGGCATGTCTCTCAGATTAAGAAGTTCCTCAAAGTGCTCCTTCCACTGACCGACAATATCCTCATTTGAAGTCAGAGTTTCTCCACCGCTGCCAAATACAGCTTGGGCGAAGCCACCCCCACCGCTCCTGAGTCGCCGGACAGTTGTCCAGAACCTCCTCGAGGCTGGCCGAAAGTCTTTTTCCATGGTCTCACCAAACTCCTCCCACGCCCTGGATTTTGCTTCCGCCACCGCTGCCACCTTTTTTGCCTGTCGGTACCTATCGGCTGAGTCGGGAGTCCTCCGGGCCATCCAGTCCCTAAAGTCCTCTTTCTTCAACTTGACGACCTCCCTCACCACCAGTGTCCACCAGGGGGTTCTTGGGTTACCACCCTGACAGGCACCAACAAGCTTTTGGCCACAGCTATGCCTGGCAGCTTCCACAATAGAAGTTTTGAACAGGGTCCATTCAGACTCCATGTCCCCTACCTCCTCCAGGACATGAGAAAAGCTCTCCCGGAGGTGGGAGTTAAAATCATTCTGAACAGGGGCCTCCAACAGTCATTCCCAGCACACCCTCACTATTCGCTTGTGCCTACCAGGTGTGACCATCAGTCTTCCCCGCCATCTGATCCATGGTGATCAGTTGACAGCTCAGCACCTCTCTTCACCCGAGTGTCCATAACATATAGTCCCAAGGCAGATGAAACGACAACAAAGTCGTTGAGCTTTGACCCAAGGAGCTCTGGCACCTTGTACACTTACGAACATCCTTGGGCTCGGACTTGGTGTTCGTTATGGACAATCCATGCCTAGCACAGAAGTCCAGTAACAATTCACCATTCGAGTTTAGATTGGGCAGGTCGTTCTTCCCAATCACACCTCTCCAGGTCTCCCAATCATTGCCAATATGAGCACTGAAGTCTTCCAGTAAGACTATGGAGTCTGTAACCGGGGCCCTTTCCAGAACCCCGCCCACTTGCTCCAAGAAGGCCGAATACTCCGACCTGCTGTTTGGTGCATAAGCACACACAACAGTCACAACAGAGTTTTCCTCTCTGCAATTTTAATTTGCAATGAGGCGACCCTCTCATCCACCGGGACAAACTCCAGCTGCACAGCAGCCAGTCGGGGACTCATGAGTATCCCCACACCCACCCGGTGCCTCTCACCCTGTGTAACCCCTGAGTAGGAGAGGGACCAACCCCTATCAAGCAGTTTGGTTCCGGAGCCGACACTGTGGGCTATATCTAGTTGGTACCTCTCAAACTCCCGCACAAGCTCCGGCTCCTTCCTCCCCCAGTGAGATTACATTCCACATACCAAAAGCCAGTTTCTGCCACAGGGGTCTATGCCGCCAAGGGCCTCCCCACCATCTCCCACTGCCTATACAGCACTGCACCAATCTCCTATGCTGGAACTTGTGGGTGGTGGGCTGCCCGGCCACCAGGCGCTCACCAAGGAAGACTACCCCCAGGCCTGGCTCCAGGGGTAGGTCCGGGTAACCCTCTCTCAGGCAGGGTACATGGTTTTCTGTGTCCTTTTTTCATGGAGGATTTTTGAATAAGTTCATTATTGTTTGTTACATTTATTGAGGCGTTAAGTCAAGGGATCACTCAGGATTAGAACACTACAGGCATAAAAATGCTAGGTCAAGAACATAAGATCTCATTATTTGCAGGCGACATTCTAATATATGTCAACTTCAGAGAGCTCGTTTTTTACACTGTTGTAACTCGTAGATAACTTTAGTTCTGTTTAAAGCTATAAACTGAATATTCCAAAAACCCAAATACTAAGCTTCAATTACAGGCTGAGCCAAAACACAAGCTCTAATATTCAATTGAACTGGGATATGTATCATATATGATAGCTAGGAGTAAACTACATAGTGGCAGTTTAAGAAAAATACTGTCCAAAATTATACTATTTCATGAATATTGCACTCAGAAAGCTTGATAAGATTATATAATAATATATAAATTGTATATGTATACATATGACGTTTATGTGTAGATATGGGCGTGTGGTTAGTGAGGCAGAGACAACCTGTTGATGTAATTGTTTTTTCTCTGGTTTTATATTAAGCTTATTTCATGTAATAGTTTATTCAGGGAATCATAACTTCATGTAGTAGTTGTTATTTATTTACAATGATGGTTAATGCTTTGTAGCTAGGTAAATTATAGCATTCTTTAACCTGTGTAGATATGCATGATAGATTAACATTTGCACCTTCATACACCAACCTGAACTTAGCTTCTTGTCAGCTTCTTCGAATTTTCCCATTCTACCTTAATTGGCGCAGCTTCAGGCAATAGAAAGTGACCGCTGCACCATTTAAGGTGGCACAGGAAAATTCTGCCAGAGGCTCTGTTAGTTTCATCCTATTCATGCAATTTATGATTACCTATGTCATACTGCAATCTCATACTGTCACAACATAAACGTAAACTTTTTAAATTTAGTTTATTCACTGAAAATAGGCATTTGATTTAATTAAAACTGTGAATAATCTGAATATATAGCACCATTATTTTGAAAAATACCACCTTTAGAAAAATAAAAATGTGTTTCCCATTATACATGTTATTCTTTTTAAAAATGTGTTATACCTAAATTTTTCAGTAACAGCATTTTGAAATGAAACTCAACTGTTTCAACAGCTGGAAATTACAGCTAACTGAGATAACTGCTATATGTCAAGTGGCCACAGAATCTTGATTGAATATCTCTATGAAACTGTTTAAAAGAAGCAAGTGAAAATCATTGAAATAATAATAAAAAAATTTCCAACATGAAAGCATTTTTCTTACTTTTACAGGCGAGTTATGCATACGTATACTGTATTATATACACACTTTACATCGCAGATATAATGTTGACACATTGTACTGCCTAGTTGTCTGAGTGTTCTGAGTGTTTGCTAGTATGTATTTTCGTGCCTTTTTAGACTAACATGTAAAACATGCAGCTGTTATCTGTGGTGAAACAGAACAGATTTGCAGATGCTGTTATTTCTGAATTCATTGTAAAGTAGCTTAAATATTTGTTTTGGTGCTTACTTATTTACAGTAAACCTTTTTGGTTTTAAGAGTAGTAAGGAGTTTGTTTCTCACGAAGGCACTACACTTTCCCTATCAATTATTAACTAATTTCCGAGTTCAGTGTTAACTGTAGGACAAACCATTCCCTCATGAGGCACTGTGTAACAACACAGGAGCTAAAACGTGTCATGTTATTAAAATGAACAATGAAAAAACTATGGCAATTGTTACAAATGAGGACTAGTCGCAAAAATTTGTCAGTGTAAGCTAGATAAACAGTCACTAGATAGGTAGAAATAGACAAGGTAACATAAATCAAAAACAAACTCAAGACCTGACAGATGAAGACAGGCAAATACAAGGGCTGCTTACATAGCAAGATGAAGCAGAAGGACAAGATGATGAGAAGATGGAGCTACAGAAAAAAAAAGCTACAGTTGACTTTGACCGGCATAAAATTCCAGAGGACTGTGTCTCAGGGGGATCTTGTGACAACAAACATTAACACATGAATTCCTGATAAATTCAGATGTTAAATAAAGCCTCTATTACCATTTTCATTCATTAGTACATGCATTAGTAATTTAATCTTGTGGCTGTTAATGTATAACTTATTAACTTATTACTTTCTGATTAGTTATTCATTACCAAATGCCTTAATTACTCGCAGATCATGTACCTTTAATGTAAAGTGTTACCAATTTGTTTTCAGTTACTAAATTTAGCAGTGTTTCCAGCCAGTTAGGACTGTGAGGAGAATACGCTAACGTGGCTAGCAAGTTCGAACGTACAGTACAGCCGGACGGTTCCCACGGCTGCACATGCTGGTGTTGCATCTCCTCGAATTCATGTTTCCTTCACAAACCAAGCCCTCGAACACACATTCACTTAACAGAAGTCAACAAAACAAATAAGTTCAGGAAATGTTAACGTTACACAGCCGTTTGTTATTGATTGTGTCAACTTACAAACTATAAATACCTGCGGTTCAGCTTGGCTAGCGTTTGTCATGATGGCATTAGTTGAAATCAAAACTGACGCGCAAACAAAAAAAAGATTAACACAAAGGGGGAAAGTGCAAATATGAGCAAATATGCAAATATCTAATATTTGGCAATATCTAATTATTTTTGCAACTCACTGAGACCACATTTTTGTGATAGTTTTATTTTCTCGTCAATATTAAAGACCCCAATTTGACTTCAGGGCCTCTCTTCATACTGCACCTTCTTCAGTCAAGAGACATTGAAAAACTTTCTGATGTTAAAAACACTGCACTGACTAAATAATAATGGCTATTTTCGATTTCTTCAAGTACATCATCAGAAACAGTTTTATGAAAAAAAGGATTAAAAAGTATTTGGAAACTGAAAGCATTTATTAACGCCTATGGAATAGATTCGGGGCTTAAAGTAATCTCATGAATATATAGGGGTCTTCAGGAAGCCAAAATAGCAAGTACCATCTACATAAAACAAAAATGGGAAAGGGAAACCAATAGTTGCATTAAAGAAGTCTGGTCAAACTTCTGTGAATTTCAGTGGATGATATCAAGTTCAGCTTCATGGAGAGTGTTTGGCTGGAAGACTCTCAGTAGATATTTTATCACACCTGTTCAGAGGTCTCACCACTTTGGCTCTTCCAGCTGTTGGAGGAATTGTGGTTCACAGGAAGCCAAACAGTATCAATTGTTTTGGGCCTGCCCACAAATATTTTCTGGTGCAAAATCTACACAGAACTGGTGACTATATTTAGGGGATCAGCTGCAGCTGCTAGAAAAGCAACTGAAATGGCTTATGTCAGACACCCCATCCCTAGAGGACTCGTATAATATTATCTATGAAATCTTTGTAATGGAAAGACCCACCTTCTTCATAAGGCTCCAGGAAGCTAAATTTGAGGAATATTGGGAGAAATGGAAAATGTTACCCTGAAATGGCCCTCTTTTGCTTGAATTTGTTTTAAAGTGTTTGGATGTGCTTTTTTGTTTTTGTTTTTTTACAGACGACACTGAAAATTGATGTTATACTATTAAATGATTCTAAATAAAGAAAAATAACTAGGCCTGTCACGATAACTGTTTTTTAATGGACGATAAATTGTCCCAGGATTTATCATGATAAACGATTTTATTGTATGTGTGTGTGTATATACACATGCACATACATATTAAACACTGTTTTTAAATAAAGTCGACATACCAGCTCAATCGTGTTAATGGGATCTCCTCGCAAACTCAGTGATCAGAAAGGATCCTGGTTTTAGGGTCACGGATCGGATCATATTTACCATATAAAGACAGACCAGTCACCGGTTATGCTGCTAGGGCCGTTTGCTGTAGTGATGGACTGGGGGAATGAGTCTGATTCCTCACGAGGCTCATTCACATGGTCAACAGCAGTTCTGGTTGAGTTTGAGTCAGATAGGATAAATAGCTGACTGACTGACCACATATTTTCAATCCGAGCGTGCTGCAAGTCCAGACGTGGCGTGCGTGAAGGTCTGGAACTTTCCCGCGCTGCCGCGTAGTACACGCGGGAAAACTAAAGCGGTTTTGACTTGTGTTAAAACAGAAGTTACAGATGTCAGTGTATCCCTTGATTAAACTGTGTGAAAGCCTACAGTAAATCTGTACTCTCTCTCTCTCTGTGTGTGTGTGTGTGTGTGTGTATGTGTGTGTGTGTTTGGCTACTCGCCTCAGAGCAGACGGGAGAACAGAACAGCGCGCTTGGTTAAAAGTATCTGCTTAAATACACGCAAATAAACACAACGGCATTATTGAGGTCGTCCAAAATTATCGACGTCATATTCATTTATCATACGATAAGTTGATAACGCAATTATCACGACATGCCTATTTATAACTGGTGCTGATCTACTTGTGAACACCTGATATTTAGCAGCATGGAAGTTAGTGTAAACATAACGTTACCAGTTTGCCACATTGGTAGTTATCAAAAAAGATAGTCAGTTAACTTAAACAGTTATCACTGCCCTAAACTGCCTCATGAAAAAGACTGACACAAAAAGACTCCCACTCCTCTGACTTGAGCTTGATGTAATTGTTATAGCTATATCATATTCACTAACCTGATGTTCTTTGAATTCTTTAAACAACTCTGCATGTCTGTCAGAAAGATGCTTTGCTAAGTTGGAGGTGTTGGCTCCTTCGGTCTGTACATGTTTAAAGCATCTCTTGCAGACCGGATTTGATGTGTCCACGGGGTTGCCCTGACTGTCAGATGTGTATGCAAAATAATTCCATATTTCGCTTTGTGCGTGTGCTTTTTCTACAAGCCAAGAACGGTCTGCAAAATCGCTGGTATTAGCAGCCATGCTACACGTTCTCTTCTGACTCTGAGGTAAGCGCTAAAGTGCTGCATGCGCACTCTGCCCCCTGTGGCAGTCGTTGGAAATACCGCTCTTATTTTAAAACACGCTCATTCATTTAGTACCGGTACTAAATAAATGGGGTATTGTACCGTTTTTAATGACGAAGTATCGCGATACTTCTCAAGTATCGGTATATCGTGCAACACTACTAGGAAGTGCCCTGTTACTCTCATGTTTGCCACCATGAAAACAGAAAAACAGAAAATAATTATGTCTGTGTGTGTCACAAGCAAAGCAATAATAATAAACTTCACTCAATATCAAAACGGACCAAACTAAAGGAGAAGTTTGATAGGTCCACACCAAACAAAACAGTTGCAAAGGCATCCCAAGACTCTGGTCAAAGTTTCAAATTATAAGTTTTGTTGATTATCGAAGTAAAAATCTTATCAACAAACTATAAAAACAAAAAATAAACATTTCTGCAAATGTTAACTTATAAAAAAAATAGAAAAAAAAAATAACTGTTGCATCTGCAAAAATAATGAGTACTAACCCTAAGTTAATACTTGATAACAGCCCCTCTGGTAGATAAAGCTTGCAAGCGCTTTTTGTGGCCAGGTTTTTGTAGCTCTTAGTTTTGCAATATTTGGGGTCATCTAACATGCACAGCATATTTAAGACTAAGCCACAGATTTTTAATGATGTTCAAGTCAGGGGACTGTGAGGGCCCTTCCAAAATATTCAGTTTATATTTCTTACAGTAGTCAGATTTGTTTCCAGAATTTGCTAATATTTAGTGGAATCCACTCTTCCATGCACAATGCTTCCTGTCCCATTGGCAGCCACACAACCCCAAAGCACAAGATCAACCCCCATGCTTAACAGTTGGCAAGTTGTCCTTTTCATCAAATGCTGAATCCTTTTTTTCTACAAACATATTTTTGGTTACTACGACCAAAGAATTCCATTTTTGCAGTAAAGGTTTCTTTCTGATCACTCTGCTATAACTTTACTATTACCTATGCATTACTAGCAAACTACTCTGTAGAGCATTCACATATAGAACAGAGGGGTGGCTTTTTAAAGTCTGACAATATTAAATTAAAGCCAAAATAGAATGCTGTTTTTGATGAGCAGTGCCGGGGCAGATCTCTTGCAAATCTCGCACACTTCACAAACATGTTTTAATTGTGAACACTGCCCGAGCCACTTAAAGGGGCAGAAGTCAGAGGAAGTCAGAAGTCAGAGGAAAAATTATTATAAAACGATTATTGATGCATATTGATGCATCTTTTTTTCTATACAGGATTTCTTTTTTTCTTACTGTGTGACGACTTGGTACTTTTAAAGCAAAGTATTAATAATAGTCCATAATGAATTTACTTCCAATATCTTTTATTAAAAACCCAAACGTAAGTGATGTGGCAAGTCAACCGGAAGGCTCTCATTCACTGCGCTTGTTTGGAGCACAAGACGCATACTGCCACTCATCTGTGATAAAATGCGCAGTTACTGTGAAATAAGATCCTGTGACAGTGGGTGTCCACGTGGCAGATTACAGCTATTCTACCCGTTTTCTTCAGTGATTTCATAACGTAAGTCTTGGTGTTGTAGTATGTGTGTGTGTGTGTTGGGGGGGGGCTGCGGGTGGTGTCGCTGTGTCAGTAACATATATTCAAGACGGGACGCTGTATATCGGCTCCAAAGTCTGCAACATAGTGTGGAAGCCCTGGTTCTCACCGATGAGAACGGACGTAAATCCTTGGCGATAAAAGTTGTGATAGAATTTGTAATTCGCTTCATCCTTTCCAAGTTGGGTGAAAGCTTTGACATTGCTTGCTCGATGGTCCTCTCGTTGGCAGCAACTCCAAAGTCTGCAACATAGCGCGAAAGCCCTGGCTCTCACCGATGAGAATGGACGTAAATCCTTGGCAATAAAAGTTGTGATAGAATTTGTAATTCGCTTCATCCTTTCCAAGTTGGGTGAAAGCTTTGACATCGCTTGCTCGATGGTCCTCTGGTTGGCAGCAACTACAACCGGACGGAAAACGGGTGGAAACATAATATAGTTTCCTCTTTGGCTCCATACATTACTGGCCGTTCGCGGCTCCACACCGGAATTATACTTGTAGGTAAAAATAAAATAATCCTCACTGCAGTAAAATAAAGCTCTGCTGATCGTTCAAACAGTTTTAACAACAAATGATCTTAAACGCTAGAGTTAATGTAACCCATAATGGCTAGTTCATCTAGCTAGTAGCTAACGAAAAGGAAAAGAGAAAGATTTGAGACCAACATGAATAATTTGGAAAAGAATAGACATTTATAATTACTCCAGCTGGTTTCCTGATATGTTTAATCTGCAACGAGAAACTGTTAAACACTAGAAAAAAAAACGTGAAGCCGAAGTCAGCTTCTCAATCACCATCTTCTTGTTTGAATTTACCCATTCCACCTTAAATGGTGCAGCAGTTCTATTCTGGCGCCTCAGGCACCATTGAAGGTGGAACGGGAAAATTCAAACTAGAAGATGGAGAATGAGAAGTGACTTCAGCCTCGTAGCTAAAAAATTGGTGATGCAAGAAAAGCAGCTACAGCTTAAAGCAGAGCAAAGTAAGTCTGTGTTTTGTATTATATTTTTACCCTACTAGGGTAGAACATAAGCACATACTGAGACACATGTACAGCCAAGATGGTAAATAGGACTCAAAATGTTGTGGCTCCCAAGGTGGTTTGATTTTTGTTGAAAATACAAAATAACTCTGTTTAGCATTTGGGTTGCGACCCCTGCACTAGCTTTTAATGTAGCGTGCACGTCACAGACTGTCTGGGCGCTGCACTTCGCCAAGTTCCGCCTTTTGTGTTCCGTCAACATTGCGTTATCAATTGTTGATTTTTGACATCTGTGAATCGATTCAGAATCATCCACGTCCGCATCGCGATGCATCTAAGAATCAATTTTTCCCCCCACCTCTAGAATATACGTAAGCATTTATAAAACACAGAAGTTAGGACTTACTCAAATCAACAGTACAAAAAACACAGACACACACAGACCCACATAGACACATACATTCTTTCTCTTTCTCTCTCTCTTTGTTACTCAGACTATAGAGGGGGCCTTGGTGAGCAAATACATAAACTCACTCACAGCTATAAAGTTTACTTGCTCCTGGCTGAGACTTTCGCTCGCGGCTACAGAGTTTGTTTGACGATGGTTGAGACATTTTCACACTCGTAAATAGTATATCAAATGCTACTGTTGATTTGAAAAAAATGTATGTGTGGTGAGCTTGATGGTGAGAGGTAAATTACTCCGGCCCGACGTTAAAAGGTGTCTGCAGGAGAATTCTCAGTGGAAACCCTATAACCTAATTCTGTAGCTTTAGGGCTCTATTCATTAAGGGGTTGAATTGTCCAGGTGCTTGTTAACTGCACAGATTGTGCAAGCACCACCAATAGCAGCGCAAACAAAAAGGTCTAACTCCTAAATGAGGTGAAACTCTCTGTGCCCGCTCAATGTGACTGTTTGCCTGTTTTTGGCAGTAACTTTTTGCACTTTCAGGACTCTCTGTTTTCTAAGTGATATTTTGATGGATGGTATCTTTAAAGATCTATGGAACCTAAATCTGTTTTCTTTCTAATGGACTTCTTGCACTAATGCTTCCGCATTCTTCATAGTGCTGCTCTTGCGATTCTGGTTTTTCCGAGGGTAGCACTAACTTCAGCTCCACATAACTACTGCGGAACCAATATCAAAATATTATTGTGGTGTACCATAGTGCACTGAGCTGCAACATCTATACTTTAGTTTCTGTGGTCAGTCACAACAAACAGTGGATGAAAGCACTTATTTAACTTACACAGAGCTAAAATGCTGTATTGGTGGTGAGCCCTGTTTACTGGTGCTGCAGCTGCTTACATGAAGCAGTCTGTCTTTGTACAACATGACAGTGATTTCTGAAATATCTGTATTATGAAATGAAAGCAGAATTTGCATTTGTAGTGTCAATTTTGACAGACCTTGTTTATATTTAGCTAGCTATTGCTAACTGTAGCTTAATTTCCTAACAAGGCAGCTTTCATTAGTTGCTGGCACTAGCTGGCTAACATGGAGCAGCAGTCTCTGTGACACATTTACATCATGCCAGTGATTTCTGTAACAATTTGATAGACTTTGTTTAAGCTATCTTGTAGGTAATGGTAGGCTTTAAGGGAAAACAGCTTCCTCTAAGTAGCAAACATTAGCTAGCTGGCAAGCTATATTAGCAATCTGCCACACAGCATCATACTTTTCATTTTCACACACTTTTTGAAGCAATACTTCAGACAGCATCCACGTTTTACTGCTCACTCAAAAACATGACTCCTGGCTTGTATCTTAGCATTGCGGTTATGCTGTGACATTTTGATTTCACTTTTACACTGTGGTTTGCAGTGTGGGAGAGCCATGCAATGACACAAGTACGAAAATTGCCGGTAAATGTGACGCGCCAGAGGAGTCATATTCCAGAATAACATCTCTGGATGGAACTTCAGGAGGTAATAATAGTGGCTTTGAAGACGCTGTGCAACAATAACACAAGCGCTCAGAATATTTCTTCAGTTGTTATCTATTGTATACCTATTTTGATGTGAGGCTCTAAAAACCCAATGTAGACAAGACTACCAGAAACAAGTCCACTAGGTTAATCTTGCTCTTGCAGGTAAACATACTAAATATGCAATCAATGTATTTCACCATATTTCTCTCCTCTCAATGTCAACTAAGTGGTCTTTGGGTATCTTGGGTATTTAGCATTTAGGTTACCAATCACAAGACTGACGTCTCTTGCCCTGACCACACAAAATAGTTTCAGAGTCAGAGACTTTGCGATAAAAGGTGGTAAAAGGTGTAGATATGGGGGTTCATGGACATAGAGTATTGTGGTAAACTCTGATTGCTGGTGCCGCCATCTCGCTTCTCTCACGCGTTCACTCATGTTTGCTGATGGCAGAGCAGAGGCCCACTGACATCTCAGGGAGCCCTGATGTCTCTGCTACCTTCTAGCTCTCCATTTTTGTTAGGCTGTAATAGATAGACCTGCCGGAGTGTCTGCTGCACTCTTAACACTGAATGCTATAATCAGTCTCTCTTAACAGAACTAACTGTGTGTGCTTTCGTTAAACAACTGCCCATCTTGTGCATTCTGATGCTGTTGCTTCATCTGCCTTGATCGATTGCCCACTGCTCACCCGTCTCCTGGACCAGTTTCACCACCATGGAGCTTCCTGCAAACCTCAACTGCATGAACTGACCCTCCTGATGATGCTGCTGCACAGACTCAAACTATTTAATCATAGCCATTGCATCACCTGCTTTTCTCCTTTTCTGCATGTTAATATTTTATACTAATGGTAAAACCTTATTCTCTGCTCATATTGCTCACGTTATCGGTTTTGCTATCCGGTGACGACCAGAGGAGGTTTTTTCCTCTTGCTCTCAGGGAGTTTTTTCTTGCCACTATCAACACTAGCATGGGGGCTTGAACCCGGATGTTTCTGTAAAGCTGCGTTGCGACAACGCCTGTTGTAAAAAGCGCTATATAAATAAACTTTGACTTGACTTGACTTCACTTAGCAAGCTAAAGCTAATCCTGCATAACCAAAAGCTAGCAACCTGTTTGTACCGCATTGTCGCCCATTCGTTCATTTATCAATACACATTGTTAGTTCATCAAGTCTTTCACTCACACATTGCTACGTCCGCTTGTTCGCCTGTCTATGTGCACATCTGTTCCTTCGTAAGATGCTATATCTGTCCATTTGTCTGTCCATCTGTCCGTCCGCACCTCTGTTCATTGGAGACTTTTTCCATCCAGTTATGGTCACATAAAAGCTAGCTAATGATTTTAGTTCTGACTGAGTGGCAGAGCAAGCTATGGGTGTTGGACAGAGAGCTGGCAATCAAGATGATTATTAGCCATGTGCACATAGTTCTCAGATAGATCTGATTGGCAGTTTTGGTTTAAGGTGTTTTTCATCATGTACACCTTTTTTTATTTAATTTTTTTATTTAATTTTATTCAAGCTTGGCTGGTGTTTCATACTTTAGGTTTATATTAAACATCTCATATTTTTTGGTGATCCCTAGGACTAATTTAAGGCTTGTCGGTTAATGAATAATCACAGAATAATGACATTCTGTTATCATTCAAAAGAATGACAATTCCTAGTTTAAACATGTTTATTTTTTTCATAAATCACAAAGGCCCTCTCAAAGTAGCTACAGCTGCTGTAATAATTTGTTCAAAACGTCAAGTAACATTATCTCAAGGTTATTAAAAAACTGTCAAACCTGGATTTCTTACCGTAAATATTTCATCATACATCAGTACCACCTTCTCCTTAAGGGGTTTCTTAGATGAAGATGTCCTCCTAAGCAGACCTGCCTTCCTTTCCTGAGCCATGGCTTCACGGTCTGAAATACATCCCCAATTAATTGCATTGTCAGCAAGTAACATGCAAGTCACTTTTGAGCAATTTAACGGTTTGTTAGAGCTATAGTCTTTCTGGATTAATTACCAATAAAATTAGCACAGTGGCATCAAAACAGAATCAAAATTTTTGTTTTATGTCTCACACACACACACACACACACACATATACATATATATATATATATATATATATATATATATATATATATATACACACATATATGCTGACTTTCTAGTAAAAGGAAAAAACCTAGGTACTTTTAATGTAAGTCAATGGAACCCCCCCGCCCAAGTCATTTTGAGTAGTTTCTTTTTACACACAATGCAAAATGTAACTAGCCTGAGAGTGAGAGCCCTGTACTGCATAGATACCGTAGTAGATACTGTATGACTTCATGTACTGTTCATTACCTTCGCGATTTCGCACAATACTGTATTCCAGAACTGATAGCTTACTGTTTTAAGCATAATCAAAACTGCAGAATGCCAGTTATTATGGTTTATGCTGAAACTTCATGATGGTCGATCACGAGAACTGCGATATTAAAATAAACTGAGCTGTGTGTAGGCCACTCATGTAAGCACAAAGATACTTGCTGCCTATGCAGCAGAGTGCATAACGTGAGCTTAGTTTCGGATAACGTAGACTTACCTAGCGTTAGCTAACGGAGCTGAATCAGCTACAAGATAGCTTATACACTAGTACACAAGATAGCGTATACACTAGTAAAAACTTGACTCAACTTAAGGCGTGTAGTTTAACTTAAACTATAAGTCTGACACCAGTCTGCTCAAATCTGAAGAATGCTAATGGCGTAGCTAGTTAGTTAGCTAAGTTAGGTACCTAGCTAGCTAATACATGATAAAACAAACAGCTAACGTTACATTTTGCATGTTGAAATGAAAGTCTTTTCACATCAGCCAGCTTTGCCTCGTAACTTTGCCTTCTATTACGGGTCGCTTGCGCTGGTGTATCTATTTAAGTAAGGTATTTCCATTAAGTAAGTAATACTTCAATCATTCTGTTCTCGCGTTCTTCTTACCTGATGTCACTTACTTTTCTATTATTCGGTCCCTCTTCTTCGGAGTTTATTTGGCGACGCGCAAACCAGTGACACTTGCATTACCGCCACCTACTGCACTGGAAAAGCTGAACGTGGCTAATAGTTGAATATTCAGGACAGGGGTGTCCAAGCTTATCCGCAGAGGGGCGGTGTGGCTGCAGGTTTTCACCCAAAACGAGTTGTAGCACACCTGATTCTTCTTCGGTCTGCTTTCGGTCTTCAAACTGCTGATCATGTCAGCTCCTGCTTTGCTGAAATGAAAACATGCAGCCACACACCGGCCGTTTGTGGATTAGATTGGACACTTGGTTCCGCTCTTTATGCATACGCAATACAAAAATACACCCTGCACCCTAACCTACGCAAGCTCCCGCTATGCTCAAACCGTTTCAAATTCAAATGTAACCTCGTTGTCTTCCATACTCTGTAAACACACAGCTTTTTCAGACACAATACAATGATTAACGCACCAGTCCTCAGCTTCACTGTTCTCGGTAATGTGTAGTCGTTTATGCTCAGGGGTTGTAAGTTTGGTCTGCCAAAAGGTGTAGGGGGACTAACATCAGGAGGTTTTAGCCTACATAGAGCAATTTATTTGTACTACATAAAAGTAAGCATATCATTAAAGCTGTCAGATTGTAATGAATACTATTCTATTTAAAACATACAGCCAGGTACGTGCTTCAGTCATTTTGTCATTAGTGACCATAACCAAACAAAACAACAGTATATTGTGGCTTCAGATGGTTTATGAGTATAACCATGAACGCAAAATCTGACAGCTCTTGTGCAGCTTACCATTTGAAATAACTACCACATAAGAAGAGGATGAATTGTCTGCAATGGTCTTCTATGCGAAATCAATCCTCCATATGTGTGGATACTTCTTAGCATACACAGACAATAATCACATAATGCTGATATAAAACGTAGTGAATTTAGCTGGTTGGCTAAGTGCTGCTAGTCTGTTTAAGCTTGTTATGGTAACACGATAATTGCTGATGTGTAAAAGTTTATGAATAAGTAATTCTTAAAAATGTATGACTAGGCTCCCGAGTGGCGCAACCGTCTAAGCGTTGGCCCTATCATCAGTTCGATCCCTGGTGATGCTACAGCCATCCGTAGCCGGGAGTCCAAGAGAGCACAATTGGCCTCGCTCTCTCTGGGTGGGTGGGATGGCTGCCCTTCTTCCCCCCATCACTCAGCACGATGCTAGTCAGCGCAGGCGTCTGTTAGCTGACGTAACAGATCTGTCGGTTGGCGCTTTCCTCCGAGCGCGTTCGGCTGTCCAGTGATGTTGAGCGGCAGTTCGAAAAGAAGCGGTGGTTGGCTTCACAGGTCTCGGAGAAAGCCTGTGTTAGCCTTCACCCTCCTAGCGTTGGATAGCATCGTGTGATTGGTGGAGTCCTAACTAGCGGATGGAATTGGAGACGACTAAATTGGGGAGAAAATCGGGTACAAATTAGGTATGAATAATACATGCTAATAATATATGTACTTTTTTGAAAATCATCCCCAGTGGCTTTGGGGAGAGTCCTGCAGTGCACGCCCCAAGGATTGGATATGAAACATACACATATTAAATTGACTCCTCATGAACACTAAATCACCCTTTCAGTATTTTCCCTGGCTGATGGGGTAGGCTGAAAGTAGCAGTTAGGGAGGCAAGCGCTTCAGACTTTATGAACAATGTAAAACGTAGGGTCTGCATTCACAATGATTTTTGCCATTTGTTGTTGACCATAATTCTGCATGCACACATGTCCAGATTTTAAGTCTTCTATTGACAAAAACCTTTAAAAACAAGTTAAAGTCACCTTTTTGTCATTTTATCATGATGTTAATGTACACGGTTAAACCTTTGTGGTTTTTGCACCAGTAGCCTTTGGCAGCATCATAGCACCCCATGGACCACTTTTACACATTACATGTCTGAGTCAAACCTGAAGTCAGAGGTGTAAAATGTGAAGAAGAAGGCTGCAAGGATTGCACCTGTGCTGGTCACAGCCTGACAGTTCTATCAGCCTTCAGGTTACGTAATTGATGATCCAGGTCACCAGGATAGTGTCCACCTCTGCAAGATGTTTTTCAGAATACAGGGACCGTTCTTAGTTTCACATTTGCACAGGTTGTAGATGTGCTGTAACACTTTCCACAGCTGATCTGCACAGGACACAGCATTTTACACCAGTAGTCTTTTTGGTGGATTAAAGTGCAAGTTGTCACAAGAGATGAGAGTTGACTGTGAGCTAACAAAAGACAGTCACCAGTTGACTAAAGTTCTTCATCTTCAGCTTGGTGTATCTGGGCCCTTAGAGCTGACACCAGAGCTGTTTTCTCTGCATGTAGTTCCCTCAGCTGTCTTATGACCTGGTCAACTGTGATGAACAGACTGGAGGTGAAGGGGGGGGGGCAGTGTGTCATCATCATCATCATCATCCTCATCATCTTCATCATCATCATGTGAAGGTGGCAGAGAAGAAGAGTGGTGAGAAGGTGCGTGAATGGGTGGCACATTGTCCAATCTGTTAAAGAAGCAATTCAATTATTTTGCTCTCATCAAGATTACCTTGATGGCCACAGGGCAGTTTTTCCAGTTTTATGATTCCATTCCATACCTCTCCCACCTAAATGAGCAGTAATCAAACCTCTGATCAAGAAGTCTAACCTCAGCGAGCAGCAGCAGAGGACTGAAGAGCTGAAAAGCTTAGTTTGAAAAGGACTGAAAAGTGGCCAGCTTAGCTTTGGGTTTTGATTTCATTGTTGTGTTGAAAATTAAAGTAATGGCTGCTGCAATACTGAACCCTGCCTCCTGTGTCTTCCTTGAGGCCATGGTAGCACAGGGTGTGCTACAATGATGGACATGTCTACGCACTGTAAAACATTTTGCGTTGGTTCAACTTAGAAATGTAAGTTCACCTGCTGCCTTAAAAACATAAGTAAACTCAACTTGAAGATAACCTTTGCTTCAACTCAAAAAGTTATACAAGTTTTTTAACTAATGATGTAACAACTTAATACCCTGAGTTAGAACAACTTACTATGTTACATTATAATTTCATAAAACTCACTTTATCTTGTCAAATAAAAATACAATTCCTCACTATTTCAACTCACACTTTCAAGTTAAGATAACTTCTGCTATATTCATATCAATTGCCATTTTAAGTTACGTACCCTAATGTTTTTAAATAGTTTCTATTAAGATTTATCATATTCACTAATATCAGCCAATTTGCCTTTTTTTAACTTCACAGTGAATTAACTTACAACTTCTCTGTTCAAAAATATCAAATTTATTTTAACAAGAACCATGTCACACAAGCTTTTACACTGCCTCTTGGTACATTTTTTAAAAAGTGTCCTCCCCTAATACTGACAGTGGAAAAGTGGAAGTTGAAGGGATGAAAGAAAGCGGTTAAAATTTAGAAAATGCAGCAAAACATTAACAAAGCTCACTGCCACTTGGGAATGCATTCCTGGTAGTAAAACAGGTTCTAAAAAAGCTTTAAGAATAACACTGCCTAAACATCTATTTTATCAAAATAATATCCAGGTTTCTCCAAAGGTTTACTGAACTGGGAGAAAGGGAGATGACAGAGTGACAAAGGCATGGAAAAAATAACAAACGGGATGAGAAAGAGGCAGATGGAGAGATGAAATGAGTGTGGGTGGAAGGAATAATGCACAGAGGGGACAGACAGAGATGGATAAGGAGGAATAGGGCATGTACAATGGCAAAACGTAACTGCTTGTCAATTACTTTAAGCTTAATGTATACTCTATATGAACAAGTTAACATAAATTTTTGACACCTCAATGGTTTGAACTTGGCCACTGACTAATGTTATGAATATGAGTATGACCCATATAATAAACACTTTCTACAAACAACAAAATAAGCATGCATAATGTTTTGGCCTCTAATCAGTGCTCAACAGTGCAAACCGACAAAGTTTTCCTCCATGTAAACAATTAAAGCGTTGATATAACACTTGACCAACATCAGGCCTTGTTATAAGAACAATTCCATGTCATGTTTCGAATGCCAATTTTTTCTTCAACAATATTTTGTCAAAACAGAGTTGCTATTCAAAAGCAATGCTGAACAGTGCAGATCAACATTACTGAGAGAAAACATGTTAAAGACTTCACAAAGTTGTTTTTACTCTTATGCATTAACCACCTTGTTATCAAAACAAGTCACAACATGTGTGTTTGACATTTTTGATCAGTGCTTGGGTTTAGTTTGACATGGTCTGCAAGATGAAATCTGTACAATGTTGCATAACTAAAGTGTCCTCCAAAGGCTTGATGTATAACAAACAAGTGTAGATTGTTTTTCAACATTTGGTCCATACATTAATTTCTCTGGGTAAGCAATGTTCAACACAGCAGAGTAAAAGTTTCCTCCCAGTTAAAGCTTAAGATGTGCATTCATCAGTCTATACAGAATAGCTCAGCAGTTTGTTTCTAAGGCCATGTATCCTAGCTGAACAGTGGTCGGGTTTTATCTTCATGATGACCCTTCTGCAGGAATTCAAAGGAGTATTTCATTTTGCGAGGGTACTCCAGATTAAGGCAGTAGATTGTGCCCATTAGCATAGCAAAACCAGTGGGCACATCTCTGAGTTCATGAAAAACGACCTCTACCACCACAGCCACGTTGAAGACTTCATGAGGAAAAGCGTCATGCAGGACACCTTCATGTCCAATCAGAAGTCCAACGCGCATTCCCTTCATGAGGACATCCAGGGTTTCACCATGAACCTAAAACAAATGGACAGATTTAGTCCTAATTTACATTGCATGTAATTTTAACAAATAACATGTTATACGGTTGGTTCAAGATATGGACACTGAAATTACTTTCAGTTTTCAGTTAAAATTAGTCAGCACCAATTTGGAGTGCAAGAAGAAAGGAAAAATTGTTGGTCACCATTGGATGGACCAGTCACCCCTCTGCCCTGCAAAAATTCAGAGGCCAACTGTCCCCATTGCAGACAATCTTGGCTCAGACAAATGCTGAATCTATGACAATCCCTCTATCTATCATGTATTTGTTGTGAAATAATTTTGTTACTGTTGACATACAGGTCCAATCTGTATCATAAATTCTCTTCAGAATACCAATTAACTACTACTATGAGATATATGAACTGATGAAGCTTTTAAAAACATGATTCTTTAGTAAACAAGGTTCTTTAGTAGCGACTGTTCTATATAGAACCATAAACATTCAAAGAACCATTTGCATGCTTAAAGGGCACTTTACATCATAAAATCATTCTTCAGATTGACAGAGAATGTGTTGTATACGGTAGTGTATAGAACCCTTTTGAAAAGGATTCTATATTGCGCCGAGCAGAGTTCTGCTAGTGTTACAATGTCAAGCCTGTAACAGTAGAAGAACACTTTTCGGTGCCACACAGAACCATTTTCAAGTTGTTTTACCACGCAAATATTCCTTTAAGCATGCAAATTGCTATATTGTTGCTATATACTTATATGAGCGTTCGTGGTTCTATATAGAACCACTGTCACTACTAAAGAAGCCTGGAAAAAACATCTTTAAAAGTGTACAGTTTGAATGATGTATTAAGCTTTTAATGAAAGAGGGTCTGTGATACTGACAAACAAAAATGGACATGCAAAATTCAGTGAATGCAGTATAATTATCTTAAAGTAGAAATATATTTTCTTACATCACACATCCTGATTATCTCAGAAGTATCCTCTGAAAAGTAGTGCGGAAGACCAAGCAGGGCAGCTGTTCTTCTGTTCTGATTTGTGTCCCATAATGTACATACATTATAGACAAGAGTGAGTGAATGCAATACTTAAACTAGATTCCTTACTTTAGCACACATTGACAAATTCATTTTATACATACCTCCTTATGAAGGCACTACATAACACCGCTAAGGGTCAACCTCCTGCTTGATGCTTTGTACAGCTCTAAGAGACTTGGCACCAAGGCATCTAGTCCATCCAGGAATGACTGCATCAGATCTGCGGTGAGTATTCTACTGAACTCTGCATTTATCTGAAACAGACATAAGACAGCAGAGACAAGGGGTAATGAGAGAGGAGATAAAAAGAGCAGTGGGGTAGCAAGCACAGATGAAAATATAATTATGACATGTAGACTACATGCTACCTAATAACATTATTATATACAAAATTTCCTTGTTCTCCATCATCCTGTGGATGTCTGTGTTGGCACTGGTTACGTGTCTCTCACTGAACAATGCAGGCCATCGGTCCACGACTACAGAGATGAGTGGCTCGTCACCAATGATTTCCTTTCTTCGCTGAGAGAATGTTGCAGTCATCTGTTCATCCAGGAGCTGCAGGTCTGGATTACACTTCTGCACCTCCAGAAGCATGATCTTGCGTTTCTCCTCTGATGTAACTGCACTTAGACCATTGGGTGGATCCGGCAAGAAGTGGATCTCTCCCTTCTTTGACTTCTTGATTGCTTTGCTGTTTGCCTGTCCCTTTTTTCTCTTATTTACAAGAACCTCAGTGCATCCAGCTGCCGTCTGACGGTAATTGCCCATCTTAAATTTCAAGCTGAATACCCAGCAATACCATCCTTTGGCGGAACCCGGCTCTCTGAGACAAGGGTGCTTTTCTACAAGAGCTGTGGCTACACTTTCATAATGGTCTTTACTTGGATAGGGAGTGATTTTGGATATAATATCAGCTAGTTTGTCCAGTATTCCACTCTTAACACCCTTGGAGATGACCATCACTGTTCCATCCTTGGCACAGGCATCATTTGCTGCACTCAGCTGAAGTTCAACATCATGGGAGAAATCAGGTATAACAAAAGGATTAGGCCATTCAACTGAGGAAGAACTACTTGGGGAACTCAAGCTTGCAGTATCTGATGTTGAGTCAGAAACTGAATCAGAAAATGTGAACAAAACTTTAAGCGTTGCTCGATCGGTTGGTAGATCTTTGATATCTGTCAAATTGCAGAGCTTGTTTCCAAAGTCTGGATCTTCAAACTGTAGAATGAAGTTTCCTTGCAAGCCCAGACTGGTGCACAGTGCTTCACATAGCTCCGTGACGGACTTAGGAACACAATCCAGGGTGACATGCCTTACCTCTTGAGTTGACACAATAACTCTGAGGAGCATCTCTGAGGCACCAACAGCTGTAACTGACACACACACACAAAAGCTGAAAGCAGCTGAATCATTAGAAGCAGCATAGAATGAAATTGTACTATGACTGAAGTGCATGGTCTGCAGTAAATGTGTTGTGTGACTATATTAGGGCAGTAGTGACGTGTTTTCTGTACCTTACTGTATCATGAGTAATGAGCAGCTTTCCATCAATATGGTATGCAGCCAGAGGGATGTAGTCATTCAGCTGGTCAGGATCAACAACCACAGTTACTGCAGGGTCTTTTTTGGTGTGCTGGTAACACCTTAGATGCTCCACGAAGCCAGCTGTGAACATTTCAATAATGAAAAATATGCTGCCATCCACTAAACAGATCTCAATCACTCTTCCAAAATCTGGTAGTCCACTTGTGTGCCCAACAGATAGCACCATTCCTTTGGAATATTTTGTCCCATTTAAGTAAGCAGTGGAGGTGAGTGAAACTGAGTCCAGAGCTTTAAACTTGTTCAATATAGCCACACTGATATCAGCATCCAAGATGTCCACAGATACAACAGATACGCGCCCAGTTGTGATGCTTGGTTTGAAAACACTTGGCATCTCCAAATAGTATGCCAACATTAGTTGATGTCTTGTGGCCAAAGTGTGCAGAATATTTTTAAAGTTACCAGCATCATGAACCACTTTTTTAAAGAAAATGTTTAGCCTCAAATCTTATTGTCCCAAATTCAATTAGGGGACCAAATTTTTCGATTAGCATAGGGTAATGTTCCAGATAATGATTTTAGGGTGCAATTTAATACAAGGAAAACTTTTAAAAGCAATTGTTTGTGGTCAGAGATTTTGGCTTGTAGGTAGCACAGGGTTTCTGTTGTGAATGAGATGCTGGATAACAACTCAACAATGTCTTTTAATTCAAAAATTATATGACAAGTCTTTTCACTCTCTGAAATGAGGTGGCCAACCAACAATGGAAGAAATCTCAGAAGCGCCCAGTTCTCATGTCCATTGTCACCTATAGCTCCATTTTTTTAAAAGTTTGTTTGTATTATGTGAGGTCTGTTAGTTTTGTCACAGAATTGAAAGGGGAAAGTTGTTATTCTACCATTAAGGTCATTCAATGTAAAACACTTCTTAGCAATCAGATCTGAGAGGTATATGCAGAGTTCCACAGGTACAATTTCCTTCTAATACATCATGTAGAAAATCAGGGGGAAAACCTTTCGCAGCATGAAAGTGAGCCAGTCTGTTTAAAGGACAGTCTGTCTTCACACCATCAACACAAGACACATCACTTTGCTTAAGCACATTAACAGCTTCATCATACAATTCTGATATTCTCAAAGTAAAAACCCCACTTCTGACATCATACTACTGAATATCTACACAATTTGCCAGACAAAATCTGCAAAACTTATCCACACTGAAAGACTCTTGAAATCCAGCAGGCGAGTGCACACCCAAGTTATCTGCAGATACATACAAAACTGACCCTTTAACATTAGATTCAAGACTCTGAACAAACACACCTTCTCTCTCAAGGAGCTCAAGATCCCTAATTAGGGGCTCTAGAACCTTGCTGTAACCATATTCTTTTATGTGTACAGTTTTGCACAAAACAGCTAGATAAATTGATAATGTTGATCGAAAACTTATGGGTAAATTAGCAATCACCCAATATACCACAAACTTTGTGCTTCTTTTTTGAAGTACCTAATGGATTGCGAAGTTTAAAATCATCAATATATAGTGCAAGAGCTATGCCTAAGTTTTCAGAGAGAACTTTGTTTTCTTTTAAGTATTTTCCATCTTTAAATGAACTGCAATGACCTTCTTGTTGACTGGATCTCCCTAGTGTCTTAAGTATCTCATTTCTTTCCAACAGTTTACTGAGCAAATCTAAAATAGGAACATAAACAAAAGTATGCTTTTTTCCTTGTGCATTTAACACATCAACACTCAACTGGTTCAATAAGAGTAAAGTTCTTTCTATAAAATGTCTGCCTTTTGCACTCCGTGCCAAGAGGCCCCTCCTTTGAGAGCAATTTGAGGGGGTTCAAAGTTTGTAGTTGTTCAGTCAATGAAGCTAAAACAGAGGCATCAGTTATGCAACCATTGTCTTTTAGAACTTTATCAATGACTGTCTTTATATTTTGATGAGCAAATTCTCCAATGTCAAATAACAATTATTTCCTGTTCTGCTGAATTTGATACGAGCAAAAGTGTTTGCATGCGGAGAAACAGAGTTCTCAATTGATGCTGAATGTACTTTCCATTTTCAAGACCAGATTCAGCCTCTGATACAGAATCAGATGCATGAATATCATCAGTGTCTGAAACAAAATCCTCTTCATTTACAGGTACTGAAAGTGTATGCTGTGCCAAAAGCTCTGGTCTGAAATTTTCTAAGGTGGAAAACTTATGATTGCGACTTCTATGAGCAGTAAAAGTTGACAGCACACTAGACCTGAAAGAGCAACCTGCAAAGGGACATTTAACAACCTCTCTGTTTCTCAAATGAGTCTTCAGATGAGTGAAGTATTTGTTAATGTCACTATGCTCTGAGAATACACACAAATCACAGGATAATTTTGTTACAATCTTGAAAGCTTCTTTATAAGGCCTTTCAAATGAATTTTAAGTTCTGCTTGGGTTTGAAAAGTGTTCAAACAGTCTTTGTGAATACAGATGAGGCCTGAACACCTTCGATAATGCCCGTGATGCTCTTTGTAGTGCTGTAATATTCTTCCTTGGCCATTAGTTGAGAATGCACAAAACTTACATTTCCACTTCATGAAAGGGACATGGTTGAAGAAATCTGTCAAGAGAAAAAAAAACAAATGAATTGCATGTTCTTAAAATCAGATTTCTTAGAATCAAATTTTCTCAAATCTGTCTGCCTAGTCTTATTACATATAGAATGAGAGGGAGAGAGTGAAAGATATTTTAAGTGTTTTTCCACTAAAACTTAATTTAAGTTAACCATATCTACAAAGAACAATGAAAACCAGTCACAACACAAAAAATCAGAAATTAGATCAGAAAAATGAGTGGACAAAACAGGTAAGTCAGAAAATGCTTAATATTAATAATGAATTCACTTCCAAGAAAAAATGTAATACACTCCTATGTTTGAGCTTACAAACTGAGAGAATTTACTACATTGTTTTGTTAAATCTAACAGTGAACTGATTGTTTTGGGATCTTGGTGAAAAAAAGAAATTTGAGGGTCTCAATTTGGATTTTACAAAACTGCAACTGAAATGTAGCTATTTTCTGACTTTTGCTAAAATAATTAAATAACCTTCAAAATAAATGAAAATAGAGGTAATCGTTGCTTGCAGCCCCATTAAGAATAGAATTAAAAGATGAAATATACATGACTGTCACACACACTTTAACATCTAATGCAGGATCCAAAAAAAGGACATTTTTCACATCCAAAAACAAGCAGTGCATAAGAGAGTGAGAGCGCTAAAGAATGAATAAACAGAAGGAGCAGCAGTATAAAATTAATGCTTAGTAATTGAGATAAATAAAATGGCATTTTTCATGGCAGTTACGTCCTAAAAAGAAATACAAATCCTTAAACACTCAGCAGAGCTAACTACTAGCTAACGTGAAGTTGCAAGTGAAGGTTTGTTCAAAATGATTTTTTTTTTTCCCACTCCAGTAACAGTGTACACATTTATAATCTAATAACGCACCCACCAACTAAAGTACCCGCTATGTGCCCAAGTGGTGTATTAAGCTATTTTAAGCAAGCATTCGAGGCTTTAACAAACACGATGAATTAGCAAGGAAAACTCAGGCTAACAGTCACATATGTACTGCATCAATGTGCTGAATTTTTTCTTTTCACCGCTCAGGAAAGCGGCAACAGTGTTAGATTTTACCAAATACACTGACCTCGTCGTCGTCTTTGCGTTTTTCAGTGGGAATTCAAGAGTGAGGGCGGATGGGGGGTGGGGAGAGGCTGTAGCAGACCGAGCTACAGCATGAATAAAAAGAGGCAGTGACAATATTTAGATAAATTAGCTAATATAAAGTCAACGAGACTACGAAGCGTTATTTTCACTGTTTCATGGCGGCTACGTCCTCAAAAAAGAAATACAAAGCCCGAATTCACTCAGCAGATCATTAGGTTATGTTCATTATATAACACATAATAAGACGGATGAATTAACATTAACCTTGACTGTGCAGCTAACTTAGCATTAGCTAACGTTAGCTGACTACTAGCTAGCGGGAACGTTGTGGTTCAAACATTTTAGTATAACTTACAGACATAAGTTAAATGAACATTTGCAACCCAGACAAAACTCACAACTAGTTAAGACAATTGACTATGTTAGGTTTAATTTTTGGAAAACTTACAAAGTTAAGTTCAATATCCAAGACTTGTCATGACATTTGGAATCAAAGAGAAACGATAAGTTAACATAACTTAATGGGGGTGTAATGTTTACAGTGTGGAGTTAATTTTGTGCCAAAAGCTTTTAAAATAAAATAATAAAATCCATGCAAAATGGTAAGCATCATGTTCTAAATAAGTTGCTAATTAAATTGCAGATTATTTTACTTTTGTTTATTTTACATTTGCATGATTTTACTGATACATTTTTTTCTTCTAAAATCACTTTGCTTCTGTCTTTTGGCACATTTTCACAAGGGGCAGGTCTTAGAAGAGGTAGTTCACCAGCACTTCATGCTGTTTATGCTGGTGCAATCCTAAAATTATTTACATTGCAAAATCATTACTGACATTGCAAAAGCAGCAATGGTAGCTATCAGAGTTAAACATAAATAACGTTCCAAAGAATGTTGTAACGTTAAGCAGAAAGAATGTTTTCTTAGAAGAATACATTTTTCCTGCATCAAGCTAAAACACCACTATATTAAGCACTATTACCATATTTATGCAAACATAAGAAAACATTCTTTGTAAAGGAAAATGCAAAGTTTGGTTAATGTATGTCTGCCACTGCAGTGCAATACTATTACATTCAAGGTCACTAAAAGGAGCCCCTGTAATACTGAGAACAGAAAAAGAAATGGGGATGCAATACATCCATTTTTGTCCACCCTTTGTCCTGCATTCTCTTCTTTAGCAGCAGGCAAAATCATTTCGGAGGTTCACATATCCTCCATCCGTCTTGTCCTCATGTTTTCAGTACATGGGTCTTTTAATCCACCATTCATTAGCTTGGTTCAGATGGCCTGTTCAGCTCCACTTTCACTCCCTTTTCTCCAGCTCCTGAGAGAGATAAACAGCGAGATATTCACAGAGTGTAAAACATTAACCTATTACTCCACAGTAAACTCCAAACAACTTTCTACATTAAAAAGAGAGAGTGAGCTGAGAGAGAATGACAAATAGAAATAATCACTGGCAGGGCTGGAGGAAAAACTGCATTTAAGTGAGAGTATGGGCACTGTGTCAAAATGTTAATATTATTAATTAAAAATTAAAAGTGAAAGCAGGGAGACAAAACATTTACTTGAGTGAGTGTCAAAAGGTCTCATTTAATTAAATGGTCTAGAGATATATCTAAAAAAATGCTTTTTATATAAATGATCTGATGACACTTTACATAATAATTTATTCTGTGGTCTCTTACCCTTTTCCATGTACAATTTTACATTCATTACACATAAGTGGTGAGGGTAAATTTAGGCAAGGCAAGGCAAATTTACTTATATAGCACCTTTCATACACTGGGATCATTCAAAGTGCTTCACAACAATAAACATAAAAAGTAAAATGATAATTCAAATTAAAGTTTAAAAAGTAACAAAGTAAAGGAAAATGGAAATTAAAACATGATTCAAACATGATTAAAATTATATATTTTAAAAGGGAAGAAATTAATATTTACATGAGATCAAATGAAATTAAATTTGGACAGGAAAGTGCCATTACAGGAGATAAGTACAGTAAAGTAAACAATGTTTTAAACTGCACTGAAAGCCTGCTCAGATGAGTGCTCAGGGATGTTTTCAGCCTGGATTTAAAAGTGTTTAGTGTTGGGGCTCTTCTAATGCTCTCTGCCAACTGGTTCTATTTAAGAGCAGCATAGTAGCTAAACACTGCTTCTTCAGGTTTAGTCTTTATCTTAGGCAAGACTAATTAACTAGTTCCTAATGATCTGAGAGGTCAGCTCATATTGCTGCAGCATATCAGATGAATATGCTGGGCCTACACCATTAAGTGATATATACCTTAAAGTCTATTCTGTAACAGACTGGTAGCCAGTGTAAGGATTTAAGAATAGGGGTGATGCGTTCCCTTCTTTTACTCCTAGTGAGAACTATGGCAACCATATTCTGAATCAACTGAAGCTGTTTGTCTTTTTTAGGAGTCCAATTAGGAGACTATTACAGTAATCAACATTGCTAGAAAAAATATGTGGATAAGTTTCTCCAGGTCTGGTTTAGTCTGAAAATCTCTATTCTTGTTGATATTCTTAAGGTGATAAAATGCTGCTTTGGTAACTGCTTTGACATGATTGCTAAAACTGAGATCTGAGTCCATTAGTACTCCAAGGTTACGTGCTAGGTCTTTAGATTTTAAGGTTCTTGAATGCACATAGGCAGCTACCATGTGCCTCTCATTGCTATTCCCAAATAAAATAATCTGTTTATGTTTCTTCAACTGCAGAAAGTTTTGTCCCACCCAATTAGTGATGTAAGGCACTTACAATGTGAGTCAAAGTAGTGTGGGCAGTAGTAAAACATATTTTTCCATTAAGATATTTTGACATTTTTTAAACGAATGTCATAGAGCAGTCTCAGTATTATTATTAGGCCAAAATCCTGACTGAAATTAGTCTAGACAGCTATTTAAGGACAGAAAGCCAGTAAGTTGCTTGAGGGCGATTTTCTCAATTATTTTTTCAATAAAAGATAGAATTAAAATAGGTCTGTAATTATTGATATAGTTGTTTTTAGACTTTTCTTTTTAAAGAAAGGCTACACTTTATTAGGAAAATCACCTGACATGAGTGAGGTGTTTACTATCTGAAGCATGTCCACTGCTATTGAGTGAAAAACATTCTTTAAAAAGTTGGTTTGTAACGTATCAAGACTTCAAGAGGATAGTTTGAGATGATTCACTGTATCAAGACTTAGATGAAGAGTATTTTGCTGTTGTTAATATTATTGTTTATAATGACGAAAAAGAAGGATTGTCTAGATTTGCACACAATTGTGCAGTAATCATGAAACCAATCTTTGAAGATTTCTTTGTGGATCTTAAGTTTGGTTTTAGGTCATCTGCGTTCATCTTCCTACGTCCTAGGGAGGATTGAATATAATTCTTCATTTGATCTGGCGCAATGATCTTATAAATGAGATTTAACAACCTCTGCAGGTTTACCATTAGACAGTGGTCATATTTACAAAAGGTTTGAGCATGTGAGTGTTTCAGTATCAGTCACGTACTTCTCTTTAGCCCGAACATGTTCATCAGCATCAACAAGTATTTCAGTATTTTTACATCAGTATTTTCAAGTATATCATTGTTTTGCATTGTATATTATATGTATCTAGATTATGTGTATGTACATATATTATATGTATGTATCTAGACATCCAGTAGTAGGAATAAATAATTATATCAAGGGTTGGAAATGGCAAGGTTTCTACTAAGGGAACCCTAGTTTTTTTTGTTGTTTTTTTTTTTTCTTTCAGCAAAAACACATCCTAAATGCTTGTTTCTGGTGCATTCTCACATTGTAATACACATTAAAATGGCATTCCCATCCATTTATTTTTATAGTGAAATAATAAACGCTTAAATCTAGTGCATTTCCTATATTACAAGTTATATTAAGAAATGAAAGCTTGGTTGTTTTTTTTCTTTTAAGCTTACATAAGAGGTCTCCAACTTTAACTTAAAAAACAAAACACTAAAATCAAGCATGTTGCCAAAAACAGTACTTTTGACTGATGCAAATAAATCTTTGTCTCTATCCAGCTGTAATGTTGAGGGAGAAGAAGAGGCAGGATGCAAACACAAGTCTTTGTTTTTATTGAACTCAATGACAAAAGAATCCACAATGAAACAAAACAGAGAAAGAATACTCAATAACAAAATACTACAACAGAAAGGAGACAGAAGACTAGTACCATGAAGCAAGCCAATAAACATTTAGAAAAAGCACAAAACAGGCAGAAAAACAAAACACTGAGCAAACACAAGGCAAACGACTAGAGGTGTAAATACACAGAGAAACACCTGGAGCTACTGAAAAGGCATGGCTGCAGATTACACACAGGTGACAGGTGTGTGTACTTTGCCAATATGCAGACGGCAGATATCAAAGAACTCATTTCGGCCATGAGTAATCAAGCTATTGGGCCAACATAATTGGTTATTTGATTCCTTAGGTTAATCCATAAATGCTCTTACCAGACCGCAGAATGAGCAGCAGAGACAACTGACTCAAATCTCTGCAAACATTAAATAAATCTGAACTCATTTACAACCAGCCAACTGAGAACCACCAGCCAAAATGTCTGCTGAAGTTCACCCTGAGATTAATCCATTTGTCGTGAGTAAACCAGATAAGTTTGATGGTTCGCCAAACCACTGTATAGTATTTTTGTTACAGTGCTCCATATTTTTTGCTTCACCTAGCTCTGATATAGCCTGTATATCTTTTGTAATTTCAAGATTAACTGGTAAAGCTTTGGATTGGGCTACTGCCATCTGGCCTTGTCTACAAGATAAAAAATATGATAATTTTGTTTGTGAATTTAAAGCTGTTTTTGATCATCCTCATAATGGCCACTCTTAGGGCGAGCACCTGGCTCAAATACATCAGGGTCATTGTTCTGTTGTGGAATATTCCCTAGAATTTTGTACATTAGCAGCAGGGAGTGGCTGGCCTGAACAAGCTCTTCTTGTGATGTTTAGAAATGGACTAAACCCTGGCATTCTCACCGAGTTGGCTTATAAGGTTGATGGGTTGTCATTGGGCAAGCTCATTGTCCTGGCTATTCGTCTGGATCATCTAAAACACCGTACCACCTCACGGAGGGCAACTTTACTTCTCACCCTCCAGCATCTCATCAAGTTAATCCAGTAATATTGAAATTGCACCCCAAGTCCAATGAAGACCACAAGGAGAACCCCAAGGGAGAACCCATGCAATGAGATGCATCCTGTCTGTTCCAGGAGGAGCAACTTCGCAGGTTATATGGAGGTCTGTGCATGTATAGTCGGCCAGCTGGTCACATTTTACGTGACTGTTGGGCTCACCCGCACAGACCTCAGGTGCCAACCCCGGGAAAGCATGTGGAGTTTACTGTACGTCTTGAGTAAGAACAAAGCTACCAAATTACCACCTCACAGAGACTAGGACTGTGCCATCGAATTAGTAGAGAATCAGATACAATCTAAATATAGAGTCTATTCTTTGACACAAACCGAAGAGAAAGCCATGGAGGACTATGTACAGGAAGCATTAGCCCAGGGTTTCATTCGTCCATCTCCATCCTCCAATGCTGTGGGATTTTTCTTTGTTGGTAAAAAGGATAGAGGTTTGAGAACATTCATAGACTATAGAGTGTTGAATCAAATCACCAAACCTTACCCGAACCCACTACCATTAGTACACATAGCTTTAGAACAATTGAGGGGAGCTACAGTTTTCACTTAATTAGACCTTCGTAGCGCCTACAGTCTGGTTAGAATCAAGGATGAGTGGAAGACCGCTTTTCTCACCACTAGTGGGCACTACAAGTACTTATGCCATTTAGGTTACACAACGATACATCAGTTTTTCAAGCATTCATAAATGATGTTCTCAGAGACATGCTGGGCGGGTTTGTCATTGCTTACATTGATGACATACCTGTATACTCACCGGATTTGGAGACTCGCATTCAACAGGTTCCTCAAGTGCTGTCTTGTCTGTTGGAAAATCAGGTAACACTCTATTCAAAGGCTACCTACATAAGGGCTTTATAATGCATTCACAAGCACTGAATGATGTGTTTATGAAGCCCTATTTTAATATTTATGAAGAGCGTATGCCAGTACTCGCAACATGACATAAGATGTTTTATAAAATAAATTACATTGTATTAACATAATATGAATAAGCGTTGAACATATTTACAGTACTAAATATATTTAAAACACTACACATAACTATTTATATCAGCATTCTCAAGATGACGTTGTATTGATTTCAGGTGAAATATGCCTGGAAACCATCCCCTCTTCCCTCTGTGGTATGGATAAGATGATTGATGTAATTTTATGATCACATCAGAAGGTAGATTATGACAGAAAAGGGATAAATAAAGGTTGTTTTTTTACAATTTATTTATGAATTTGCTTTTGCTTCATGCCATTCTTTTTCTCTCTTAAACCACATATATGAAGTCTCACAGTAGTGTCACCAGGACAGTGCTTACAGGTTAAGAAGTATGTCGGTTTCATGAAGGAATTTGATATCCTTAAACTAAAGTGATGGATATTTGCTTAATTTATAACACTGTTATGAAGTATGACTCCCATAGGATGTAGAGTATATAAGACAGATGGCTATTTATGAACAACACATTTCCCATTCATAACACCTTCATTAAGAAGAATTCACTAGACATGGTGAGTGGGAAAATGAAGATAATGTTAACATGAAAAAGAAAAAAAGACAACAAATGGAATGCTACAACTTTATTTATAGCAAACACACAAATGTCACAAATACAGATCCAAGTCACATCCTTATCCATATTACTGACTGCAAAGGGCATCTAAAAACAAACACAATGTGCCTTAGAAAACACAAATATATGCGCCTTATACATTTTATGCCTGTATATTTTTTGCCTTTGCAACAAAAAAACACCAGTATCAAGCTCACAACTGGTACCTTTTACTGGTTATAACAACTGATTCATTTGTTTGATATCATGAAAGGCTTCGTTTACACAGCATCGTCTTTTTCTGCAAAATTCAGATCATTCAGACATTTGGACGCCCTTCTCACACACTGCCTGTGGAAGCCATCGAGAGTTATTTATCGGCAGGTTTGTCTGTCCGTGACACTGCAGCTCTTTATGGAGTGAAAGAACAGTTTAATCAGCTTTTCTCCATCTGGTCTTGATAGCTCAGCCTGAACGTGAAAAACACGCCCCCTAATTATCATGAACGACGAAATACAGAAATAAATAAATGAATTAATGAAAAAATAAATAAATAAACGAATTAATGAAAAATAAATAAATAAATGAATTAATGAAAAAATAAATGAATACATGAATCAATGAATAAAGCAAACAATTGTGAAAAATATAGATATGGAAAAAATATATAAAAATGGCATTAATAAAACAAAATAAATAACACAGAAATAAATAAATTGAGAAATATATTACTGCAGAAAAAGGAAATATGTTTATAATTACAGTCACAATAAGCAATATATACTTTATTTAGTTTTTTTTTTATTGATTAATTTACTGAGCCATTTATTTTTTTATTTTATTTATTTTTCAATTTGGCAAATCTGGTCTTCCATACTTTATACTCGCTCATGTGATGCTGGCGAAGACGAACCTGAAAGCTGCGGGAGCGACTGGCATTCGCTGGCCGTCATGATTGTTTGCCTCTGGACGAGCCGCCACGTGAAGCACTGTTCTTTTGCGCATGGGGGTCGGTTTAGGAGCGTGATCTGTTCAGACTAATGTCGCATACAGGTCACATTTAAAACATAATGTGAACAGCCAAACAAAAAAATTGGTGAGAAAATCAGTTTTGGACCACTTTTACCTGCTGTGTAAACGTAGCCAAAGAGCCTTCCTAATACATAATGACAATGACTTTTGGCTAGCTTTTGGTTAACTAATCCAATGACGTAACAGCAGTACAGGAGCAATACAAATATTCTCTTTAATTTTTCAAATACATATTAAGTAGGTGTCTACACAACACTTCTAAAGACACTTGAGTTTTAATGCTGTGCAATGCACATTCGCTTTTGGCGACGCCACCCACCCACGCAGACTTTACCAGCCTCTAGCAACAAGCACCAATCATCCTGAAAAGGCATGAAAAAAGGCATTGAAGATAAATGTAAGTACGCTGTGCACTGCATTTTTTAAGATATTTTACACTTTTATTTGTTGTGTGATTAATTTGATAGCTACATATAACATAATGCAGAAGTAAAGAAACGTTAGAATGCTTAAACAGGTATTCGGATAATTGAGTCCGATTAGCTAGCTAATGTTAGCTGGCTAAGCAAACTGCACTGACTCGCACGATGCACTGACTAATGGGATTGTCAGACGTCTAGCGAGCTAACTTAGCTAAAATTTCAGAGAATTGAGAGATTGTGATGCATGGCAGAAGAAAATGCCAGCAGTGAATGGAAAGGACCACTGAGCAAGTAATCTAGCTAACTACAGAAACAGAGTTATTAGCAAGCTATCTAGCTACCTTGCTAATTTATAAGTTTATCGCTAGCTTAACTTTTAACTTCATCAGCTAGCTAGCTAGCTAGCTAACTTAGGTTAGAATTTAAGTAATGTTACTATGTTACGGTAAGTACTATTAATTTTAACAGTGTTTGGATATGCATATCGCAGTTAACATAATATTATTTTATAGCTAAACTTTTTAAAGAGTCCTTATTAAGTTGAAAGATCGTATTTATTTCAAAGAGCAGTCGAAGATGGATAGCCGAAAGCGTCGCGGCACGAGGTCCGCCACAGCACCGGCTGAGACCGAGGCTGAATTGAGAGCTGCAGCAGGAGCAAGTTCCACAGAGTCAGACAAGTCGTTTGCTAGGACAAAAGGTTTGTGTGCGGGAAATAACAAAATTACTTCGCTCTCTGTCTCATTTATTAGTCTTTTTAATAAATATCCATGGAAATTTTTTGATTTATTGACACTACAGTCCAGAAATGCCTTAACCAATAGTTTTTTAACTTTCGCCATTAGTGTGATGGCCATTTCACTGAGCTTGGCACCATGTGTTAGCCTGGGTTCTTTCTCCCATGTCAGATTCTCCATCTGCAGTTCTGGAGCTGCAAAAAGTGAAGGCCTAGCTCCAGATTGAAAAGACAAAGTGTCCTTTTTTTGAAGACAAGGTTAAAGAGCTTTAAGCTGATAAAGCCTTCCTCCAGAGGCAGCTGACATCACACGGGGAAGGCCAGTCCTTAAGTTCAGGTATGTTGAATCTTTTGTTTGTTTATTTAAGATTTCCCATATTGTGTAGATTGTGTAGATTTTCTTTAAATAGTTCATTTACATTTAGTTTAAATTATCAAACCAATTATATTATGGTTTTTATGATAAATATTGACACTAAAGATGAGTTACACTAGGAATGTCCCAGTATTCAATATACAAAACATTCTTGCCTTGAACACTTATTACTTAGTACTCCAATACTATTTTAAATCTATTTTAAACTCCCACTCAACAGATCACATTTATAATGCAGCATTATGACAGTGTTGTAACAACATTGACTTGTATATAAAATAATTCACCAACCTCAGCAAAGGAAAGTTATCATTACGTGCACTTCATTGTCCTAAGGTCAAGTGAACTTATTCAATACAATATACTTCTATCCAAAAAGCTTTTTCACCTTCTCCTTGGGAGTACATGGATGAAAGAGAGATAATAATCCATATAGATTAGAATCCAGACATGGGAGAACAGTCCAATAGTTGAAATAGATATGCATATTTTGTACAGTATAATTTTCTGTTTGTTTTTTTAAAATGTGCTTAGCTGTGTGTATATTATGCATGTACGTTATCATACTTTGCCCATGACACAAAAAAGTTAGACTTCTTTTTTGTTGCCATTTGCACAGACACATTTCTGATCTACTGTTTTCAACAGATCAGCGTAGTGTCAAACAGAGATACAGGTCATGTGCATTTATATGTAGAAGGTTTAACAAAGTAATTGGCTAAACATACTATGTTAGACAGGAAATCTGCTAGACCTACTACACTAGCTAGCTAGCTATTGTTAACAACTATAGCATTTCTTTGCCCAGGGGAGGACTAAAGCTTGCATTACATTGAAAAAAAAATGTTCATGATTACAATTTGGAATGTAGTTGCACACAAATAAAATATATTACATCAACACAATTTCTCTGTTTTATTTTGCTTGAAGTAGTGCAGAATTACTTGGAATAAAATAAAATTTTTGCCTTCTTCTGTAAAGTTACTGTTATGGAAATACATGTTTCTTTCCTTTTCTTTATCACAGAACAATAATAATGAATTATCACATAATGATAATTGATTCTGTATTCTTGGTCTATGTTATAGCTATGTCTTCCAGCATATAGATATCTTCTGACTCAGAGTCTGCTGGGTCCTTCAACTTTTCGCTGTCATCTGATGAAGAGGCTGAACCACAAGTCAAAAAAGAGAAGTCATCCCACTACGACAACCGATGGATGAGAAGTGAATTTGAGTAGTTTGTCCATTATGCATATGGTGACATGCTTTAGATTTTGTATACACATTCTCTTTCGTACTGTCTTGCTGGCTACAAATTGGTAATGGCCATAAACTGGTGTTGTAAACTTATCAAATTAAGATGATGCTAAAAAGCTTAAGTATTTGTGCATCAGTTTTCATGCACACTAATATGTTTGGTATCAGAATGACTGATTAGATGGCTGATAAAATACGGAAAAAGCCACTAATCTCATACAGCCTATAAGCCCATTTTCAATGCTATAATACTTAATATTTCAATAAACATTTTCTTTGTCTGTTTTGAGGCAAAATGATTCTTTTGGTTTAAGATATTTATTTAAATGTGGAGGGACTATCCTGACCACATGTCAAAGTCACCATAAATCTTTGCTTTAAAGGTGATCTTGGTAAGAAACATTTTATAGAATCCTGTTTTACAAATAAAGCAAATGTTAATAATATTCACAAAACAGTTTGAGGCAAGCTGAAATTCTAAAGCATGTCAACATTTATTTTTGATTCCATTTACGTAAAGTAAATTGAAGAGAATCTGTGTGGTAAAGCTGGCATTACATTGCGTAGCAGAGAGAAATAACACAGTTTCTTGAAACCTCCCTCTCTATTTATTTGTCTCTCTCTCACACAAGCCTGCACACTTCTTAAACGTGAACCTCAGTTTCTCAGTGTATTTTTCAAGTTGTTTAATGGTAAATTTGTCCTCTCTAATTCTCACTCTGTTCTTGTACCAAAACTTTGATTATCACCTTTTACACCTCACCATCAGGTCACTTGTTCATCATCAACGGAATCAGATTACATCGTCCTATGGCCCAGACCTAGCTTTCACCAGCAAATAAAAGCCAGCCCGAGATTTACTCTTATCAGGTCTCTTCCTCTGACAGCATCTTTTTCAGTCTCTTTGCAGCCTCTGCCATGACATCCATGCTGGGAATACTGAGCTAGTTTCTTCTTAGCTAGCTAGCTGAGTTGTTTTGTGATGTGGTGCCAATAAAGCGTTACACAGTTCTTGTGAGAGATCTCATACTGTTATTCCTAAAGTTACTAAAGCAGGCGTTCTGGGCCCAGAGTGGCAATTCTCCTCATTATAAGTCAGTGTACCATCAAATTGTTTTTGAAGCTGTTAATTTAAGATAAAAGTGGCACAGTGTTGCTTTAATCGTCATATATGAACCATTATCTCTGTTTTATTTTAAAAGTAGTATTGTGGGCTTAATGCTGTAATGCCCCCTTACAGACATGCTAATTGTACTTCAAGAAAAAAGTTTAATTATAGAAGTTGTCAAATTAAATCTTAATAATAATAATAATAATGATAATTTTTTTTTAATAGGTAATAAATAAGGTATTTCCTTTACATATTAACACAAGTTTGTTTTCATTTGCAGTGAAGACCATGGCTGGTGTGATAAACCGGTACAAGAAGGCCCTGAAGTATTACAAGGAGGCTGGATCAATGAAGAGAGCTTTTGACCGCCTGGTTATAGACAGGAACACAATTGCCCATACTGCACCCATCGCAGAGCTCAGCATTGCCTCATCAGATGTTTTTGGCAGCCTTCCACCATGGAATGACAAAAAAGAAAAGCTTACTGAATTTGCAGATAGATGCCATTCCACGCTCACTGCAGACATCAAAAAACAAATAACTGAAATTAAAGGCAAAGGGGAGCTTCTACCAATTGTTTATTCACAGAAATAAAAATGAAGAAGCATAAGCTTGTAATTCTGCCTTTTTTGTTGTTTTAGCAGCAGTATTTTTATAAGGAGAACTTTTATATTTTTTAGTATCGTATTTTTTTAGTATAGTATTTTTAAGTATAATGTCTTTGTTTTGGAAGACGTTGGTGTGTTTCTTATAAATAAGGTTATA
Organism: Colossoma macropomum; assembly: GCF_904425465.1. Taxonomy (NCBI): domain Eukaryota; kingdom Metazoa; phylum Chordata; class Actinopteri; order Characiformes; family Serrasalmidae; genus Colossoma; species Colossoma macropomum. Next base: position 19,321,717 of record NW_023494799.1, on the reverse strand, counting down.
GCTTTCCATTTTGTTTATGCAAATGAATCAGTTGTTATAACCAGTAAAAGGTACCAGTTGTGAGCTTGATACTGGTATTTTTTTGTGGCAAAGGCAAGAAATATACAGGCATAAAATCTATAAGGTGCATATATTTGAGTTTTCTGAGGCACATTGTGTTTGTTTTTAGATGCCCTTTGCAGTCAGTAATATGGATAAGGATGTGACTTGGATCTGTATTTGTGACATTTGTGTGTTTGCTATAAATAAAGTTGTAGCATTCCATTTGTTGTCTTTTTTTCTTTTTCATGTTAACATTATCTTCATTTTCCCACTCACCATGTCTAGTGAATTCTTCTTAATGAAGGTGTTATGAATGGAAAATGTGTTACCACTTTAGTTTGAGGGCCTTAAAATCATTCATAGAACTGATATGTATTGTTCATAAATAGCCATCTGCGTTATAAACTCTACATCCTATGGGAATCATACTTTATAACAGTGTTATAAGTTAAGCAAATATCCATCACTTTAGTTTAAGGATATCAAATTCCTTCATGAAGCTGACAAACATACTTCTTAACCTGTAAGCACTGTCCTGGTGACACTACTGTGAGACCAAGACTTCATATATGTGGTTTAAGAGAGAAAAAGAATGGCATGAAGCAAAAGCAAATTCATAAATAAATTGTAAAAAAAAACAACCTTTATGTATTTATCCCTTTTTGTTCTCCATCATAATCTACCTTCTGATGTGATCATAAAATTACATCAATCATCTTATCCATACCACAGAGGGAAGAGGGGATGGTTTCCAGGCATATTTCACCTGAAATCAATACAACATCATCTTGAGAATGCTGACATAAGTAGTTATGTATAGTGTTTTAAATATGTTTAATGCTGTAAATATGTTCAACGCTTATTCATGTTATGTCAATACAATGTAATTTATTTCATAAAACATCTTATGTCATGTTGCGAGTACTGGCATACGCTCTTTATAAATATTAGAATAGTGCTTCATAAACACATCATTCAGTGCTTATCAATGCGTTATGAAGCCCTTATGTAGGTAGCCTTCAAATAAAGTGTTACCAAAAATCAATTGTTCGTTAAAGGGGAAAAGTGTGAGTTTTACTTATCATCTGTCTTGTTCTTGGGTTATATTATTAATACTGAGGGAACTGTCATGAATGATAGTAAGGTTAATTCAGTAGTCAACTGACCCATTGCCACCTCGGTGAAAGTGCTATGTTTCCTAGTCTTTGCGAATTTCTATCGCTGTTTTATTTGTAACTATAGTAGCATTGCTACTAATCACTTTGTTAAAAAGAGGTCCCAAGAAATTAACTTGGACATCACAGGCCAATCCATGTGAACCTTTTGTAGTTGAGTCGATGCTTCAGAAGTCGGAGAGGGAGCAGTCAACACTACGGCACCCTTTCGAAACTCTATCCTGTTGCCTTGTATTCTCACAAATCATCACCAGAGGACCGTAACTATGGCATATGTGACCGTGAATTATTGGCAATCAAAAAAGCTTTTGAGGAATGGCAGCATTGGCGTGAGGGAGCTGTACATGCCTTTGTGGTCTTTACTGAACACAAGAATTTGGAATAGTTACACTCTGCTAAGCGTCTTAACGCTGAAGATTGACGCGCAGACTGCTGGACACACATCAGTGCAGATAACGAAAAGGCAAACAAAGAGATTTAAGATGAACATCGATAATTTGGATATGCATTTATAATCACTCAGCTGGTTTTCTCACATGTTTAATCTTCAACAACTGGTCAGCTTCTCCTTCCCCGGCTTCTCGTTCTAATTCTCCCGTTCCACCTTAAATGGCGCAGCAATACGATCTGGCACCTCAGGCACCATTTAAGGTGGAACGGGACAATTCAAATGAGAAACAGGAAAATGAGAAGCGACCTTGTAAAAAGACGAACATTGAGAGACATTTTACAGGAAACTCACAGAAAAAGTGGCTACATCTGAGCTAAAGGTTAAAGCAGAGCAAGCTAAGTCTGAGTTTTTGTTTATTTAATTTAAAGCATGTACTAGTACATTAGCACATACTGAGAAATATTTACAGCCAAGATGGTAAAACGGACATAAAATGTTGTTGCTCCCAAGGTGGTTTCATTTTTGTTGAAAGGACAAAATGGCTCTTCTTAACATTTCGGTTGCCATCCTTGAGTTTAACCTACTAGTAAGAGGTGATCAGCATCTGGGGCCAACGCATGACCGTTTGCGTGAACTGTCCACGGCTCAGTCAGGATTGCACAGTCGCCACAAGCCCGGTTAACGTCTGCACTCTATGGTTCACATTTTGCGTGGATTGCCTGAAGCCTGTAGTGAAAATTAGCACTATAGCTACACAAAAAATTTAGGCATTACAGCTATTAGCTACATTTAATAAAACTGTAGCGGCTACAGCTATCAACTACAAAAAATGTAGTTAACTACAAAAAGTAGCGTGCTACTTAGCTACCCCCCATCCCTGTGTATGAAGTGATCAGCATGATTATTAGTGAAATATATTACCGTAAAAAACAAAGCTGGGTAAATTGCTGATGTTGCTGCTGATTTTAATGGTGTAAATGTTCTGAACAAATATCAGTAAAAATATACAGTTTGAAGGCTGTGAATGTGTTTACTCTCTGTAGAGGTTCACACCTATTAACACAAACTGGAGTTCAGGGAGCTGATGGGCAGCAGGACTCTCACTAAAATTACACTATTAATTAATCAATCTACTCATAATTTTGACTCAGTTTTTTTTCTTAAATAAAGTTAATTAATCAGTAACAACCTCTGCACAGGGATTCTAAAATACTTTATAGGAAACCGATAAACTAAGATGTCTTATATGTGTTTTTCTCTACAGATAATTTCCAGTGATGTAGCCGTGTCAGCTCAGAAATATGTTCAGGTTGTAACAGCGGAAATAAGAAAAAGTAACTCAGTACTTATATTGTTTTGTAATGCACTACTCATTTACTCTTACTTGAGTAATACTAATACTTTTACTTGTACTTGAGTAAATTATCACTACAGTTACAGTACTTGTACTTGAGTAGGGATTTTCAGTACTGGTCATTTACCCCTTCAGATGTCCCTGCAGTTGATCAATGAATAAGACAGAGTGAACAAGTCTAGGAGGAGACCCACCAACAGATTAAAAATGTCCTTCGACAGCATAAGAAGAATGCTGATAGCCATCATGGTGACACTCTTGTCTTCTCCCCAGGGGACCGGGTCTGGGTGTCGACCAGGGACTTCAGGTTTGCTGAGGGGAGTAAGAAGTTGTTGCCCAGATATATTGGTCCATTCAAAATTCTCAGTAAAATCAATGATGTAACCTACAAATTAGATCTGTTTGCCCAGTATCGAGTTTCCCATTCCTTCCATGTCTCTCTTCTCAAGCCTGTTGTTCCTGGTCCTATTGATGAGGCCACACCCGATATTACACCTTCCACTCCAGTGGAAGTTGAGGGCGCTCCAGTCTATGCTGTTCGTTGGCTGCTGGATTCTAGAAGGCTAGGCGGGGCCTGCAGTATTTGGTGGATTGGGAGGGATATGGACCTGATGAGAGGAGCTGGGATCCTACGCAGGACATTTTGGATCCGGTGTTGGTGGAGTTCCACCATTGTTTCCATTCGCAGCCTGCACTGCACCCTAGAGGTTGTCCCAGACATCGCTCTCCGAATCCTCTCCAAACCGTCCTCCAAACTGGCCTCCAAACTGTCGTTGGAGCCATCCTACGAAGAAAGCCCCTGTCCAGCACCACGGCAGCATGGTGAGTTCGCACTTAGATGCCTCCAGAGGCGTGGGTGGTGTTCATCGTTGTCATCCTGAACCACTTTCTAGATCCAAGTCACCTAACTACTGAACTGCTTTTGTCTGTATCTCATTTATAGTAACACTTTACAATACTGTATCATACTTAATAAGTAACTAATCAGGAACTAAGCAGGAATGAATGAGTAGTGCTGCATTAACACTCAAGTAACTACTCTTAACTACCAAGGACTACTAGTTAACTACTCAGTAGGTAATAGTGAACTAATGATTAGTAGGGTAGTTTACTATTAACTAAACAATAACTACTGAGTCTCATAGAGAATTACTTAGTAACTATGGTTTCCTAGAATAACTACTCATAAATTACCGATCATTTCAACATTAATTGCTCAATAGCTGAGTCTGACAAGGTTCCTGCTGAACTACTAACTGATGTAGTGTATTCGAACACTTCTAACAGTAGTGAAATACACTACACTGTGTAGTCTCTACAATATAGTGGAGTACACCTTCCATTTCTATTCACAGAAAAAGGTATCCTCAGAGAAGCCTGGGGCATCACACCACACTGTACTGACTGGTGTCCCTCATGTGTTTGTTTTGATTAGAAACCTTAAAATGCTAATGCACATATTCATATTTGGCAGTTTGAACCAATTTGCACATCAGCCTACAAATGAGACAATTGCTAAAACACTTCAGTATTCAGTAGACCAGTCTGCTTACCTCTAATCTTTAGAAAAGGAAACATCATTGTTTTCTGCAGGAGCATGTGTGAGCATGTTCTTCCTCTTGAGTTGAAGAGAGGGCTCATAGAAATATCTGAATATGTATGTGTCCTGCCTTCAAATTCACTTGGTTCTACATATTACCAAGTGATTATGTAATTACTGTCTGTTAGATAATGAATGAGGTGTTGCTGTTCTTCATCAGGAGCTAATGATGATCAGGAACAATATAAAATGAAACAATGGTAACTCATTATTAATGAACTAGGAGTTATTGATGATCAGGAGCAGTATAAAGTGAAACACATGGTAACTCATTACTAATGAATTAGGAGTTAATGATGATCAGGAACAGTATTATAAAGTGAAACACATGGTAACTTACTATTAATGAACTAGGAGTTAATGATGATCTGGAACAGTATTATAAAGTGAAATACATGGTAACTCATTACTAATGAACTAGGAGTTAATGATGATCAGGAACAGTATTATAAAGTGAAACACATGGTAACTCATTACTAATGAACTAGGAGTTAATCATGATCAGGAACAGTATTACAAAGTGAAACACATAGTAGCTCACTATTAATGAACAAAGAGTTAATGATGATCTGGAACAGTATTATAAAGTGAAACACAAGGTAACTCATCATTAATGAACTAGGAGTTAATGATGATCAGGAACAGTATTATAAAGTGAAACACATGGTAACTCACTATTAAGTAACTAGGAGTTAATCATGATCAGGAACAGTATAAATTGAACTACATTAGAGCTAAAAAAAAAAACCCTAAAGAAATGATGTACTGTAGTATAAAAAGTAATAATCATTAGTGACACAGGAGTCTGATTCACTCATCATACATCAGGAGATACAGCGAGTCAGAATTAAAATATGAACAGAATTATCAAACTAATCTACTGAGAACGCAGGATTAACTGCCCTCCTTTTCCAGCACTAGCAAAAAAAAACAACAGGAGTGGTGACCAAGACAAGATTGAGACTAAGACAAGATTGCTCAGAATTTAAAAATGAAAAGAAGAGGAGAAAAAACACTGAAACCATAAAAAAGGTTCCTTATTATTCATTATACATTATATATAGATGAATATTATATTATTAACATATTTTGTAAAACTAAACATTAAATAATATATAGATTGAAAATACTGTGAAATATTATTATAATATTAGTCGATTAGTAGATTATCCCCTGTCCCTTCTCTAAAATCTATTTGGAATCACCACCTAAGGTGAACTAAATATAAACCAAACAACATACATACATTTTTATTATTAAATTAAAACATTCTGATATGCCCAGATAAGCCATCATGGAAAGATCAATTAGACTTTATTTGAAATAAATATAAAATAAAGCGTCCTAAAATCATATTGTCTGTGGGCCAAGTGTCAGGTGGTCTTCTCCAAAAAGGCCTGGTACAAAAAATGTTGGTAAAAAATGTTCTGTATTTTTTCATCCAAGTACTTCAAATATAAACTCATTTAAGAGCATCTTGGTCAGTGCTTATTAGCAAGTGTTCTATCACCACAATCCACTACTATAACTACTGATAATAATAATAATAATAATAGTAATAATAATAATAATAATAATAATAATCATCATCATCATCATCATAATAATAATACGTATTATTATTATTATTATTATTATTATTATTATTGTAGTAGTAGTAATAATACAAATACATAGGTACTGACATTTAAGATAAACATTTCAGAGTTCTACTGAATTAAGTGAACTTATATTTAATAGTAGAGTTGGACAAGACTCTTATTATGATAGCTTTGGTGTTTCTGTTGAGCGCCCATGAGATTTTTGCTAGTGCTGGAAAAGGAGAGTAGTTAATCCTGCGTTCTCAGTGGATTAGTTTGATAATTCTGTTCATACTTTAATTCTGACTCGCTGTATCTCCTGATGTATGATGAGTGAATCAGACTCATGGCAGACCCCTGTGTCACTAATGTGAGACTTTTGATTCAGATTCAAGGATTTATTCAGACTGCAGCAGTAATGTAGACACACAGATAGCTGACTTGCTAACTAATCTGAGCTAAGTAGGTATGGTCTTCTTGTTTAATGTCTGTTTTACCATGTTGTTTCAGAATTATAAGCACATGTTAGTGCTTTATTAAACCTAAATCTGCTGCTGATGTTCTGTTCTGAGTGCATGCTAGCTAGCTAGTTAATTTAGCTAATGTGAGTTAAGCTAATAGGCAGTAAAACTTTGTGCCTCAGATATGAAACAGAAATATGTGTAACTAATGTACTAGCAGAATATACTGTGATTGGTCTAAGGTCTCAGACTTTCTCCTTCAGTAATAATGACAGATTTTGATTTCATTTTGTTTGGGTTTATTATTTTCAGTGATATAGCTAGCTAACCCAGGGATGTTTTCACATTTGGACTGTTCACAAATAAAAAAGGACTCAATAAACAACTTATTAACTCTTACTTTATTCAAAATTTCTTTATTATTACTTTTTGTACTACAGTACATCATTTCTTTAGGGTTCTTTTTTTTTAGCTCTAATGTATGTTCAATTTATACTGTTCCTGATCATCATTAACTCCTAGTTACTTAATGATGAGTTACCATGTGTTTCACTTTATAATACTGTTCCAGATCATCATTAACTCTTTGTTCATTAATAGTGAGCTACTATGTGTTTCACTTTGTAATACTGTTCCAGATCATGATTAACTCCTAGTTAATTAGTAACGAGTTACCATGTGTTTCACTTTATAAGCGACACCAGTCATTACAGTGTGGTGTGATGCTCCAGCCTTCTCTGAGGATACCTGTTTCTGTGAATAGAAATGGAGGGTATAATCAAATATATTGTGGAGAGTACACACTGTGTAGTGTATTTCACTACTGTTAGAAGTGTTCGAATACACTCCATCATTTAATAGTTCAGCAGGAACCTTGTCAAGCTTATTTATGAGTAGTTATTCTAGGAAACCATAGTTACTGAGTAATTCTCTATGAGACTCAGTAGTTATTGTTTAGTTAAAAGTGAACTGCCCTAATAATTAGTTCACTATTACCTACTGAGTAATTAACTAGTAGTCCTTGGTAGTTAAGAGTAGTTACTTAAGCATTAATGCAGAACTACCTATTTGTTCCTGCTTAGTTCCTGATTAGTTACGTATTAACTACGAAACAGTATTATAAAGTGTTACCCTCATTTACTCCTGTGTATAAATACCAGTCTGTTTGTAACATTTCTTTGTGAAGTATTGCCAACTCTACACATTGTATACTGAGTCTTCTATTCTCTGTTATTCCTGTGTTTATGACCTTTTTCTCATTTCTCATTTTGTGCCGCTGGATTCTCCTTTTTGATATTTTTTGCCTTGATCTGATTGCTGTTTTGGCTTTGACACAAACATGTGTTTGACCATCCCTTATTATTTAGTGCTCATGTTTCTGTTTTTGTTCATCATTGTCCTGAACTGGCCAGACTATATATATATAATATATTTATTACGCACTGTTTACAGAAAAAAGATACTGATAATTTCATCTAATGCAGCCTTGGATAGCCCCTCCTAGCAGTCATTTACATTTACATGTAGCAGATGCTCTTATCCACAGCGACTTACAAAAAGTGCTTTGTCTATCTAGAGAAAGTATCTTTGCTAGTTACAAATAGGTTATAGAGAAAGCTAGTCTTAAGCTCAGATACTGGCATGAAGACCAGCTGAGAGCAAGTTGCAGTAGTCAAGAGTTGACATGACAAGAGACTGAACTAGCACTTGGGTAGCCTCTTGAGTGAGAAAGGGTCAGATCCTCCGGATGTTGTACAGGAGAAACCTGCATGACTGAGTTAGGTTTGCGATATGAGCCGAGAACGATAACTGGCCATCCAGAATAGCACCAAGACTTCTTGCGTCTTCAGAGGGAACAATCAGAGAATTCTTTAGTGAGATGGCAAGATCATGATGAGGACCTGTAGTTGCAGGGATGAATAGCAGCTCAGTCTTGCTAGGATTGAGCTTCAAGTGGTGAGCTGCCATCCATGAAGAGATGTCAGTCAGACATGCCGAGATGCGACTGGAAACCTGTGTGTCAGAAGGTGAGAAAGAAGGTGAGATCTTGCTGACTGGAGCTTCTCGTCACTGCTATAAGGGCAGTTTCTGTTGAGTGCGCTGATTTGAAGCCAGACTGGTTGGGGTCCTGGAGCTGGTCCTGCATGAGAAAGAGAGACAGTTGATTATAGACTGCATAGAATTTTTGAAAAGAATGAAAGGAGTGATACTGGTCTGTAGTTGTTGACATCAGAGCTGTCAAGCATGGGCTTCTTCAGGTTGGGAAGTACTCTTGCAGTCTTGAAAGTTGATGGAACTTCACCTGATGACAAGGATTCGTTTATGACAAAAGTGATGAAGGGCAGTAGATCCATGGAGATTGACATTGTCTTTAGATGTGAGAGGCTGCCAGACTTTAGTCTTTCAAAAGTCTTTTCAAAGTCTTCTAGTGTATGTTTAGCATTAGTGTACTTATGAAGTATCAAAATCAATGTCATCTTCATGTGTCCTCCAACTTTGATGTGTCTTCCTCCCCATCCTTGAAAAACATACGTAGGGCATTTCCCAATGAAGCGCCAAGCTGATTGATGTCTTAGTCTCGTATACTTGGGCATTCACAACACTCAAGCTCCTCCTCAGGATGCTGTCATGTCCACAGTGTGCTTCATTTCCTAAAAATACATCCGAAAAAGCAGATTAGCACTCCTCTTCTTCACGAGCGGTTATTTGTTAGAACGCAGCAAAAATATTCCTACAATCTGATAAGTAAGTAGCATACTCCTGAGTACATACTACAGAAATGCTATGGCTAACTACAATAGTGAAAACTTACTTTGGTTCAGCAAAAAGGTTTTTAGAGTCCTAGTAACATCTATGAGGGACTTCAATTGCCCCATCATCACCTGGACTAGAACTCACTCCTCCTCTTGCATTCTCCTGATCACCATGACCTAGTCAAGGACAGCCTTCTTTGTTCTGAGATTAGATGTTCATGGAGAAATATGTAAACTTACAGCAAGCGCTGGCTCTACCTAATAATCAACACAAGCTGCTTATGGCGCTAGCAACTTCTGAGAAATTATTGTACCACTATCTTGTCCAAGATGTGTAAGTGAGCATTCTTTTTGTGTATTGTTTTGGCCTTTAAAAACAAGGTTTCTGTTTTTGTGTGATGCAGCACATCTTATTCAGACTTCACTAAACCTAATAAACATAGATAACTCAGGCTGTTATTAACCATCATATGCATGTAGATGAAAGCGTAAAATTTAAGGGCCAGTCCCATGAAAGAGCAGGAGTCATGAAAGATGGAAAAAGAAATCATATTATATAAACTGGTAGAAAGTAAAACATTTATAACGGTAAAAAGCAATGTTGTTGCCATGGCCACTGTGTTAGTGCTTATTGGCATGGTGAAGCACAATGATGCATCCCAGTAAAAAAAATATCCTCTGTCCATTATCTGTAATTTAAAATGTCACTTCTTCAGCAATAAACAATTTAACTAGTTATAAATGCATATAATTTAGATAACTTGCGGTAGTCATTGCGATTAATAAGCTTGTAATTTTACTACAGATCAGCTGGCAAGATAGAGGCAGGGGGCCAAAATCCTGCATAGTGCCTCCAAAAGGCTAGAGTCAGTCCTGTTAACAGATTTTCAGTAGAGGCATACACAGTGCTAATAAGTAGTCTTGAATACAATTTATATTTTGTGTATGTTTTACTTTCCAAGATAAATCAACAACAACAACCAGCTTTACTGATAGAAACTCAAAATGATCCCTGTAGTTGAATGAAAGCTTCAGGAAGTCAAGTAAAGGCACTGAAACATCAGCGCAACAAACATTACTGTCCTGTATGTAGGTCAGTATTTAGTATTTTATTTAGGCCAGTATTTTCTTACATATCCCTTCTTTTGGATGACACCTTGAAGTCTTTGGTATTTCTCTAGTTGTGGAGTGGAAGAGTTTTTACAATTGATGCTCAGCCAGGTTTGCTGAATGCTCTCTTTTGGATGCCCAGAGCATGGTTTTAAACACATCCTGTCCCTTTCCACAACTTTAGTACATTTTTCACTCTTGCTTTTAGAACTTTCAGCGTATCTGTAATCTTTCTCATAGACATTTTATTAAGGAACAATTTTTGTGTTTTTGAGTTTAATTTAACTCACACACACACACACACACACATTTTCTGAAATCGTAGCGTGGCCAGTTGGCCTGACTGCATGTCTTTGGACTGTGGGAGGAAACTGGAGTACCCAGAGCACACAGACTCCACACAGTTTGCATGGGAATTGAGCCCAGGCCCTTCTTCCTGTGAGGCGACAGCGCTACCCACTGCGCCACTGTGCCGTCCTCTAATTTAACTCAGTATGAATTTTTTTAGTTATCTTACTTTCTCTATCTTTCAGAATGTTAATGAAATTTAGAGTCAGATATGGTGAACGGTATGTTGGAAATCTCTAGTTCGAACATGTGTGCATTTGGATTACTGTCCCAGCATTTATTTTGAAGTAAGGTGGGGGTTAGGTGAATGTTTTCTAGCAGCAAATTTCCACAATATGTTAACTAATTACATAATTGCAATAAAAACAAAGGATAAAAGAAGTATGCCAAAACTACGTTTGAGAACTATATAGACCACTTGTTCCAAGACACTCCCAAGGCCAGACAAAATTATCAGTCAGGAGAAGCTCATCAACAGCTGGCAGACTGATGCTCATCTGATCACATAGCTCTTCAATAGCAGAAGATGAAGCTGACTTTTCCTCTGCAATTTTCTGACGCAACTGATGTCTCTTGTTGCTGTCTGTAAAAGAAAAGATTAGTCTACTTATTCACAGTCTACTTGATCAATTTCACAGCAAATACAGACCTGAAGAACACTGAAGACCATATTTACGTTCATTTATGCTCAGTACATTGTGAAAGAGAGAAATGTTCATTTGGCTGAAAGAGAAATATGATTAAATGATGAGGAATCTTACCTGTCTGATGGTAAAGGTGAAGTTTCTTCTGCTTGACACTAAGGTACAGGTTCTCAGTTTTCCACTTCAGAATGAGTCAAGTCAAGTCAAAGTTTATTTATATAGCGCTTTTCACAACAGGTGTTGCTTTACAGAAAAATCCGGGTCCAAGCCCGCATGAGCAAGCCAACTGCAACAGTGGCCAGGAAAAAGAGCAAGAGAAAGAAACCTTGAGAGGAACCAAGACTCAAAAGGGGAACCCATCCTCCTCTGGTTGACACCAGATAGCAAACAGCGTTTTAAATGTTAAAATACAGAAGCGGGGAAAAACAGGTGAAGCAATGGTTATAATTAAATAGACTGAGTCTAGCAGCAGTATCATCAGAAAGGTCAGTTCATGCATGTGAGGTTTGCACAGCATTGTACAGCGTAAGATTATTCCAAGGCTGAGGGGCTATATATGAAGGCTACCCCCTGATGAAACTTTATTAATTCTAGGTACTAATAGTAAACCTGCACCTTGTGATCTAAGTAGGCGTGATAGTTCATAATAAGAGATAAGTTCACTCAGGTACTGAGGGGCTGTTTAGAGCTTTATATGTCAGTAAAAGAATTTTGTAATCAATGCGGAATTTAACTGGCAACCAGTGCAGGTTTGATAAAGCTGAGCTGATATGGTCAAACTTTCTGGTTCTTGTGAGGACTCTGGCTGCAGGATTGTGAACTAACTGAAGCTTGTTAAGGCTTTTGCTGGAACATCCAGACAGCAGAGCATTGCAGTAATCCAGCCTTGAGGTAATATGACCTCCCTTGAGACTTCACCTTCCAAACTAGAATTGGCTATTAAAAGAGTGACTTCAGAAAACAAATATTGCTGAATTATTATAAAAGATCAAAGACAAACATTTACTTCAGTACCTTATCTTCAGGCCAGTGTTGCACCTCAGTGAATCGCTGTTGTAGCACAGCATCATCAATCCTTAACTCGGCTTTGCGCTCATGCAGCTTAAGCTTCTCTGCCATTCTCTGGACAACCTTATATATTACTAAAACATGCATTTTTTTAGTATTGAAAATTGTACAAGAGTTAAAAGAGCACCAATCAATTTTATGAGGTACATTGGCATATCTTTGGGACAATATTTTGTCCAGACTGCACATATTCTTTTTGTTCCATGCCATTGCCAGAACTGTGAGCATGTCTGTTCTTGCTGTTAACATGAAGCTCAACACATTTAACTTCATCATAATTTAAGTGGCTGTGCCCCTACTTACATATAGTACCACCAGATACTTATCACATGGCAGCCCTGGACAGGAAGCTATTTACCTAACGTGCATTTAAATGTAAGTATTTTTCTTTATCATGCATAAACTATCAGGTCTCACCACAACCTCTAAGCTTGTATTAATAACTACATAGTGCTTTCAATTGACCGTACCTGCTCCACTTTCTCACCAATGGTATTGCCTGCACTTTTTTGATTATGTCCACCCCATTTCAACTGTAGCACATGAATGAGATTTCTTGGGAATTTATAGCTTTCACAGATTAATTAAAAATTCATGTTTAGTTTTGTTTAAGATGGGAACAGTTTTCACATTACTGTTCAGATTTTATAACAACTTTTCATTACTTCACATGTCCAGTTGTACAGCTAATAGATGGAATCTTCTGCAAAATCATGAATTTGGTGGCTTTTAAATTAGAAGGTGGAGCTTCCGCTGCAAATTTCTCTTGTGTTTTAGTGAAGGAGCTTGCAAACAGCAGAAAACCTTTTGGAGATCTTCAACTGAATATATGCTCTACATTTATGATTGAAGTGGCTGACACCAATAGTGCATTTGCAGTAAATCCTCACTGACTCAAAAGAGAATGTGTAATGGTTATGCCAAAAGATAAAATGTATGTTATTCCACTGTCAAACAATGTTGAAAGTGACTAATGCTAGGCCAATATAGGGCTACAATCCTTTCTGTATGACAGTAGAGATTTGTATCAGCTTGTTGTTGTAATATATACAGTTTTTCCTCATTACAATTTGAATGAGATGTTACTGTAAGATTGCAAGATGATATTGTCTTTGCTTATATAAATGATAATGGGTAAAATTGTTACTTTTCAAATAGCACACACTATCAGTTCTTATGTGGAAAGATAAAATATCAGTGGCAAAAGCAAACAATGTAGTGATCCAAACCAAACAAATATGTCTTTCTCCAATGACCACACGTCTTCCAGTTTACTGAAGTGAATTTTATATGTAAATAATATCTACATGAATTGATTGATTGAAGTCAAATCGATCCTTCAATGTTGGTATGTGAAATAAACTGGTTAGCACTGATTGATGTGAGTTCTACTTACTTGTTACTTACTACTCAAAGAGTAATTTTAGACGCATCTGTCTAATGCTGTACACATTACAGGCTTTTTTCAAGCTACTAAATGTATGCATGTTTGTTTTGTGTGTTCTTTGCAAGTGTAATTACAGTATGATGTGAAAAGAACCATTTTCTATACTAAAATAAAATTTCATAATGTAATATTTAAAAAGTACCTGAAAATATTTTATTTAATATGTAATTCATTTATTTCCCCATTATAATCAAAGAACACTGAAATATATTTAAAATAAATATTATTTTAATATAATTAAAAAAGTATTTTCAAAACTTCAAAATATTTTACTATTGTAGTAATAAAATTCACTTTCTAAAAGATATACTTCAGTAAAATTTTGTAAGTTGTGTTAAAAGTAAATTTTGATAAAGTGTGCTTTATGTGAATTACTGTAGTATTTATTTTTAATACATTTAGAAATGTTCATTTTTAAAATGTATCCTATATTATAATTTTGTGTGATTAAAGTTTACTTTCAAGCATTTGATGAAAGCATAAGATTAATGTATTTTAAACAAGGAAGTACTTTTGCTAGTATAGTATTTGCTAGTATATTTACAACACACTTAGACAAATCTCAGTATATTTAAAATACAGTGCATTTTTTTCACTGGGGTTGTCATATTGTACTGAGGGTCTAGGCCTATATATTAATTATGTATACATAATGTGCACACATTTTGCATATAACCCAGCTCTAATGCTAGCTAGCAAAGTTCCAAACTCAGCAGCCTCAGTCCTCACTTTACCAAGCACACTGTACAGTTCACCCCATTCTCCATCAGCTTCATTGGTTACCGGTATCTTCCTGTCTCAAGTACAAACTTCTCCTGCTCACTTTCAAAGCCCTTCATGGTCTTTTCCTACATACCCTAATAAGCTCCTTCTATCCTTACTGTCCCTCTCTATTCCTTTAAAACTCCACTTTTTACTGCACACTATTCTTCTTTCTCCAAGTCTTAGTTGTTGTTTTTGTTCCTTTGTTTTTTTTTTTTGATGTTGTGCTGTTGTTTTACTTCTCATTGTAAAGCATGCTTTTGTTTGTGAAAGGCGCTATAAATTGCACTACTAATTAAATTAAATAATTAATTTCAGCTTATATTGAGCAAAACTCAAAAGCCAGAAAATACATGTTTCAGTATGTGTTTCAGTAGTGACAGTTATTAAGGTCACACACTGACTTTCAGACTTTGACACTTCACTTTCAGACTTTGACACTTATCTACTTCAAACCAAAAATTTTAAACTACTCACCATGTGGCTAACTAATCAAACTACTCCACCCAGTGCTCCTTCCCCGACTGTAGACATTCCCACAGCAACTTTTTTCTGTCAAGAAACCAGATAAATATGATGGGAATCCAGACAAATGTTGTGGGTTTTTGTTACAGTGCCCGATTTTGCTAACTCTTCACCGAGTACTGATCAAGCAAGAGTTTCATTTTGGTTTTACGTCTTACTGACAGAGCATTGAATTGGGCTACTGCCGTTTGGCCCAACATCCATTATATTTCATATGATCAATTTTTGAAAGATTTTCGTACAGTTTTTGATCATCCGCATGAGGGCAAGGTTAGTGGAGAGTTATTGACCAAACTTCACCAAACTGCCTTTAAAGGCCATTCGGCCTCTCTAATGCTCTGTCAGTGTTCCAAGCCTTTATTAACAACATTTTAAGAGACATGATTGGTAAATTTGTAATTGCATATATAGAAGACATATTCATCTACTTGCCAGACCTCAAAACCCATGTGGAACAAGTTCACTTAGTTCTGAAACATCTGCTAGAGAACAACTTGTATATAAAATGAGAGGAATGTTTCAGAGAGTGCATTTTGTTCTCTTAAAGAAGCACTCACTTCTGCACTTATTCTAAAACACACTGATCCCTCTGATCCTATAGTGTTTTACTCACACAAGCTCACACCAACCGAATGCAATTACAGTAAAGGCGATCGCAAAAACTCCTGGCTGTTAAAATGGGATTTGAGGAATAGAGACGTTATTTAGAAGGTGCTAATCACCCATTCATCGTCCTCACTGACCATAAGAATCTTGAATATCTACAGACAGCTAAACGCTTAAACTCTGTTTGTCTCTAGATTCAGATTTAGTATAACTTTTTACCCCGGATCACGGAATACTAAAGCCCATGCATTATCCTGAGTATACCAAGAAAATGAGTCAGAAAGAGTGTGTACTGAACCCAAAAACATTCTTCCCCCTAATGTACAGATCTCGTCTATTTGCTGGGAAATAGATGAGGAGATACAAAGGATCCCAGAGGGAATCACAGTTCCCAGTCACTGTCTGGAGACCAGGTTTGGCATCTGACTAGGGACTTCAGGTTTGCACAGGGGAGTAAGAAAATTAATCTTTAGTATACTGGCTCGTATGAGGTTCTTGAGAAAATCAAAGATGTGACTTGATCTGCTCTCACAATATTGGGCCTTTTCATGTCTCCCTTCTCAAGCAAGTGGTTCCTGGTCTGTAGGATGAGGCTACGCCCAACATCTCGCAACCCTCTCTGGAGGAGGTGTATGGAGTGCCCTGTGTATACTGTTTGACGGTTGCCAGACTCAAGAGGAAGAGGAGGAGGACTGCAGTACTTGGTGGACTGGAAAGGATATGGACCGGAGGACAGGGTTGGGATAGCTACTGGAAAATTAGTAGTTAGCTACTTAGTAGCTACTTTTCCAGAAAAAGTAGTGGCTACTTTTTAGTAACTTTTTGAAAAGTAGTGCACTACTTTTTAGCTACTTTCAAAGCCCGACTGTCAGAATGTAAGTTTAAGTGTAACCAACTATCAAACTTAATCATTCCAGGTTTTCCTTACAAAAATCAACAAAATTAATTGCATACAAACCAAACAATTTTGTGCAAAGCATTGTCAACTGTTGAAATAAAACTGCTCCAATTTAAACATTTCAGCAAGATACAGACAGACATGACATTCAGTCCTTTGTTAAACATAAGCAACACTTCACCATCAAAATTCTCATCAGTGACCCTGGCTCTGTTTGGGGTGAAAATAACCTCTCCACTGCTGCAGAGCTGTTGCAGCTCCACAGCAGAACTAGATTTTTAGGTAAAATAACATAATCCTCATTTGCTGTAAAATCATTATAACACGCAGTTCTAACACAGTTTTCACAATAAATGGTCTTAAACGATGGAGTTAACGCATCACTGCTAATTCACCAATCTTTAACGCTGAAGACTGACGCACAGACTGCTGGTCACACAGCAACGCAGAAAAGGAAAAGGCAAAGAGAAAGATTTAAGACGAACATTGATAATTTGGAGATGAATGGACTTGGTTTCCTCATACGTTTAACCTGCAACAACTCGCAAAGCTCAAGTCAGCTTCTCATTCTCCTGCTTCTTGTTCGAATGCTCCTGTTCCACCTTAAATGGCGCAGCAGTACAATCTGATGCCTCAGGCACCATTTAAGGTGGAATGGGACAATTCGAATGTGAAACAGGAAAATGAGAAGCAACTTCAGTCTTGTAAAAAGTCGAACATTCAGAGACATCTTACAGGAAACTTGCGGAAAATTTTCTTGAGATGCGAGAAAAGCGGCTACAACTGAGCTAAAGGTTAAAGTAGAGCAAGCTAAGTCTCAGTTTTCGTTTATTTAATTTTTAGCATGTACTAGTACATTAGCACATACTGAGACATTTTTACAGCCAAGTAAAACAGACATAAAATGTTGCTGCTCCCAAGATGGTTTCATTTGTGTTGAAAGGACAAAATGGCTCTTCATAACATTAGAGTTGCGACCCCTGAGTTAAGCCTACTAGTAAGGGGTGATCAGTGCATGGGACCCGCGCGTGCTCGTTTGCTCGAACTGTCTGTGGCTCAGTCGTTACTGCACCATCGCCACCAGCCCAGTTAATGACCACGTTCTATGGTTCACATTTTGCACGGATTGACTGAAGCCTGTAGCGAAATTGTAGCAAAAATTATCGCTATAGCTACACAAAAATTTGTAGGCGCTACAGCTATTAGCTACATTTAATAAAACTGTAGCAGCTACAGCTACTAGCTACAAAAATTGTAGTTAACTACAAAAAGTAGCGCGCTACTTAGCTACTCCCCATCCCTGCCGGAGAAGCAGTGTTTGATCCCTGCTCGGGATGTCTTGAATCCAGGGTTGGTGGCTGATCCTACTCCTAGAGGTTGTCCTAGGAGGGATAGTTTTGGTCTTGTTCCTGGTCCCGTGGCTTTTGAACAGATACTCTGTCAGTCCAGCGCTGTGACAGCTCCAGGGTTGCTCCAGTTCCTGCCTCTGGTCATGTGAGGGGTGGTCGTCTTGGTCATCCTCGTTCCTCGGCCTTCCCGGATTCCTTAAAATTGAACTAAAATCAAATAAAACAGTTGCAGGCTGAGTGGAGGTGGTTAGTAACTAAAAGTTAAATTGTTCTTTTGATCATTAATTACAATTTGGGTTGGAATATCAATTGATTTGTTTTTGAGCAAATTTACTGTCTTCCATTAGTTAACCAGTTCAGATTAAAATCACGTAAGATCAGCATTTCTGAGTTGATGTATGGATTTAAAAGTTCAGTTTAATCATCTAAAGTATGAGAGGGCGTGGAAGGTTATCTATAGATCCCAACTGCCCAACTTTCCCAACTTTGTGGGTACAGTTTAGGGAAGGCCCTTTTCTGTTCCAGCATGACTGTGCCCCAGTGCACAAAGCAAGGTCTAGTTGACCTCGTGCAAGGTTGGGTGAGCTTGGTGTTAAAGAACTTGACTGGCCCACGCAAGGTCCTGACCTCAACCCAGGGCCACAGGAAACCATGGTGGCGGACATTTGACCCACCAATTTTCAAAGTTCTGCGTTGATGCCCCACTACTTTTTGTGTTTAGGACACACACATAAAACCTCTGTTTTTAGTAAACTGCATGAAGTGCTGACCAGCATGAACAGGCAGAGTAAAACTCATCTTTCTTTCAGCTGGGAGGCGCTTTCAGACCTGCCTTGTTTGGGAGCGGACTGTCGAACGTTTTCTTAAGTTTGGTTTTAATATGCGACTCCACCCGAATTCAGGCAGCATCAATCAACTGAACCTCACTAATTCATGAGAGAATTCAACATGTTTTTTTTTCCAGTGCACATTTTTTGCTGTACCATCTGCACAACCTGCTGCTTTAATTTGTTACTCTTTACAAACACTCATATCGTTCCTGCACTGCAAGCTGCATAACAAGAGACAAGCAATAAAATAATGATATACGATACCTAAATCAATACTCAAGTAAAAGTATTGATACTTGCATAAAATAATTACACAAGTAAAAGTACTTTCCCCAAAACAACTTGAGTAGAAATACAAAAGTAGCTGGTCAAAAATCTACTGCAGTGGAACATCTTAGTACATTCAGCATTTATCATCATAGGAACTGTAGATTGTACACCTCTGTTCTTCTCTTTTTGGGATTTTTTTGGTGTAAAATACAAAGCTCCAAAGTCAGAGATGTAACTGATCACAAATCAGTGCAAATATTGCCACCACCAAACACAAAAAAATGGAATTAGCAACTAAATACAAATGGCCAAAATGTAAGATGGAGTAAAAAGATTCCTTTAGAATAAAAGTAAAAATAATGTAATTCAAAAAATACTCAGGAGAGTAAAAATCATCAGTATTTTAGTTAAGTGTATCCACCTCTGAATAGGTTTACGAAGACATGTCATTAGTATAACATGCAAGGCACTGTTAGTCAGTGGCCTAATTGCATTTTGTCAGTTGGCCAGCCACATTTTTTTTTGAAACTGTATGTTTTGCCCCACCACTTTTGGGGGCGTCACCCCTGCCTCATACCCATCAAACACCTTTTGGATGAACTAGAACGGTTATTGTGAGACAGAGCCTCTTGTCCAACATCAATGTCTGACCTCACAAATGCTTCTCTGCATGAATGGGCAAAAAATCCCACAGACACACTCCAAAATCTTGTAGAAAGCTTCCCAGAGGAGTGGAAGCTGTTATAGCTGCAAAGGGGGACCAACTCCATATTAATGCCTATGGATTTAGAATGAGATTCAGAAAAGTCAGAAAATCCCTGGTTGAGGGACATTACTTTAAAATTGTTGGATTTTTTGCTGATGCATTGTGACCCATCTTTGCTCATATAAGACTATGCTTTTCCTGGATGCTCCTTTAATATCTTAAGCATGACAGCATCACCTGTTTAACATGTTTTTTATTTTAATGTTTTACAATGGTTTTAGTGTTATGCCCCTGCCACAACTTTTTTGGAACATGTTGCAGGTATCAGGTTCAGATTAAGCTTGTTGATAAGGTAAAATATTACATATCTGTACTGTTTTTGTTCAAATATAGGTCAAAGTAGATTTGTAAAACTGCTGCTTTCTGTATTTATTTGCATTTTACGTACTGTCTCAGCTTTTTTGGAATAAGGTTTCTAAAATAAAATTACACTCAACTTATTATTATTAATTGTAATCATGAATGAGCAAAATAAAATGTTTTTTTTAAGTCAACTAAGTCTATGCACATATATTTTAATATAGGTTACATAGATTGCCTCATAAACAAATATTGAGAAACAAATTGAAAAACATGCTACAAATTAGGAAAGAGTGGAAGAAATAACATGCTTTTGGGCCACAAACCTCAGCACTATTTTCAGAGCTAAAGGGAAAAAATGTTTGACTTTTACTTTTTCCCTTGGTACACTTTGGTACTCACCTAACTAATCAAAGTTGTGGTCACTGCCTTGGTTTCTATGCCATGTTTTAGCATTTTCTTGGTGTGATAGGTCAGCACTTCACCTATCAATATACTTGCATAAAGTGCATTTAGAATTTGTTTAAATATTCAAGACATTCAAGAAGATGGAGCCAGGGACCCCTACTTTTTACTGCTGTAGTTAATGTGTCCCAAGAGCTTTTTTCCCCGAAGGGAGGAGACATAACAATTTATTGATTACCATTGTGCATTATTACATGCTTTGTTAGCAATGCAACTTGCCTACCCTAGAAGGATGACAAAGTTACCATAAGTTGCTTTAGACAAGATTTAAATTTATTCCTTTTTTTCACATTCCAGCAGATATCCACAAAATGGGTTTCATCAATCTGTCGTAAATCAAACAACCATCATAGGTGGTTTAAAATCTCACTCTCTCACTTACTCATCATTTAAGTCACCTATCCTCCTGGGTTGCAGGGGGTGCTGGAGCCTATTCTAGCACTCACTGGGAAGGTCGCCAGTCCATCACAAGGCAGTCACACAGACATACAGTGTTGTTTAAATTCTATTTAGACTTATTCTATTTTAAATGGATTTAATGAGTAAATATACTTTCATGTAAGTGTTATGCTTTTCATTTTTTGTGATTCCCTGGCTGGAAATGTTGAACAGAATTCCAAAAGCACAGACGATTTACGTAATATACTGTACCATTGCTTGTGGTTATGGACAAAGGCCTGTCTGCTACTCCTTTGACCCAACAAAAAAGGCTTAGACAAAGCATGACTTAGTTATTATTAAGCAATACATGTGGGGTAGTGCATGATTTATATGATTAAGTGTATAAGTGGTATTAATAATGACAGATTATCATTTTAACACTGTGCTACCAACATTGCTATGAATTTGAGTTTTAATGCACCATATGCAAATAAAAGCCATTTCACACTTACTTTGCAGAGACAAAATTAAACCATGTTACTGGCACAGACAATCCCAGTTATGTATCAGTTATGTCCAGAAATTTCCTCAATCTCCTCTACCAGTACATTTCTCATTACTGCATCGGCAAGCTTAATGTTCTGGGGTTTTCAGAATCAGAATCATTTTATTTATTTATTATGACATTTTGTTTGTTGCAGTAAAGTGAGAATGACTGTCCATATCACACACAACACTGGCAGACATACTGCACCATATCAACAGTCATCTTTCCAAAAACTCTCAACACTGGAGTTACTCTCAACAGCATTGGATCTTTTTCCTTTTTTATCAATGTGTAAAAATATAAATACATCTTATTCAGTTCTTAAGTGAAAGTCATTGATTTAATTATTGATTATGACACAGTTCTACTCCCTGTTATTTCCATCTACTTCTTATCCATTAAATCGGACCACAGGGCTGGATTTAGAATTTGTAAAGTGTACCAGCATATGGTATATGGTTGAGCAAAGTAAAATGTTTTGTGTCATGACCAGCTTTAGTCATCTGCAGTGCTGAAAGCATTTTGTTATGCTTAGGTGCTCTTCTGCATCAAACAGCCTCCATATAGCCTTATCAATAATAAAAGCCTGTGACAAGCAACCTTGACAAAGAAGTATCTGTAGAACAAAGTGCTGTGGTGAACCATTGCCCTCTAAAACCTGCCTAAACTGAAGAAAGAGCAAAGCTCAGGAAGTCCGTGTAAGAGCAAACATTACCGTCACATCAGTAGGGCATGGGTCTTTATTCACATCCTATACTTTATTTTACAAAGCAAACCTTTTATCCCATATTCAACAAAACAGATATACAAACAAATAAAAAATATTTGTGAAGGTCATATAAAACAATAACCTATCTTCTAGCAGCATCCACATCTTAAACTTCCTGGAAGTGATCCTTTGAAAGTATGGTTTTAGATCTCAGAGAAGTTATACAGAGCACTGCTACTATATGACTATTACTCTTTTTAGTGCACACAGGAAAATATTTTGTTAAAATAACAATAATGGGTTGAATAGGCTTAAATAAGAGTGCTAAAGTACAAGACACTTTTCTGAGGTACTTCACAGAGACAAAATAATTTGGCGTTTAGAGTTAGCGGTCATAGGAATCTGATACTGTCTATGATATCGTCTGACATCTTTCAACTTAGATTGTCAGGTTACAACAGTGTTATGACTGGACAATGTTTTTGCATGTGGATACAAAAAGAAAAATAGAGAAACAGAAAACTGATTATTCTTTATCACCAATGACACCAGACATACTACCATTTTCATTGCTTCTTTTTTTTTTCTTCAAAATTTCAACTGTAAAATTGAACAACATGACACAGAGCAAATCATATTTAACAGTTTTGTCAATATCCTATTACCAAATTACCTGCTACAGTTTTGTAACAATGAATTACTTACAAAACGTCATACAAGCAGATAACACTACACCGAGTCACTGGGGGGAACCTTCAAACACAAAGGCATGTATCTGGCTGGTTTAACAAATGACAAGGATGGACAGTGACAAAAGCCAGGACTAAATTAAGTACAACATTTGCTTGAGGATAAAAGCACAAGATCTTACAGTTTAAACACACATTATTGCATTACATTCATTTTCAGGTTTCCTTATGTTGGTACTTCATATGAACTACTTAAACATTTTTTCCCATTCTACCCTTAGTTACCACCCATTATTTCTCATCTAATCTCATTCTCCACTTTCGTACCTAAACCACACCCATCACCAATCCCTGTAAAAGATGATGCACTATTAGCATGTTAGCTTAAGACACATTCACATTCAAATGATGAAAGGGTACATTTTCTCTAACAGCCTATGTTTACATTAGGCTACACAAGTTCAGATTGTTTAGTTGCTAAGCTAAAGAAGAAGAAAAAAACTCAAGCTTTTCTATCCACTGAGTTGAGGAACCACTCTGTGAAACGTCGCAACTGGGCAGCAGCAGTTTGGCTCTCCTCGTGCAACCGAAGGTTGTCCTGCCTGAGATGCTGCACTTGTTCCTGCAGCATAGCCTTGTCCTGTTGCTCCTACAGTGACAAATCCCAACACTCAGTTAAGAGCTGTTAATGTTCTCTTATGTAAACAAAAAAAGCTTATTATCATTTCCTTTTTTTGCTAATGGCTGGCATAATTGCTTTAAAAATGATTTGTAACTGATGGTTGCTGCTTTTTTTTTTAGGTAATTAAGACAAATGAGTATAGTCAATAGTTAGCTATAATGTGTTTCATGCTAAGAGTTATGCTAAGAAACAGCGGCATATTCTACTTTTGGAACCTGTATATATGCAACACGAAGAAAGAAAACTCTTGAAACCAGGGGAGAGACCCCTTTTGTATCTGTTAAGCAGCAATGAGACTTTTACCTTCTTCAGATCATGTTGAAGCTGTCTGAGAATGATCTCTAACTGGTTCACTTTTCCAGAAAGGAGAGCAGGTGAGCCATCCCTATAGTTTCAGACAAAGAAGTTACACAGTACATACTTCCCCCTGTTGTCACTTTCCATTGACAATAAACATGTTTCCACCCCGTGCTTAAGCAACTGTGGGGCCTCACTCCCTCCTAGAGTCCAGGCTCACCCTGCTTCCAAAGCTGAATCCTCTGCAGCTCTTGTGTTAAGTCCCTTTGAGATCTCCAATGCCTGTGTGGTCTGTTCCTCTTCATTCAGAGAGCATGGCAAATCCACATTCTGGTCTGAAATATTAAGAAAGGAACAATCACTACTGCAAACAACAAATGAAAATCAATATACAGAGTAAAACTGTAAAATAAGACCCTCAATCGTGGCTCCAAAAGAAGAGTTAAAGGGTCTTACATATGTGTTATGTATGTATCTTATGTAGGTGTTGTGTAAGGGCTGAGAGAAACTCGGTGAGGAAATTTGTTAGACACAATTCTCAATTTTGGCTCTGGCAGAGGTGGTAAAGGCATCTGTGAAGCACCTCCAGGAGACAAAACTGCTAATAAGTTAGAGAGATCAGATAAAACAGAGGAGCGTAATAACATGAGTGAGAGCCTTCACATATTTTTAGGTGAGCTTAGCAGAACACAGTCAGTCTGACATGTCATTAAGTAGTCAGAAACTGAAAGCACACAGGCAAGTGATGTTTACCTTCCAATAAAAAAGGCAGGGGATAACTGATGAGAGCAGAAGAGGGAAAGCCACACTACATATAAAAATTGTTAAAAAGACTTTTCCGGCATTTAATACCAATCACATTTTAATAGGCATGTTTTCTGGCCTCATTTGTCAAATCATCTTCTTGTATTGTAAATAGTGGATAATTTCTTTATTTGGTTTGCAAAGGACACTAGCAGTGTTTTATTTATATCTGTCTTATTGCTCTGTCATATCTGTTAGAAATTTTATGTCATGAAATATACAAGGTGAAGTCCAGGCACGTATCTTTGTACAGACAGCTGAATACAAATGAGCAAGAGGAGGTCTCACCCATTCTAACACCTTTCCCCTCTCCTTTCTTTTTCATTTCATCAACAGGATCTCACAGTTAGGGGGTGTTGCTGGAGATGGAATTAAAATGTACTAATTATCAGGGTCCTGAGCCCACATTCACACTTTGTGCACACACAAACAAGACATGGTAATCAGCATTAGGGCCTGTTCACATTCTCCGGGTTATGCTACCTTCCAAGTTCCAGTCATTAGATAACTGGTTTCACATCAAACACTATTTTTGAGAACAGCTCAGTCCATATTTTTATTCCGAGCATAAGCCCACTCCATGGATGCTGCCACAGCTCAGTTATAAATAAAAAAAAAATAAACTCAAACAAATCCAGAGAAAAGCAGAAGACATGCTATCAGTTTGTAAAGATGAGCTGCCAACTCTCAGAGCCAAAATCCCATGCCTTTGTCATATATTTGCACAATGCAAAGGGAAATTAATGATGAAGGAATCCCTGTCCAGCAAGAATCTGTGGTGGACCACACTGCCTAAAGGCCACAGAACAGTGTAACTGCACTCAAGCAAAAGAGACCAAAACCTAAATACGTAATTAAAGTGAGCAGTGGGTTTCGTAATTTCTCTAAGTGGTGTCTTGCTGGGTACACATAGCGATGGTGGTTTTAATTAAAAGAAAAGGCGAAATTTGAATTAACTTAGATGGTGACTGACTGTTAATGATGAATATCATGACTAAAAAGCTCTGAGAAGGTGAAATTAGAGCCTAGGTCACATACACATTTGAGGCATCGAACACTTAAATAATCTCAAAACTCTTTTTTGTCATCCTATTCCTCTTTCCTATGTTCTTACAAATGCATACTTTTATCTTAACTTAATTTAGATGATGCATTTGGACACCTAATCTGCACAGATGAATACAGATTAGATAGAATAACCTGGCTCTATTAAGACTTCTTAATGTTAACTCTTCATGTGATATTACTATTTTCTTATTCTCTGTGATCCACGGAGTGAAATTATGATAACATTATGACATAATGACATTATGAACACTGTCACAACTACAAAGCCCTGAAAAATGATTGACAAAGATGGCAACAGTTCATGAAAATGACCAAAAAATGCTGTCAAAAATGTCTTTTTTGTGTTTGATTTTACACTGAACATGACAGAAAGGTAAACTTTCACTGAGATACAATAAAAAACAACCTATATAAAAAATTAATAAAAAATGTCACAATTACTGACAGCTCTCCATATAGTACATTTACTTCTTGGGTTCAGTGGGGTTTCAAGTGATTCTGTGGTCAGTGAACCATTTTTGTGTTGACCCAGTCTTAGCTTCCTGACAGAGGAAGCCAGATTCTGACTTAAAATTTCCTGGCAATTGATTTGAGACCATAATGCTGTCTTGCTATCACTGAGGAAATTTTTTCCTCTCCAGGTTTCCTTCTTATTGTGCATGCAGGCAAAAAAAACAAACTTTTCCAGGCAGGTTCAAGTAGGAGGTTCATTTTAGCACAGCACACATCACTGATGTAGTCTAAATCTGTATCTTCTTGGTTAAAAGTGCAGTGTTTTCCAGTGGTAGTACAGATCTCATTAATGAGCGCTGTAAAAGAGTACAAATGAGGCCATGTGCATTGTACTTGGCAGTCCCATTCTTTGAGCTTGTTTAGCCTGCTGCTTTGTGGCTGAGCTATTGTTGCTGCTAGAAACTGCTACTTCACAATAACAAGTACCTACAATTGACTGAGGTAGCTGAAGCAGGGCAGAAATTTGGTGAACACTGTAATTTGCATGTCTGTGCGCTTAACTTTATTCTAGCAATGGATGTGGCTGAAATAGCTGAATCCACTGATTAGAAGGGATGTAGGCCTGGGCAATGACTGACAAGTTACCTGATGACAATGCTAAGAGGGTGATACTTGCCATGTTGGGAAACTGACAGAAAACAAGAGTGGACTAATTTACCATTAAACAGCTTGCTAAATATGCTTGGAAACTGGGGTTCCTCCCATTCCTTTAAGAGGTGTGCAGGTGCATGCCCCAATATTCTGCTTTTTTCTGTTTATGAGAGAGACAGAGACATGGAACGAGACAGAAAAACTGCCTGGTAGTCCTCTCTGCTACGCACTGTAATGCTAGCTTTACCTACCGTGCATGGAACTGAAAATAAATGCAAACGTGCTTAGGAACTTCAGCTTACTTCAGTGTGACTCGCTGCAGTAAAAATAGCCAGGCTATTTTATAGGGTATTACTCTAGAGCAGCAAGCTCCATCCCTGAAATCTTTAGAAGTAGAGAAAGTTCATCTGATCCAATGAAATAATAATATATACACAATGTTTTATTTATCTTTAGCATTAAAACATTGAGTTAAACATTTTTAAAACATTTAAAACATTTTTAATGGCCCAAGGATTAACATATAACATCAGGTAACATATAATACCAGGTAAGGGTATAGTAAATTCCCCCACAGCCTCTGCTGTGCGTTTTCCTGAGTGTGATTTACTGAGAAAAAAAGTGCAGTATCTTTCATGCAGCTTAAGTGCCCCAGTGGTTAAGTTAAATTTTAAAACCAATGAAAACATAATAATACATGATTTTTCAAAGACATCTATAGCTGAACTCCATAGTTACTCAGCAATAATGACAGAAAGCACCTCAGTTTTTGAATGTGTAAAATACTGCTTTGGAAATCATTTTCAGTCTGAAGTTTCTCCAGCAAGGGGCGCTATTAGCACAAAAGTCACCATGAACTACACCAGAAGAAGTTCATGAACATATATGTTCATACAGTGATTATTTAACTATTCGAAAACAAAAAGTGAAGTAGTTTTCAAAAGATGTTTCAAAAGCATAAAAATGAACAAAAGTTAGGTCAAGGCTGATTATTGTTGGATATCACCCAGGACTAAAGGGGTGTCCACATAGTTTTTGCATTGTACTGTATTATATTCATTCATAATGTCAGGAAACCTGATGTACTTTTGCTTTGCAGGCTGTGTGAATTTAAATGTTTTGATTTTAAATTATTTTATTTGATGCCAAACATCAATGGTACACTTGCAGTATGAGGGATTAAATTAAACTTCCTCAAATGCATTTCTAACCTCAGTCAAAGCAGAAACACAGATTTGGACTACTTTAGTAAGGTCCATTGAGTACCAAATATCTGAAAAATACTTATTCACAGGTATATGTCAGTTATGTCAGTTTGAGGACATCACCCAGGAAAAAGTTTGGGCTTCAAAAGTGAAATGAACCTTACTGCATTTACATTACACATTTGCGAGCAATTTCAGAAACTATTGTCCTCAAACTGACATAATGGGTACTCAATGGTCCTTGCTAAAGTAGTCCAAATCTGTGTCTCTGCTTTGACTGAGGTTAAAATGCCTTCTAGGAAGTTTAAATTAAACCCTCATAATGCAAGTGTACCATTAATGTTTGACATCAAATTAAATAATCAAATTAAAATCAGAACATTTAAATCAAGATGAGATTAAGAGTAGAACTATTTTAATCCATGGCTCAGAAAGTGAATCTGAGTTTGTGCAGATTAAAATGGTAATTTAGTTTATGAC
This sequence comes from Colossoma macropomum, assembly GCF_904425465.1. Classification (NCBI taxonomy): domain Eukaryota; kingdom Metazoa; phylum Chordata; class Actinopteri; order Characiformes; family Serrasalmidae; genus Colossoma; species Colossoma macropomum. Next base: position 19,293,007 of record NW_023494799.1, on the reverse strand, counting down.
TAGGCTTTATCCCTGTTCATGAAACCACCCCAAAGATATTGCTTCATTGCTTCATAAGGTGTTTGGCTAAGCACTTCCCCAATTCATAGGTGATCACACATTATACAAGCACACCAACATATGCTTTCCATTTTAGTGTAGGACACCTGTGAAGCACAACCACTCCAACATTTTCAGATTCCTCTATTTTCCTTCCAGAACTGCGCTGGAACCAGAAATCCTCATGGAACCCATGGAACAATAAGACCGGGTAAGGCAAATGAACAGACATACCCTTGAATGCTCGTGCAGCGTCTACAAGATGGGACCAATTGAGACCAGAGGTTGTGTCCGGCAGGGGCATGAGGCCAGCCTCAGTCAGCTTGGCTCTGTCTGCTAGTGAATTGTCAGAGGACCACAGCTCATCTGTACAAACAGCACATATCAGTGGAACATCAGAGAAGGTTCAGGCTTAGAGCTCAGCTCCCCTCCACCAATTATCTGCTATTCTTATTCTGTAACTGGACTGAGCTGCTGTGCAAACAGCTGTATGCTATTCTGAGTACTCTGTCTGTGAGTTGATCATAGAGCAGAAAGACGAGGGCTATCCTAAGTATGCAATGAGGATACATGTATTGGAGCCCCTCTAGATGAAAGTGTGTTTTTTTTAATAGTATCATGGTGGCATCACAGACAACTCTAATGGAACATTAATGTCAGCAGATAATGACAAAACTAAGCTACAATGCACCATCACAATGGTTGATGCAGTTGACACTCACTCAGCTGTAAACCTTTGCTACCAAAAAGCCATTTCACAGAAGGATTACTGGTTCAGTCTACCACCATGAGATTTCTAATAGTCATGATAAGGGTAGAGTGAAATGGTAGTCAGTAGCTCAAAGATGATTAGAAAGTAAGAATGAGGCCTCACTCTTGAACTGGCTAGCCGTATGGCTGAGGCCCAAATAAGGGGGCAGGGTACTGTGGTATGGCAGTGCACTGCTGAACAGGATGTCATTGGGCAGAACCTGCTCCAGTACGGAGCTCCGCAAGCTGGCCAAAGACAGCACCCTCTGGTGGCTGCTGTAAAGACTCTCATCTGAAAGTGTCCTGTATAGAGGGCGATGTGATGACTGACTCATAGAGAACATCTGGAAGATAGAAAGAAAAACAAAAGAAGAATTTTAAAAGAAACAGAGTTAAAAGAATTACAAGAAGAAAACACAAAAATCAATAGAGAAATAAGAAAGATATAAGAAGGTTGTTCTTTCATGTTAATTCAGGCTTTGATAAAGACTTAAAAGAAAGCCAAAAACAGTGCTAGTGGAAAAAAAACCTATACTACAATGAAACAATTTATTCATGGGAGAGACAAAATGCAGAGCCTATGGGGGTGAGAAACTGCAATGAGACACTATATCAGAAAACCAATATTGTGAGTTATGCCCCTCCTAACCTCCATTGAGAGAGGACAACAACAGCAAAAAATCAAACAGGTCACCACGTGCAACTACTCTCAGACCTCTGCTAAAAAGAATAAGATTTAAAAACAAAATTGGGCGAAGCGAAATAGGGTGAATTAACATGCCACTTGCCAAATGTTTTAGATTTGGTCACACTACAAAATGTTAGACATCTTTACATATCATCTTCTTTACATACAATAAATCGATTCAGGGCAGTCCAATTTGATGCTTTTAAAAGCTTAATAACAACCATGGTGATCTTTCACATTTTTCCACAACTAATGGGGGCTCATCATAGTACTATCTTGTCTAACAGTTTATTTGACTAAAGGAATATAAGGCAACAGACTGATGGGGATCAGCTTCATGAGATATTACCCAACACAATGTGCAAGTCACAGTACATCTGAATCCTTAAAACAAAATATCATGATCCAATCTACTCTTCTATACCCATTTATTATACTTTCAAATTTAACTAAAAAAATGGGTGCTGACTTCAGATCAGTAATCAAATCAATAATCAGATCAGTATCACTCTGTATGGTCCCTAGGTACCATGGAATGCAGTGCAGCCAGTGGCAGGTGAGGATTTAAACGTACTAAATTAACCTTCGTTTAGGTTGATTTTGAGAGGCTGGAAAAGGTGAGAATGTGTGTGTTCACATGCACTTAATAATCCGATAACTGCAGAAAATCAGATTTTGTCAGCAATCCGATAAACGTGTTTACATGCACTCAAGTAATCAGATAATGGGAAAACTCCAGGTCTACATGAGACAGGCAGTAAATAAGATTTCTGATTTGCCAGGAGCCAATAAACGCACAGAAGAAGACGTGATGTAAACTTAATGTAAACTCAAATTTCATGCCATGGCTTTTTAAAAAAAAACACTGCGCCACTTTATCTGAAAATATGTATATCATCTAGAAAATAACGAATATTTAAATCCCTCAATTTTGCACATGTGCAGACTGAGAAATCTGAAGAAAATCTGAATATAAGAATACATGTGCCTAGAAATCCAATAATTGAGCTAAAATTTACCTCTCCTTTTCAGATATCTTAAACAGATTTCTAGATTGGAGTATGCTGTTTACATGACTATTTGAATAATCAGTTAACTACAGAAATCCAACTATGATTGGATTATTGAGTGCATGTAAACGCACTTATTATGTCACCTTGTGCTCCTCCTGTACAAGCTGTAAACTGAGGAGAGAGCAAAATGCAGATTAGGACTGAGAAACAGATACAGAGAGATCAAAAGACAGAAGTATAGAAAGAAATAGAATAAATTAAATGGATTAAAAAATGGAACAGAACTATGGTGAACAAAAAATATAAACACAACATTTTTTACTGAAAAGATTTTGCTGAAACGTGAAAACAGGGTCGGTCATGAATTTCCTCATCAGTGCATTAGTGTCTGGTGTGACCACTATTTGCCTGTAGCAGCGTGACACATATCTAAAATACTAAAAAATAAATCATGGAAAATCATGAATCATGGTGCTCTGGGGTAAATAACTTATTTCCTTATTGTTCAGTTATTTTACTTTGTTTCAGTGGCAGCACTCTCAACAATTAAAATACAGATAACTAACTGTGCGATCACGGCTCATGATATATTTCAAAGCACTGATTTCATCTGATCAGTGAATTGGAAAATAAAACAAAAGATGGCATATAGGGCGGTTGAAAAGGAGACCCCACCCCACCACAACAACAAATGTGAGTTTAGGAAAACTACATTAACAGTAACAGCTGTTGAAACAGCTCATGTGTCACCATTCGTCTTAGCCTACTGTTCTCGTGATGTACATAGCTAGATTACCACCACAAGACCTCCACAGAGCAAGTTATTTGGGTGGTGGATAATTCTAAGCACTGCAGTGACACTGATGTGGTGGTGTGTTAATGTTTTGTGCAAGTACATACAAGTGCATCAGACAAGCAGAGCTGTTGGAGTTTCACTGATGGATTGAGAATCGTTCACCAACCAAAACTAGAAAGGAAAAGTTTGTGAACGAACTTTAAGTTGGCTTGAAATGGCCAACTATTACTACCTTAAATCCAATGCCTGCTTAATTCCACTGCCACTTATATCGGCTGCTGTCTTGAAACCCTTGCCACCTTAAATTCGCTGCTCCCTTCAATCCATTGCTACCTTAAATCCATTTAAAACTTAAATCCATTGCTACCTTATTTCCAATGCCATCTTAAATCCGCTGATACCCTGAATCAATTACTACCTTAAATGTAATGCCACCTTAAATTCACTGATACCTTATATCCACTGCTACCTTCAATCCAATGCCACCATAAATCCACTGCTACCTTCAATCCTGCCACCTTAAATTCACTGATGCCTTAAACACCCTGCCACCTTTAATTTACTGATACCTTAAATACACTGCCACCTTAAATTCATTGCTACCTTAAATTTACTGATATATTAAATGCAATGCCTCTTGAAATTTGTTGTTACCTTAAATGCACTGTATGTAGAATATGCAGAATATGTAAAATAACACATTTTAAATAACTTCACACCAGTACAACCCCCCACACATTTATATTACACAGGTGGTACTTGGGTGAACCTGTGGGGAATAAAAGTGTGGAGGTCCCTTCACTCTGTTTACCTCATACATGGCCTGCTGTTACTGTGTTTGTGTCCGTGTGTTTGTGTTTGTATATATATGTGTTTGTGTCCGTGTGTGTGTGTTTGTATATATATGTGTTTGTGTCCGTGTGTGTGTGTGTGTGTGTGGACTTCATGGAAAGGCTGCTGACTGGCTACAGCTGCAAAAGGAGAACCCCATGCTGAGCACTTGTGATATTTTTAACATCTAGTAATTTCTAGTTCTGGCTACTGGCTAGATCAATGTCATTGCCACTGACCTTGAAAGGCAATGGTTGTGGACATGGGCCTGTTGTGGACATTTTTTTGTTTATGTACAGTGCTCTTTTTTTCTGCGATAGCCACAATAAATATTTGGCCAATGTCTCTTTCAGACCATCATGGTATTTTATCCAAATTACGATTTCCCATACTTGTGCACCCTGGTTGCATTTCAATACAAACTTACTGCATAATGAAGGACTTTTTTCAACCCTTAGATTTACCATGGCTTTCAGCTAATCAGGCGTCTTATTTAGACCAAGATATCATTCTTTTGGAGTTGCAAGATGCACACTGTCCTATGAAAAAAGGAAAATCACCCTGTTGGGATGGGAGTACAGCAGAATTTTATCTACGTTTTTGGACAGAGCTTGGGCCACTATTTTTATGACATGATTAATTACTCAACAGCTAAGGGCAAATTCCATCAGGATGTGAACATGGCAAAAAGACCATTATTGCTTAAGAAAGACAAAGACCCAACTTCCTGCAGTAATTACCACCCAGTCTCACTTACCTTTGCAAATATTAATGTATTTGCAAAGGTATTAGCTTGACATTTAGAAGTAATCATGTCAGCAATCATTCATTGCAACCAAACTGGCTTTATAAAATCAAGATCAGCGGCTGATAATATTAGACGTCTTCCACATATTATTCACTCAGCAGGTACTCCGAAGTCACATTGGGCTATACTGTTGCTTGATGACATGAAAGCCTTTGATCGACTTGAGTGGCATTACTTGTGGTCCACCTTAGAACATTTTGGTTTTGGTGCTGGATTTATTGCCATGATAAAACTTTTCTACGCAAACTCATCCCAATGGTCCTTTCAGGTAATAAACGTTCAGTATCTTTTCCGCTGGGTCGTGGCATGTGCCAATGGTGTCCTTTGTCAGCCCTCCTGTTTGCTATTTTTCTATAGCCCCTTGCCTAAGCTGTTCGCAAATTGACTCTTGATTCACCTATTAGAGTAAAGAAGTCTCTATTCTGCTGGTTTTAGACAACCTAATAGATTCTGTTTCCCACCTGCTTATGTTATGTAATGATTTTGGTAAATTTTCCGGTTATAAGAAATTGGGATAAATCTGCATTCCTCACATTACATTTTCCGTTAGACCCTGGCTTGCTTTCAGTACCTATCCCAGTGGTTAGTCATTTAAAATATTTGGGGGTAGAGATATACCTTTCTTTGAATGATAATCAACAAACACTTTAATGATATACTGAAGCAAATTAAAATTGATAACTATAATTGGTCAAGATTACCTACCTCTTTACAGGCTAGGATCGCAGTGGTGAAAATGAATATTTTACCGCGAATTATTTTTTAGTTACATGATTACTTCACCTCGTCCCATACGGACTACACTTTCTCAAACACTGTCCTCATATATTTGGAATGGCAAATGACCCCGGATAAAATTATCCACCTTCCAGAGATGCAAGTCTGAAGGTGGGCTTGTGTTTCCAAATTTTAATATGATAAAATAGCACCATTCCCCACTTTTTCACAATCATAATGTGCTGACAGAAAACTCTCCATTATAATGCACCCAATGGGAGAGCCAAGAAATTCACATTTTAGGTGATAATTTTGATGAAAGATCCTTTCAAAATATTAGAGAGCAATTTATTTTACCTAGAGCTTCTTTCTTTAGGTATTTGAAGCTCAAATCTGCCCTGCGGTCTTATTGTGCATCCCTGAACTCTAAGTTACAGTTACATCGAATGCTTAAAACAGTTAATCCTTATAAACAGTGTGCTCAGTCTGGTCCAAGAATCTTAAATTGGAGGATCAAGAGTTTTTTTTATAGGCTGTATATAGGAAACCATCTGTTTATCTACAAGAAACCCAAATCACCAAATAATACACTGAAAATTCTTGCACAGATTCTATTTAACACCATCTCATATGCATCTTGCTCAGTCTCCAATTTGTAATGTGTGTTCCTGTTAGCCCATGATGTTCCATGCTCATTTTTCTTTTAAATGATTTTTCTTCACTTAATCTCTCAATTCAGCAAAAAAAAACTGTTGCTCTGTACTTTGACAGCTGCAAAAAAGCTGCTGGTCAATCGATGGAACCCTCAACACTACATCTCAAGACGGCACTGGATTTTGTCAGCGTTTGATATTTCTTCTGAAATATCTCAGGGGCTCAGTCAAGAACTCTTGATGCTTGGAAGAGGGTGCTCCAAACAGTGGAGTCCTTACTAGGCTCTTGTGAGAGTTGTTACTTATTTGTTCACTTTTATTTTAAAAGAATTCTCATCACTTAATCCACACATATATTTATTTTTCCCTCTTGTTGTTATGAAGCCATGTACTCATATATTTTTCCATGTACTGTCTGAAATCTTAATTTTGTAATCTGCCAACACACCCTGGGGCAGGGAGGTGGGGAGGGAAAGGGGATGTTCTGTGATCTTACGAAAGAACAATAAGACAATTGTTCACAAAAAAATTCACTGATACCTTAAATTTACTAAAACCTTTAATACACTGCCAAATTAAATTTAGTGATACATTAAAATTCACTGTCACCCTAAATTTACTGATAACATAATTATACTGCCATATTAAAATCACTGCCACACTAAATTCACTAAAACCTTAAATACAGTGCCAGCTTAAATTCAGTGCTCCCTCAAATTTACTGATACCTTTAATTCACTTCCAGCTTAAATTGACTGGTACCTTAAATACACTGTCACCTTAAATTTACTGATACCTTAAATTCATTACCACTTTAAAATGTACTGACACCTTAAGCACACTGCCATTCTTAAATACACAGCCACATTTAATGTGCTGATCCCTTAAATTCACTGCCACCTTAAATTTAGATACCTTAAATACACTGCCTTATTAAATTCAGTGCTACTTTACATACAGTGCCACCTTAAATGCAGTTCCAACTTAAATTCATTTTTTGTGCTGTTATTGCTGTGCATTAGGCAGTAAGTGTGTGAGTCTATGTGTACTGTGTATAAGTGTGTGGGAGAGATGTGCATTGTGACGTCACTTTTGGCAGTTACATTTGAATGTCCTGAACATTTTGCCATTTATTTCCTACAGGGGAAAAAAGTCATTAACAAAAAACATGCATTGGTTTGGTCCAAAAACCACAAGCACACTATTCAGGTATGGACCCTACGATCCTGCAAAGTTTCATGATTCTACGTCAAAAACTGTAGGAGGAGAAACTGTTTCAATTTTGAGTGCACAAAAAAATATTTAGAACAGTAAGTTGGCTTTTTCAAGCCAACGTAATAAAATTATGAGAAACAGTAAGTTCCAAGCCAATTTAATAATAATTAGAAGAAGAAGAAGAAGAAGAAGAAGATCAAAACAGTAAGTTGGCTTTTCCAACTTATGGGATGAAGGTGAAGTAATAAATTATGCAAAGAAATAGATGAAGTACAGTCCGTACAATGTAACCTACCTATATGGTAGGTGGAGCCAACAAAATGGGCAATAAATGTAAATACAAGTAAAGTGCTCAGTGAGTGTATACATAAAAAAACAGTAATAACAGCTGGAAAAAAGATGATGAAAATGCTGAAAATATGTAAATAACACCTGACAGATGACTTTATAGCAAGAACACTACAGTGTATAAAAAATTTGAGCTGCATGCAACTCTGATTCAGTGATGTTGACAGTTATTAGGCAGTCCTGTGAAAAAGTGGGTAGGCCAACTTGGTAGATACTATTTCAGAACACGTTAACGTTTCACAATGTTATTACATCAGGCTACAGACTATTCCTGACAGCTGTGCAGTCATCACGCTACCTATTCCAACGCTTATGCCCTATGGTGATACAAATCAAAAGCAAATCAACCAGCAGGCTGGACTCACATACACAAAAAACAACCAACACTGCAAAATCCTTCACTATAAGGCATGTGTCTGCTCACCACAGGCACATTTGCCCATCGGAGATGACAAAGTTAAAATCAGACAGTTAAGATGTACAAAGACAATGAACAATAAGAAAGCAAGTGGCTATCTGCGGGGTCCAAGCACCATGAAGACCTTGTGTGTCATTAACTTGCATTAACTTTATTTTAATATCCCTAATGGGGAATTGAAACCAGAAACTTATTCTTCAAACACAGATGCTTTCATAGCAATCTACAAACAGCTCAATGCAGTGTTGTTAATTTCAAACTTAACAGTCATGTACGCCGCATGATTTTGTGGAAGCCCACCAGATTTGATATCAATTACTCAATAAGGGTTTCTCAGCAACCGCTTGGCCAACTGAGCTGAAACTTTGCATGCTGCATCCTAGGGGTACTTTATATATGACTTATTAAGGACAACCCAATCATTGGACAAATATGGACACCACTGGCCAATAAGCTTTCAACAAGCATTTGAAGGGCTTAGCACTGGCTAAAAATTATATGATGTGTCCACACAGGCAATTTCTAATAGCCTATAAACTTTGACTTCAATTGGGTGCCATGAGGTGGCACTACAGAACAAGTCCTATAAATTTTTATCTTGGATTAAAATAAATCTATTCATATCATTGTTTACACTGAGAATGACATTTTATCAAATACAAGTCTTTTAAAATTCTTTAGTTTTTCTGCGGTTGACCAATGTTTGATAAATGAGCTTTTCGAACTAGTCTGTAAATTTTAGTCAAATTGTTTCAATTTTGGTCTTAAAACAATCTGTGGAGTATGTAGGTAAATAATTATCAAAAAAATATTTAATTTATTGCAAAGAAAGGCCATGAGACATTAACGAATCTGTTCGGCCTGGCTTTTTCTGACTTAAGGGGCTATAGATTTTTTTGTTTTTATATGATTGTGATACAACTTGGCAAGAATGTACATTTTCTGAAGAAGCATGCAAAGGTTCATTTAAACTGATTGCCATAAGCGCCTACAATACCTAATTTAGTGCATATTTATTAAAATATCATATCTTTTTATCACTACAAATAAAGATAATGGTTTCAAATTACACATCTCATTAACATGTTCCACAATTGCACAGGAAATATGGAAATTTGACTTAAACTCATCTTGGACACCGAATCAGGAATGATAATATCTTCTCTGGCCACCAAAGGGAGCATCAGCATTACATGCAAATTATGACTTCAAACAAACATACTTACACTCGTAGGTATTGCAATATCTATCTTTTGGAATTTCATGTATTCCACCGAGCCTAGCAATATGGCAAATACAAGTCTTATAAAAACTTTGTTTTTCTGTAAATCATCAGAGCTTGAAAATGTATGTTCTTCTACTCCTTCCTAAAATGTTTTTGTATAGTATCAAAATATACATCTTAATGAGTCTTAACACTTTGCAAATATATGCATGTTGCTTAACTTTACATGAGATCCTGTAATTTGATTTGAGTACATCTGGATCACAGTGTCAGATGTTATATTTTTATCCTGACACCAGAGGGAGTTACCTGAAAATGTCAATGTTGAATGAATGAATAAAATTAACAAATCAGTGGAAAGCTTTACTACATCCATTAAGTCTGCCAATTGTGCAAACGTAAGTCTTAAAAAATGGATATTTTAAAAAAAGTTATATTTTACTACTTCTTGAGGTTTTATCAAATTATTATTTTTTTAAAACAATCTGTGGATACAATAAGAAATTATTATTAAAAACATCATGACTTTTAAGCACAGTATAGCAGCAAGATTTAAATAAACTGGTGTGACCTGGCTTATTCTGCCTTAAAAGGGTAGAAATACATCAATAATTGTCCAATTATAACCAAATTGGAAACAAATTTACAAAATGACAAACTGAGGGCATACTACGATTTTGTTTTTTGTTATAGTACTTAATAATCACAGTAACTGCAATGTGGGAACTAGTTTGTAAAATGGTGCTTGGTTCCTTATTGCTACATACCAATAAGATTTTTTTTTTAATCTTAATCTGAAGAAAAGGAGGTCCTTCTTAAAAATCCAACAATGTGCAGCCTTCTATGGCCAGAGACATGAAATTTGCTTATGCTACTACTAATGGTGTATGGTTCCTTGTTGCTCACTTCCAATAAATTGTTTTTAAAATTGCGGGTGTGCCACAGACCTCTGGTGGCTCACCATGTGACCATCCACCTATGAAGTCTTAGGTGGTGGGTTCAAATGCCATCGTGGACGTTGAACAGAGCTGAGCTATAAAAATTGTAGCAGATATATCACTTAGTGATCTTAATTGTGAGAAAAGGAGATCTTTCTTAAAAATCTAGCTATCTGCTGCCTTCTACGACCAGAGGCCACCACATCAACCCTCGTTGTCCTCATGGTGCTTAGACCCCGATGATTGCCGCTTGCAGCTATATTCATTATTATTGATAATAATTTATTGTTATTGTAAATAACAATTTATTACTATTATTATTATTATTATTATTATTATTATTATTAGGAGTTTTTTCATATTCAAAACGAATTGCTCAGACCAAACCGTAAGTCCTAGAAACATGAAACTTGGTCAATAGGTACTAGTCCCTCCCGCTACTCAGACACATGACATGAGCCCAATCGGCCTAAAGGGGGCACTATAGTGCAGCAAAATGCGTTTTGCCTCATAACTCTTAAATCTCTGAGACAAACTTCAATTTTTTCCTGATTCCTTGGGTAAAGACAAACAACTTTATAATTTGGAACTTTTGGCTCTGCCTACTTAAATTTTTCACAAATTTGCATAATATGCAAAACCTACTTTTGCAAAATAGTCCTAAGGTTCAGAATTCAGAAGAGCCTGAACCTCAATAATTATCAAAAAAAAATTGTCTTTTGTGAACAGCATGGCTGCCATATGCTAATAATCCTTCTGAAATAATTCAAAATAATTCATAATTAAATTAAAATTCTATAACTCAAGAATCCTTCACTTATTTACTAGAATATTCTGAGACAGTGTATCAATTTTTGTGCGCATAGGTCTGATGGATGTTTTGAATAAATAATCTTTATTTTCTGATAATGTTAACAAGTAGTGTTTATTAACCAAAGAATAGTAATCTTCACACTGTAAAATATGCCTTAGCTTCAAAGCCTGTTTGTAAAAGGGGCCTCCTGAAGCTTGTTAGGATCTGCTGTGTGAGCAAGAAGAACTGCCCTTGAGATAAGAACCAGCCCTGGAAGAGGTGAACTTACAATGCAACCAGTCAAAAGCTAATGTCCTTGGGTACTGGAACATTCTGGTACAACTAAGATAAGATATTTTTAAAAAACATATTTCATGTATGATTGGAAATAAGGGTTCCCAAGTGCAGATGTGACGGTTCCCATGTACATGTAAGATTTGGAGATAATGGGAACTAAGACGGTATAGAATTCCATAGAAAAAGAGGGGGGCGATTTCTTCATCGCTCCAAACAGGATATAAAAGTGGGTGTTTTTGACATGTTCTTTGCATTGTGGTTGTCCAGGAACCATCTTGCCATCCAAGCTCAATAAAGCAGAAGGCCTTTTCCTTCCTTCCACAAGAACTCAGCGGCTGAAGTCTTTTATTTTACCTTGCTTTTTACACTTTGACATTTTTCTTATTTTGTTAGAAGAAGTTATATTGCAGTTAGCTCTTAAGGTAACAGTATTAGAACGCGCTAGGAGGATCCATCTCTGTCCACGGGCCTTGAGCACAGAAGAGAGGCTTTTGGGCCTGACAGGTCATTAGGAGGCGCTGTAAATGCTAATAACTGTTTCTCAGCATCTGTACATCCGATCAAGCTGAAATTTAGCACATAGCATCTATCAACCAATCAGCCATCAGCCAATCAGCATTCAGTAGACTTTTGACAGCTTAACATTGACCAATCATGATGAAACTTGAATGGTGCCTCTATGGGTATTTTCACATATAGTTCTTTTAAAATGAACTGAATGGAGTTCTGTTAAAGTGAACCTGAAAGGGAACCAACTGCAAATGACCTCAGCTCTTTCTGTGTTCACAATGTAAGTGAACTATGAAGAGGAATCTCTTTGTCAAGAGATAATATGCACAGAAAACCATGACTCAGCGTTCACAAAGTCCACTTAACACACAAATGCCCCAAGTGTGAAAACACGCTATGTGGCCACTTTCTAACAACCACTGATGTTTCAAAAGATTTGGCCACTGGGGGCGCTATTCATGAAATTCAATTAATTATTACATGTTACATGTACATACTTTTATTTTTGGTCATGTATTTATGTTAGTCTAATGTAGTGCAGTGTGCCAAACAAATTTCCAATCATAAGTTTATTTTAAAAATGCATTTTTGTAATCGTTAACTATTTGAAAACTATACTTTTCGAACTAGTCTCTGAATTTTGATCATACCTTTTTGAAATTGGTCTAGAAATACTCTGTGGACTTTTGTGACTTTTTTTACTCAATATAGTGTCACTATCAATTCATCACTGCGGTCATGGCATTTCTAGCTTAAATTGCTATATCATTTGTCCAATCATCTCTAAACTGTAAGGAATTGTATATGTTGAGACTCTGATGGGGTCTGCAAAATTTTGTCCTGATTGTCCTTTATGGGGCACTTTAGCACTCAAAAAAACTTAATCAATAAAAACGTTATTACAATGTCATTACAAAGGCTACAATAAACAATTGGTGCCATGTGGTTCCATTCACTGACCAGAATAACTTTTTAATTACATTTTATGTCAAATTTTGGACTGCTTGTCTGGTATTTTGGCTTAGACTACAGCTTATTATACAAGGCCAAAAGATCAATCTGAACAAAACTCTGTGAAGGTCCCTGGTCAACAATCATATCATATTGAGACCTTTTGATGAATTCTGACCCACTCTCACTTACTCCTCTATGCCAAAAGGGCCCCTTACGGGTGCATTGGGCCTCATTATAGTATACATATCAAAGGGTTAAATATGGAGAACGAAACCACCGTGTAAACACATCTATGGGAGAAATTTTTCCATTAGTCATGTTGTTTTGACATCTATGTTAGCTTGGATGTTCTACAAACCTTTGTAGATCAGTACAAATGAATGTAAACATATGTTTAAAGGCCACTGCTCATTGTTTAGGACAACTGAAGGCCTTCTGACAAACTCACTTCCTTTCAGTTTTTTCCTCTCAGCATTAACAGCATTAGGCCTTATTATTACATTTTCACATGACTAAATAAAATGCTTGTTCAAAACTGCATTATTCATAACTTGTTGCTCGACAGAAATGTGCCATCACTTGATGTCCCTGTTTTGTAAACCTAATGATGCCTATGGCTTTAAGATTTATATTTTGCAGATTTTTTCCATCTATTCTAGATGATCATATTGTTACTCAAGGTTTTCAAAAATGGTAAATTGCGAGCAGAGATAAATCAATATTGCAAAAGCTTTAATGCTTGATGAGACTGGAGAACACAGAGGAAGGAATTTGAGACAACTCTTCAATGCAGAATCCCCACCCCCACAGGTTTTCAGTAGGGTTTGGTCAGGTCAATAGCATGTCAAAAGATTAATTCTGTGGCAATTTGGACCTATGTTGTACATCATTTTCCTGCTAGAAACCAAATATAACCCAGTTTTAGATTTTTGGCAAAATCAGACAGATTTTCATGTAAAATCTCCTGGTATGGGGGCCATGATGGCATGCATCCTAAGAAGGTTGACCAGGGCCTTTGGAAAAAAAGATCCTCACTACATTACAAATTCTCCACCATACTGCACAGTGATTTTACGTGAAACCACTTTGAGTATTTGCTGCCAAACAAGCTGTCACATCTGGCCATAAAACCTTTTTCAAAGTGGCATCTAGCAGGTGCTTGCGTTTGTGGAAAAAAGAGTGCTGTGTAGTGCCAGAGATTATTTTTAGTTTTTTTTCTCTCCAAAACATAAAAAATGTATTGCTTTAGAAATAACCTGAACACTTACAAAAAAGATTTAAAGTTTGAATTTAAAACATCCATCATCAAAAGGGGAAACCACAGCTAAAGGTAGGCTGACTGTAACTGTTAATAGTTAAAAACTTAGTGTTTAGTGTTGCAGATGAATACACTTTAGCTTCTAAAAGTGTGCTCACCTCACAATATGTTTTTCTCAGCTCAGCAAAGTTAACTGCTTTAACTGCTTTAGCTAGGTCTGTGTTCGCATTTGGATAAACTGAACCATTTTGATTTGAGAGCTTGATGCGGCTGAGCTAATGAATTGGAGTAAACGGACTGTGCATGTCATGCTCTGCGGTTCTGGGAGGTGAGTCCTTTCTCTGTTTCAAACATGCCCAAAGATGTCAATGGTTTGTTTTTTTCCTTGCTTCGTTTTCTTAAACTTTTTCTTAGACTTTGATGGTAAGAACCATGTTTTTGAATACCTTTGGCATGATGCAGCACCAACTGACACTAAAAAAAATAAAAAACAGCCAAACGTCACTGTTCCTCTGTCATCACAGAACCAAACGGCCGAATGGAATCGCCGTGTAATATATTGAATAAAATATTCCTTACTTTGAAAAATTGTTTGTGAATCAAAATGAAAAATAACAAATTGTAAATAAACTCTATTTTATGTCAGCTCAAAAGATTCAAGCTTCTACTGCATCTCCTTACAGGACATGTAACAGGTAACAGCCCACCTTGTCATAGCCAAGCTGCCCAGGCAGACTGTCTAGCAGCAGAATCTTGAGGAAACCCTCCTTAGACAGTGTCTTGAGCTTCCCATCAGCACCTACCAGTTGAGATGAGTCCATCCTATATATCTGCCTGAGAAAGAGAAATTAGAACAGTATAAGCCTATTTCATCCTCTCTCTTAAGTAGATGTGTGGTAAGACAACAGGTGAATTCCAGCTCTCTTTACATCATTCACATTGGTGAATTATTACAAAAGGTCATACAGAGTGAAACTTTATGTCTTGTAAGCATTACAGTGACATCCAGTGTACTCATTCAAGCCCATCAGTGCCAAATTCTATCTGGACTCTGGATAGAGATTATAACGTGTCTGCTGACATCCTTACTTATGCACTGCTGGTAGAGATGCATTTTGGCTCTGGAAGCCAACATAACATCACTATGGTATTTTAAACCTGGTTAAACATTGAAATAGTAAATACAAAGTGTAAAAGGAAGGGGGTTTTAGACCTTGGGTGTCAAACTTAGGATTTACTTTAAACCCCATTTCTTTAATGAAATTATAGATGTTAGCAATACCTCTGGCCTAATTGTGACCAAACATACTAATGTATAGAACATAGCCGATTCCAAATATACTTAAGTCATCACCCCTCATTGTTTTCCCTTTAAATACAGCCCCTCAGACAAAAAATGCAAACACAATGTCACTTTTATGCTAATTATACAGAGTTTTACAAATATGAGCTCAGCCAGATTCAATGACAGTTACACATAATGGAAGAAGTCAGAATGACCAGAACCTTTCTTGTGCTAAATTTTGATAACACAAAAGTATTGCTGTTTGAAGTAAGGTTGCAGAAGTCATCCTTGACCAAAAGTTACAGTAAAGGACCCTATAATGCTAGTTTTTCAGTACCACATAAGTAACATCTGAAAAGTGTTACATAAAAGGGAAAAAAGAAAAATCAAAAGAAAATCGTATCTAATAAAGTTTAAACTTTGTCTAATCCAGGCAATCCAGAGTGATTTACAATTATAGTTAAATGTAACATTAGAACTAACCCCAAGGACTAATTTATTGCTATAGCAATGGCATTCTTGCCTGAAGGATGAACCAAACCCTGGTCTCGTGTGGGGATGGTGAATGTTACCCAGCATGCTATCCAGCAATCACTGACAGAGGCCTTGGTCAGAAAGGGAAAATAAAGATTTCTCAGCACCATCTGGCAGACTAAAGTAACAATGCATTTTGATATCCAATCTTATGCCTGTGAGCATCATAAATGTTGAAAAAATTGGAAAAATGAATGAAAAAAAACAACAAAAAAAAAACAACACACACCAATACTTGGACCATTACTTCTATATTGTTTATTTATCCAAAACATCAGAATACTTTTCATGATTTTTTCCTTCCTCCCCTAATTAAAATTACACCAATTTCCTAATGTAAATTAGGTGCTGTTCAGTTTTTTATATTAACATTCTTGACTAAACTAATCCTAACCCTACTAATGCCAAAATTGTGTCTATCACTAGATCCAAAGGTCTTTTACCCATAATCTCTATGCTGCTCTTACACCTCCAATAAATGGCCATTCTCTCATACCTGGGGAGTCTAGAGAGGACAACAAACTATTATGAATGGCAACTTGTGCTGTGTCATGCTTGTGTGACTTTTATTGAAAGAGCACTTGAAAGAGTCTTCTTCTTCTTCTGTCAGTTTATATGTAAGCATTCCACAGTAGCTAATAGGTCTAGTAGGAGATCAAGTTTAAGGTAGTAAAACACTGTAATGGCTGTTTATATTTTGTCTTAATTCTACAAGTCAGGATGACAGGCTGCTTTAGCCGGAACATGCTCAGTCACATCTTTCTGCTTTGGCAGTGACTGATTACAAAGACTTTAAAGACTACACTCTCCTAGCTAGGCTTGAGTGTCCTGTTCAAACCACACTTACAGAGTTGAGTTTGGAGATGGAGCAGTAGGGAAAGTGAAAAAACTGTTGCCGGCCGCACAATACAAATGAACTAGAGAAAACTTTTTCAAAGACAACACCGGAGAGACAAAAAGATCCAAAAACCAAAGCTTTCTCTGAATTTGTCAGATGAGATGTGGTGTATGTTCCTCTCCACTGTACCTGGATAAAGAGGAGATTTCACTCAAGTTCCCTGTGCTGCCATCAGTGGCATGGCCTACTGCTGAAGCGGAGACATGACCCTGCGTCAGTAACATCTTCTCCCTGTCTCCCTCCCTCTCTTCTTCCTGTTGGTACTCCAGTGCCCAAGGAAAGCCTGTCTGTCCTCTATCACTCCTTGGCACAATTTCCACAGGGTCTACGTCTGGAATGGTCAGTGGAAGAGGTGGTGGGGCGGGCATACAGGGGGTTGTGTCAATGCCACTGTCAGTGGATGCACCTTTAATGTAAGTGAGGTCCAGGGTTGCAGGATCCATGGGGTCTCCTGAGCCAAAGCGCTTGTCATCACTGCTGCTTGAAGCATTACTGGATAGAGTGTTGCTACTGGAGTGACTAGAGCAATGACTGTGACCATTCTTCTTTTGGGCCTATAAAACATAGCATTCTACAGTTATCAAATGCTTAACCATTTTGACATCATGAACACCGTCCTCAGACAGAAGCATAACTTGCAATCCATGCTCTTTAACATAAACGAGTATATTTTTTAAGCTGTTTTTCACTAGAGACCTGCCTTGCACAGGTTCATGACATGCTTAGGAACTTCACAAGGATCTGAAAATATTTAGCTTTTCAGCATCTAGCGTGTCATGGCTTTATATAAGTAACTGAAAATGCAGTTATTGTAAATATGATTTTTGTTCAGAGACCAAAGGCAGCTAAACCTAATGGATAACAGAGTCTGAGGGCTTTTATCCATGCAAAACCTTATACAGATGCATTGCACTAGTCTTTTTCGGCGACTTCTACTGATCTAATGGAAATGAATAATTGATTTTTCCATTAGATGATTGCACATTCTAAATCTAAGCCATTTCAAATAAATTGTAAGTGGGTGATTTTTGAACTTCAGTGTACATCACTGAAAATAATTTACCAAGGTTCACCATTATTAGCTCGTATAAAAATAAATTTCACTCCTTTTCCTAAAACCAGTACAGATACATTATCAAAAAACTGACCAACTTCCACTCAACATAAGAAAGATAAAGGGATCATCTGAACTAAGTAGTGCAAACTAGAGGGATATAAATTTAACATGATTTCTTGCTGCTAGGAAAAACGTCAGAAGAAAATGGCAGAAGGAGCTTTGACCTTTTCATGCTCCATAGATCAGCTAAATTGGTATTTAACCTGATGCTTAGAAACTCTCTGTCTCTGTGAAGACGTGGCGGTACAGAATATAAGCTGTATATTGTGTTATGCTCCACAAAAAAACAAAAACAAAACAAAAAAAAAAAAAAACTGTGTGACATGTCTACACTTAAAAAGGGTTTTGGCACTATGGCACTTGAACACAGGGGCGTGCATTTCTAAGCAGGCAAGGAACCTAGAGGGGATATGAAAATAGGTCAACAACACAAAGAAGTCCTTGTCCTACAGTCTTTGTACTGCAGGATATTCTCCTTTTCACTGTTGGATTTAAAACGCATTTCACCATTTTTTGTAACATTTACCAAGACCTATTTTACGCACCTGTGGGAATTTTATGGGCAAGTCTTTTATTTCCTGCTTCTGCATATCTCTGTTCAGTATCCTAGTGGATGGGATGTGCCACTTGGCTTCTGAAACAAAAAAAGATACTGAAAATAATTTGCTAAATTTTTCATGACCCTACATAGTCTGTTGAAAGCATCTTGAATCTTACTATAGTTCAATGAGATGTGAAGCTTACCAGCAGATCTGGCCCGGTCCAGTCTGGATTCTTGTACTCTATAGCCTTCTGTCTCCTTCCCTTCAGCCTGGTTGTGAAAAGCAGGGGACTGGCATCTACACATTAGACAAAAGCAGTGGCAACCAACAGTTTTCTCTCCATCTTTTGCATAGACTCATGGTCTAACATTTTGTCTTATTGACCATCAAAAAATCTTCTTATAGATAACCTACATATGAAAGTGTGCAAATTACATATTTAACTACATATTTTAATTCACATAATCTGCTCTGCTGAAACTGTACTAAAACGCTGCACCTGAGGCTCTATGAATCCACGTATTAATTTTGGAATGTCTTAATATTTGACTGTATGTTTCTGAGGAGACTTCATTCCATTACATCAACAAGGCCATTAGTGAGGTCAGGTACGAGCTAGCCGATTAGGTTTTTCTCACAAATAGCATAGCAACTTATCCCACTTGTACCCAAATGATGTTGAGGTCATGGCTCTGTACAGACCAGTCACATTCTTCCAATCCACTCTCAACAAATCCTTTCTGTAAGAATCTTGCATTGTGCATGGAGTACATTGTCATGCTAAAACAATGAAGGGCCTTCCCCAAACTATGCCACAAATTAGGAAGCACAAAATTGTCTAACTGCGAACTAAGGAGCTTTTACAAAAGCATGAAAAACAACCCCAGAGCACTTTAACAACCTCTATCTCACTTTACATTATGCATTCAAGCATCAATGTAGTATTCTCCTAGCACCTGGTAATCCCAGAAAAAATGCCAGACAATGAGGCCTAATTCATCACTACAGTGACCGTGTACCGTTGCTTGACCATAGAAACATCTATTATATAGCACTTAACCAGTATTAATCCTGAGAAATTACTGAAAAAAATGCTGGTTGACGACGGGTTTTTCAGTTTGTTAACAACAACGAAAAGAAAAATTCTTAATACTGATATCAAAACTACTTTAACTTACTGATGCCAAAAATATGACAAAATGAAAATAACATTATGAATAAATTTACATTATCACTATTTTTCTGCTTTATTAGATTAGAAACATATTACTGAATCAAGGACATGGTGTCAAAGTAGATAACGTACACTTCCCACTCTCAGAAAGCTCAACTGGGGAATGTCATGTCAGAGGTTTTTTTATGTGGTGATAGCTGTCCAACCCAGTGTGAAGATTCTGGGTAAGGGCATGTGAGGGGCAGAGAGAAAACCAGCAAACTAGAGGTATGTGGAGGCTGTTTCGTTGTAGAAAGCTATGATTACATGGTGCTAGAAGTGGCTTGCATTTGGAAACTCACAGCACTGGTGCCTGAAATTTCCACAAAGAATTTACGGTAACACTTTACAGTAGGGTACTTTTCATAAGGCTACATGACACCTACATAAGCTTATCATGTCAACTGACATAACTCATTTACTATTGAAAGATAATTGTGTCCTGTCTACCCTTGAATGTTATGTTCTTTGGTTATATGTATCACTGATTTGCTGAGATTAGCTTATACTCAAGGGCTGATCATTTTAGAATCGCATGAGTTTAAGGATAGCCTGGGGACTTAGAGATGGGTTTCCAGTTTACAAACATCAATGGGTGTGCACACAGATGGGGGGTTTGGTAAATCTTGCTAGTCACAAGATTGTAACATTAGTCAACTGAGGTAAACAATAGATTTCACATTATTTGCATGTTCTTGTTGACTCAATAATAAAATGCCATTTTGGAGTTGGATCTGTTTGTTTTTCATTTGCACATTAATACTGTGTAAAATGTTAGCTAACAATAGTTGACTATCAGTGTTGGCTAGTCGTCAGATCTCTGAACACCTAACTAAATTTGCCATTCACTAAATATTCCTGACATATCCTATGAATTTCCCAGCTAACCTGGTTTATTTGTTGAGTCTGTCTATCCTCTCCTTATCTGACAGTATCAGGAGCATGGTGGTATCTTTAGTATTGCTCAGCTTTTTGTTCAAAGTTTCCAGTTCACATTAAACGATGCAGCAGTTACATTCAGGCACCTCAGGCCACTGCCCACTCAGGCACCACTTAGGTTGGAAGGGGAAAATTCGAATAAGGAGCTGGAGAATAGAAAGCTGACTTCAGCCTTGTCTAAATCATCTAGATGTGTTGTAGTTCCTTGTCAATGTTGTTTTAAGCCGTGAAAAGTGTCACTTCCTGTTGCTTTCTGCCCCCTAGTTGTGCACACATCTCTGTGATGACGTTGCACAGAAACACATCTATAGACCCAGGGGAGCTCTGTCTTTGTGACCAAATGGCAGTTATGGTCATCAATAACAGGTCATGCTTTGCCCAAGAAGTAATAAATTATACCAAAAGAACATCACTATCATCTTTGGCATCATTATAATCTATCTAGTTTGTGCATTTGGAAGGCATACTTCAAGGTGGTTGAACAAAGCCTCAAGAAGCTGGATATTCTGGATAGTAGCAGGCAGTTATCTGTATTTTGGGAACAGAGGGAGAGAGACAGACAAAATGCTGGAGCAGACCAAGCGCCATTCTTTTTTAATTTATTTTATGTGTTTAATCTTTTACCTTTTAAATGTAAACATTTAAATCAACCAATTTTGCCATGATCATTATTTATTCTCAATCCCATAAAAACCTGTTTTGGCCTGACAGATTTTTCGAATAAATCTGGCAAAAACATTGTCGTTACTTCATTTCTGCACCAACTCAACCTATATCTTACACTATAAAGGCTACATTTGCCAATTTTGATCAAAATTAGCTAAAGTAGCCTTTATGATGACAGATGACACCTACTGGAATAAACATTTATGTAGGGTTATGTCATTTGTCATGACAAGCTTATGTAGGTGTCATGTAGCCTTATAAACAATATCCTACAATAATGTCACTGAATTTAGTAAAAGACTTTTACTGAATTTGTGCCACCACTTGTGAGTAAATTCAATGAGTGCTCAAGAATCATGAGTACTCATGAACTGCAATCTGACACAGCAGACAAATGAGCCCTTACCGTACCCCAAATCAGTCACGTATCTGTTAGCTTGTCAACTGGTTGGCTTAATACTTCGCCCAAAAATGAGTGCCAGGCTGTACAACGTAGGTATAGCTTGTACTTTATGCCTATAACTGTTAGCTACTAACTGATTTGTAAAGTTACATAACTGCTGGGTTACAGTTTGTTGTTTCACAGTTAGACAATTGCACACAATTTTGTCAACAAAAAGGGTGTTTTTTCGTTGACTAAAACTAACTGCCACTTTATTCACAGTAAAACAGATAAAAAAAAATAAAAAAAAACCTATAAAACTGTCTAAAATTTAAAAGACATTTATGTCAAATGACTAAGGCAATGTCTAAATGAGTAAAGAAATGAAAACATTACACTGGTCTCAACAAACAGTTCTTGTTTCGACATTGCTACCAGAAGACATGAGGAATTCTGTAGTTACTGTTTCAGCCAACACCAGACGATTTCACAATCATAGCAATCATATGTGCATGCAATTTAAAAGAATAATAATTTCCATTTACCACAGACGTAGCTGATCAGCCAAGACATGTTTTTTTGTCCTAATACTGCTTCTTTAGTTTTGCACTTGTTCTATGCTATCTTTTACAGTAAATACATGCCCAAAACTTTGCTAAAACCACTTTCAGGGTATTGTTAAAGTTGTCCAGACTTGTGTGCATTAGGACACAGTAAGACAGGATGCCCTTAGAGCACAGCTACACCAGTGAAGTTTTGTTCATTTTTATAGCTGACAGTAAGCTATAAATAATATTAGCTGAAGCTACGCCAGAGCTTGTAGCTGAATCTTCTAATTATCTGGATACTTTCAGGTGTACAAGGCCATATCTACTCGCAGTGGTGCTAAGGATGGCAATGAAATTTGCAAAGTGATCACTGGAACAAGGAATTCTAGAAATAAAACATTTTATTTTTTGCACTGAAAATTAGCAGGACACGAGGCAAAACTTTTGCGACCGTTCTGCATAATAGAAGGAAGGTTGGTCACCCTGACCTTTTTCTTTTTAAGTTTTTTCACTCGTATTTTGGTACATCTCATTCCAATTGGACTCCACATCAAGTTCTTCTAGAGAGAATTTCTTCTTTCTCCTTTTTCCTGTGTCTTTAATCAGTCAAAACATGCTCTGGGTGAATCTTTCTTCAGCACCTACATAATTTATATTACCCAGCTTGCAGTTCACATCACTTAAACACCAATATATACAGGAAAGGGAAAAGGGCCTGCTGCTGGGGTTCTGTCTTTGTCAGTATCTGAACAGCTGACTGAATACTAGTGCCATTCTGTGAATACTAGTGAAAGGCACCTTACTTCTTCCCATGCATTCTTTTGTCCTGATCTATTCTATTCTACAATAATAATAGGTCATAAGGCTCTGGAGACCAAAACACTTCAATGCTGTGGTGATGGTCTTACCCATCGTACCCAACTTTCTGGCTCCAAGTACCACAGGGTCCTGGGTCACTAGAAGTGGACTGGTTACTGGGAGAGCTACAATAGGGCAGACTAGGGTTTCCTGATGAGCTCTGGACCAGCTCAAAGTCATGCAGGATCCTACACAGGACACACAAAGAAGAGAACCTAGTTATGTAAAGCTAGTTGTTAAACAGTGGAAGGAATACTATAGGGAGAAATGTCAGGCACTTTCATGTAAACTCTGTATGTCAGTTTATACATTTTAATACTGGATATTAATTTTATTATAGCTTAATTCTTGATGCTATGCATCACTCAATTATTTTAGAATTTTTAGAATGTTCACTGTTCTGGTCACATTTTAATTTTTATTGCAGCTTTTGTATATTTTATATATGCATTGTATATGTATCTTTTTTTTCCACAGGATAGTGTCCTACAAATTATTTGAAACCTGCACAGTAGTTGCACAGTACTAGCAGATTAGAATAACCAACTACGTATGTATGATTTTTGAAAATAGTAATTCCAAACATTTGAATAGTAAAGTGTGCCCCTCAAACAGACATATTCAATAGCTCCTTTCCACCTCCCTGCTTCTCTGAGCTGCATACGTCATCCCAGCCTGTTTGCTATGGGTTTTCCCAAACTACTTTCCAAGTCAGCAGCTGAATCAGTAAAGTGTCTGTATGTTTGAATGAATAATCAAAAATAAAAAAAAAGCTTGTTTTCCTTTAGTGCTAAGGTGTTGTGGCATTCCCAGCATAGAACACCAGTAATGAGAATAACATGGTGCATTTTGTTATAAACATTAAGACTTCCATAACCAACTCTGTATGTTCCTGAAACTACACCAGCTGTTTATGAAATGTGTAAGTAAAAAAAGCTTAGTTCTGGAGGGTGAGTCATGTAATTCATAACATTTGAACTCTGAAGGGGATAAAAACTGCATTTGTGGTTATTATAATGAGTAATATCATACGCAGTGTATACAAAAACTATATACACTCATCGTCAAAAAAAATAGTTGCACCCAGAAGGAATCAACCGACAGAAATGAAACTCGGTGGGTAGGTTTGACATCGTGAGACATCCAAATGATTCAAGTTTTACGCTTAGCCGTGCATGTGACGTAAGCAAGGACTACATGCACGCAGACTGTTATGACAACTGCCCTTAACACCACGTCAATGTCGCCAAAGACTGCAATGGTGTTGTGTCAGACTGTCACAACGGCAGTGAGTCACCTTCAGTGACGAGTCCCGCTTTTGTCTTGGTGGAGATGACCAATGAATCCATGTGTGGAAGCACCGTGGTCAGTGCCAAGATGAATGGTTTGTTGTCGCGCGTCACATGTCCTGAAGGCCTGGTGTCGTGGTGTGGGGTGCAATTTCAAATGATGCCAGATCAGCTTTGGTCTTCATTACAGGCACTTTGACAGCCCAACGTTATGTTAATGAGGTCCTGCAACCAGTGGCCCTTTTCTGAACGCACACTCCGGTGCACTATTCCAACAGGACAACATTCGTCCGCAGACTGGTGTCATCTCAGGAGCTTGCCTTGAAGACACGGATACTATGCTAGCCACACCGCAAGACCTATCCCCAACTGAAATTGCATGGGATGCTATCGGACGAGCCATCAACACTCCACACCTACTACAAAATCTGCAGGAACTGCATGAGAATATTCAAGCTGCATGGGATGGACTATCGCAGGACACCTTTGGGAACCTCTACATCTCCATGCCAAGACTCTGGCACGTTATGTTAGCAAACATGGTGGCCCAACACCATACTGAGAGACACTATCTTCCTTCCGAATAGCATTGCAATCCGACACTTCCTTCTGGGTGTGACTATTTTTTTGACGATGAGCATATATAAAGACTTCAGTTTATCACCGCTATAAAAAAGACAGAAGATGATCAGAATTATTCTCATGCAAAGATGTTTGCAAAAATATTTGCTTTCCAGAACAAATTATTTGTTTTCCTTTTGTTGGTATCTTTATCTTTTCTGTGCACTGACTGTCCAGGAGAGAGGTTTACAGGAAAAAAAAAAATGCTCGACACTGAAAAAGTGCAATCCTTAACCTTGACCCTCACACACAAACACATAGACTGCTGCCAGTTAACAAAACTCCCCTGCAGTGTGTAGCTGTTTGGGGTGATAGAGTCAAGTATCAGCATACCGAGTTCTTCTACCACACTTTTAAATGTTTTCTGGCTCACTTTTCTCTCCCAGCCTCACTTATTTATCTGTATCAGTCTTTTGCTCCGCCATCTCTCCAACTGCCTAGTAAAAAGTAGAACATGGCAGAAGCTGATTTCAAGTGTTTTTGAGATTTGAATGGAAAACCTATTCATCTAAACTAACATTTTATCTCTGATAGCTTCATTCATTCAAAGTTCATTCAAATTTGAGTTGAGTTGTAAACCCAGTTAAATGTTTGATCACATATAGTTAGTTATTTTAGGTTGAACTAATGAACCATTTAATTTTGTTTTAAAAACATTGCTGTTTCTATTGTCATCACATGAGCGAGCTGTGAGAAAGAACATAAAAATACCTGGTACCATCGTGGTATTTCTTGTCAAAGGAGGTACTGCGGGGGATGGCCACACACTGGTACATTTGCTGTCCACAGGAGGGCCTGTCCACAGGAGGACCCTGGGGCACATGCATCATGCGATGCCAGCCAGCTCCAGCGCTGACTGTCTTGTACTCCACAACGGGGAAGCGACACAGCTCTGAGCAAGCCCTGGCAGAGAGAAAGAGTGCAGAACAGAGGAACTCAGTTCAGAGCACAGCATTACACACAGATTGCTGGGCTAAAAAAGTGCAGCCCTTCGTCTTCTCTCAATGTAATCGCTGTAACAAAGACAATAAGACATAGACAAACACTAAGCTAGTTTAATAAAATAGTTTTACAACAAAGTGGCCTCATATCTTAATGAACACTTTCAAGTTGTTGCTACTGGGACAAAAACTCCACACTGAATTATTTATTTATTTATTTATTAATTAATTAATTTTTCCCTTTCTTTCAGAAAATGTCTGTTGTCCTATTTAATGTGTTAAAATTTAATGAAAAATGGACCATTCATTCTATTCAAAGATGTTTTCTTTGTAAAGTTACCACTTTAGAGATTCAAGTTTTTATCTCATCAGCAATGAAGTACAACATGCATAATTACAAGTAAAATATTAATCTAACGAGCATGGTTGTGGTAACTGGACGCACTCGTTGAACAGTTTAGTTCATCAAAATTAACTCAATGTATCTAAATGTGAAAATATAAAAGCATCCAGGGCAATACTATAGACTAACTTGATGTGTTAGTTAGATCAATGGCAACACTCAGATGGATTTAATCAGGTTTGAAATGGCCAGGAGGTTATACATGTATTATGACACTGTATGTTCCTTTTGACAAAATCAGGGGCATCTTAACCCTGAAATCTTATTTTTTTTAGTCACCACAACTTCAGTTGGGACTGAATTCAGAGCAATAGCTATCACAGAAAAACAGGTCATAATTTCATAAACTGATTCTAAGTCCTCATAAGAGTGTTACAGTATTACAGAATCATCCTAACTAGACAAAATTTCCTAAATAGACAACTCAAGCGGTGTCCTAACCTCTGTATCAACCTTTCATTTCTTATGTTTGTCATTCCACTGAAAATACAATGACACTGCATTTGTCAGATGCGACAGCCAGCATAACTAGTTCTGGCATAATGGTGTTACATTTACTCATGTTGCTAAATGTTGGTTTCCCTTGTGACAGTTAAGTTTTTTTCCCTAAATCTGTACATCAAAAAAATCCCAGACACTGAAGACATGTTTCCTACCATTATTACCTGCCCCTGTCAATATAAGTGATTATTGGTTTAATAAAACACAGTGGCAATGGTGGTGAATAACAAGGAGACTGAGTTGAACATGTGTTTATTAGGAAGAATAATGCTCGTGCAGCTAATGCAGCAGTAAAAGCTTTGGGAACTGGAAATGGAAACTGGGTGGCTAACTTGAGATAAGATGCTGTATGTACTGCTATGTAATGTTTTGGTGTATATGTTATTATTTTCAGTATTGTGTGCTGCACCATGTATGTGATGTCATTTTACCTATAACATTCTGTTCTGCTTATTTTTGTCTATTACTACATGGTCATGTCTGTCACACCTGTCACTTGTCATGTATAGCTTGGGCCTAATCTTGGCATCAATCCAGCCTATGTTTTTGTGACCATCCACTGTTGGCTATTTTATCAAACATAATTTGTGAGTCTTCATACATATCTGATTTTTCTGAGGTCATGACACTAAATATCTAAGCTTGTTTCTTAACAGATACTGTGTGCCTCTCTAAAGGAAAAGTGAAACTTCACTACTAATTAAGAAACAATGATATCAAACACCAAATTCAATTACACAGCAGCCTTTACATAAAGCACAAAGTACATAATCATCCAGGAAACAAATTAAAAACGAAAAGGTTTTGTCCAAGCATAACTAATGGTTTAATGTTTTTTAACTGTATTTTTTAGGGGGAGAGATGCAATGACAACATACGTTTCCACACACATAACCCATAGCTCTCCTCCTTTTTATTCTTTAAACCCCCCCCCACCTTTTAAACATTCTTAAAACAAAAACAACTAAGTATACATTTTTAAAACTTGAAAAGATGCCTGTAGACAAAAAAATAAACTAATGAAAAAACACTAAAAAATAACTTATTAAGGAAAAAGGGCAGTACTCACACTGTATCTCAACGAACAATGGCTTCATAGACTACATAGAGTTGACCCATTTTAACCATAATTTTATAAATTTTAACATTGAAAGTGACATGATTTCCCATTCTTGCTTGATACAGGATTTCAGCTGCTCATCACTTGGGGGTCTCCTTTGTCATATTTTTAATTTCATAATGCGCCAAATGTTATCAATGGGTGACAGATCTGGACTGCAGGCACGCCAGTTTAGCGCCCGAACTCTTAACACGGAGGAATGCTGTTGTTGTACGTGCAGGATGGGGTTGACATTGTCATACTAAAATAAGCAAGGCCTTCCCTGAAAAAGATTTATAAATGGTGCCTTCACAAACATGCACGTCACCCATGCCATATGCTTTAATGCACCCCTATACCATCATAAGTACTGGCTTTTGAACTGTGCACTGATAACAAGCTGAGTGGTCTTTAGCCTGGAGGACACAGTGTCCATGATTTCCAAAAAGAATTTCAAATGTTGATTTGTCGAACAACAGGACACTTTTTCACTTCGCCGGGCACAGGCCCAGAGAAGGTGGCAGCATTTCTGGATCTGGTTTATGTACAGTTTCTTCTTTGCGTTTTACAGTTTTAACTTGCATTTGTGGATGCAATACATACAGTGATTTCCACTAGAGAATCATGTCCATTTTTAATGCAGTGCCGCCTGAGGGGCCAAAAATCCACTGTGTGTGTGTGTGGGTGTGTGTGTGTGGGTGTGTGTGTGTGGGTGTGAGGTGGGGGGTGTGAGGTGGTACAGGAGACAGCTACTTCCTTGTTACAGCTTTTTTTACTTGCAATTAATAAAATGTCCCATAAATATTTGGCCAATCTTATTACATCAATATTTATCACCCCTACTAAAAGTGTGTCAAATTCACATGGAAATTCTACACTAAATATAGTTTTCAGTGGCCAGCCTCCTGCTCCCCAAACATACTTTAACATCTTTTTTGATTTTCTGTAAGTTTCTGCTTTGGAGTAATTAAAAAAATAAATAAATAAAAAAAAACTAACACACTTCCACCCAAATTCTCACAACATTTTTTAATCTATTTCTTTGGTGTATAGTATATTTCATTCCTAATTTTAATCTTTAAATGTTTTAATTTTACATTCATTTGTTTTGTTTTCTTTTTAAGAGTGCAGTTACTAATAATTTTGCTTCTAATAACTAACTTCAAAGCATCCCATAAGATCTCAGGTTAAATCTTCACCATTATCATTTTCTTCCAGAAATATTTTTATTTCTTGCTTCATTTTCTCTTTAAATTGGGGACTGTTGAAAATACTTGAGTTTATTCTCCAGGTTCTATTTCTAGGGCTATTACTAAGCAGTACAGACAATGAAGAAAGTAACCAATTATTGAATACACATAATGGGGGAATGAATAATGAGAATAGTCATGCCCAGTTGGGTAATAGTCTCTCCAAAGATCCACAATTTCCATTTCTTCCATTAATATTTTTATTTGCTAATGCAGTGGTGTTATCCTTTGAGATGAAATGTTTGTCAAATCTAGTTTTGGACTGAGATGAATATGCAGCCATTAGTTCAAACACTTTCTGATAAAACTTAAGATTGCTACCAGGAGGAGCATATACATTCAATATTGTTAATTTAACACCCTCTATTCTTCCAGAAAGTAAAATAGACCTCCCTTCCTTGTCTTTGATTTCTGTAAATTGTTTGAAGGGGACACCTTCTTGGACCAGATTTATATGAGGAAATTAAAGATTTTTTAAAATCCCATTTGTTTGAATTTCTCATGTTAAGAGGCGCTCAGATAGGTTTTCAGCAAAAAAAAAACCAAACAAACAAAAAAAAAAACAAAAAACAAAAACAGATGCTCCTTTCTTTATTTTGGTCAAAATGTTGCTTCTCTTAATAGGATTTAGCACTCCTTTTACAATAAAATATTAACTGATATAACTTTCAATTCTGTGTTAGCCATTGAGTCTCCTCTATAATAGACATGTAGCTTGCCAAATTAAACCATTAGGCATCTTCCTGTTGGTTTTCATGAAGTAAATAAAAATATATTACATAAAGTAATATAACCTAACAAAAACATAGTTGAAAACATTGTTAACCACACAAACTCTTTCCAAACACTGACTTTCAACAAATAACATTCCTGAGGGCTTGGAGTAAGACAACCCCAGTAAGGGAAAACTAATTAGTTAAATGTTTAATGTTACAATCCCAACAAAGGCACATGTTGTAAATGTTCTGAGTTTAAAACTGCCTCTATTCCAGTCCTGTTTACTTTTCATGATCAACCCCCCAAAAACTAACACAAATATCATTCTTAGTTTATCTAGGTTAAGTGAATTACTCTTTAGTCCTCTCCATAGGTCCTTAGACTAAAGATTAGCTCTAAGTGAAAGGATGCATGCAGTACCTTCTAGGCGTCCCATCCTCATGTGGCTGAACAACCACCACCGAGACATTGGTGGAAGTCCGCAGCAGCTCAATCATCTGCTCATGAGACAGCGTTGCAACAGTGACTTTGCAAATCTCAACTAGGCGGCTACCTGGGCGTAGCCCTGCCTGCCAAGCAAATCCGAAAGGCTCCACATCGGCCACTACTCCCTCAAAGTTCACATGGAAGCCCAGCTGGCCCAAAGCGTTCCTGCGCAGAACCATCTCTACTGTCTCACAGCCTCTAGTGACTATCTGCAAAGGGGAGATTGGTACAGATTGTATCATTAAAAACATTCAATACAAAATAGTTTAATTATTAAACTTAAAAAGAGATTTTCCTGAAGTCTGATTCGTATGTAGGTGTGCTGGTTCAAAACAGGTGCATACTGTACTGTACTGTACATTTATGGTGTATTACTATTTAGATTTTTATGTGGTGAAGGGCAACCCCAAAAATCCTCTTAGCAGCAACTCACCCAAGCACTTTCCAGTCAAAGTGGCATTCAAGCTCAGCTACCAGACTGTCAGAGCAGGAAAAATGCTCTCTATAGAAAATCAAAACCAACTTCTTTTTTAACGTCCTCAAAAATACACACACATTTGAGGTTTCATATTCAGCAAATTAAATTCTTTTGGGATCTATAACAATCTAGTAATGCACAGTTGTTCACACACTTTCATAACCTTTCCAGGTGCCAGTATGTGAATAATGAAATCACTGTTCGGATATTTATTATGCTGCATCATGGAAAGACAGGAAGAAAATATGCAGTTCAATAACTCAGTGAAAGACTAAGTTTTAACAGGGCTGTAAAGTGTGACAGTTTTGCTTGTATTTAGGACTTTGCTACAACAAAACACAAGGGAAGTAAACAAGATTCTACTGAGGATGATTACATGAAAAGGGGATAAAATTGGATGCCGGATTAGCAATGTACCATCTGGACAAGTATGTGAACACAATATGTGCGCTGAACTGGTTGAATGGCTGACTTTACATGAATTGAGTAAATAAATCTTTCACTCAGAAAGCCTGGTAATGCTTCATAGAGATGTAGGCTAACACTAGTCAACTGCATTAAACTCCAGCACATGTAACAATGCGAACTTACTTTACCCCACCTGAAAACACTGCTGTAGAGACGTTTTGGCATGGTAGTGACAGGTTACTGAAAAACTTGTGAAAACTCATTACAAAGAAAAACAGGGCAGCAAAGACACTCCTGACTAAACAGAATTTTAAATACTTATAGGCTTGTAACTTTGCTATTCACCTGGACAAAGGAGACTGAGGAGTTTGATGCCTGTTCTGGCCAAACATTACTACTATACAAAGAAGTATTTGGAGAATATTTCAATAGCATGGTTTGAGGAACAGTCTCTCTGAAATGTACTGGATTTGTCACCACAACGTACCAAGTAGAATAAAGGCTATACCGAGTATTCTGATCTCCTCTCAAGCAATGTTTGCATAATGCCATACTACATCATCTATATCCAAATAACGAAGAAAGGCATTACCCTTATTTAAAAGCAGCCTACCTAATCACTAAAAAAGCGAGGTCATCACAACCATTGCTAATGCTAGCAAACTCTAAATGAACTGCACAGGGCATTCACAATTTACAGGGCGTAGTTTGTGTTGATAGGTGGCGGATCTGAAAAGTAAAGAAAAAATACTTCCAGCAGTGTTGTAGTTCACCTACTTAACCATTAGAGGTCAAGTATTTTAGATTTTGTGCACCTTTAAACCATTTGTCTTATTTTCATCCTCCAAAATGACAAAGCCATTTAGTAAGATGTCATCAGCATATTTATATTAAAACAACACCCACAGAATGTCCCACTCCCAGTTGTTTCATCGTAAAGACCACGTTACAGGGTATGGATCAGATTAAAAGCCAATTTATAGTCAACAAAAAGCATCCAAACGAAAGCCCCTGCCTTCCAAGAGTGTGTAGACCTGATCAGAAGCCAGGGGTACTGCTTCCTCAACAGAGCAGTTCTCTCTATGTGCAAATGCCAAAGATTTGATATCTTTAGAAAGAAATGACATTTTTGCTTTTACATCACTATTGAAGTATACTAAAAATGGTTTGTCAATTATAACATTGCTTCATAAAATATTTATGTAAAAATGTTTTATTCAATTCAAATAATTACTTTAAATGAAACAATGGAACACACATACTTTTAGATATTTAACATCAAATCAAACTTCAAGTCAAATCAATTACAGTGTAAAAGTGACTGGTCTCCAGGTGTTTGAACAAGTCACTGTAGTCTTTTTCAGCAGCAGTGCTTTAATGCTCCCAGTCATCACAAACAATCTGGTTCTTTAAAGATGTATCACTTAAGCAGTTGTGTTTACATTGGTGTATACATAACTGGAGCAGTATGCTACACACACATTTTATAGGGATGAAACTGAAAGAGAATACATTATTTGAAACGAACAGAAAGTGTGTTCCGACACTTCCTACACACTCACATGTCCAAAAGCCAAAAGTATGTGAATACCTCTTCTGGTTAGTGGATCTGGCCATTTTCACGACACTCATTGCTGTGGATAAAATCACCACAGCAAAAGAACTGGTTGTACTGAAGAGCTTTGTGACTTTCATTGTAACTTTCAAAATAGCACTTTCAAAGGATACCACCTTTGCAACAAGTCAGCTTGTCAAATTTCTACCCTTCTAGAGCTGCACTTATTGTGAAGTTTAAACATCCAGAAGCAACAAGAGTTCAGCCATGAAGTGATCTGTCCTCAGTTGAAGCAAGACAGGCTTCCAATCTGTTTCTTGAGACTAAAGGGCTACGGAAAGAATGACTGCTTGTTAGAGCTGGGTGATATGGCCAAAAATGTTAGCACGATAAACAAAATTCATATTGTTCGATAACGATACATATCGCAATAAATGATAAATCATTATCTCTTTAAAGTTTGAAGGCTGATTTTTGTTCCTGAGTGGTTTATTGCTGTTTTAAACTATCCTTTATGGTCAGAACATGACAAACACTCACCAAACAGTGGAACATTTCACAAATCTGTTATGGGAGAGTGGGAGAAAGTATCTGGTAAGCTGTTTTTATCAGCTGGAAAAGCATGGCCGCAGTTTTTGTAGAAAGAAAAGACTATTTTTAGCTGTCTGGTGACGAATGCTAGGCTATTCCATTACAAATGCTAAACAAGTGGCCAACAACAGTGCTAAACTGTTTAGTTTCTCAACAACATCAGCTTAGTACGAACAGCAAACATTAGCTGGCTCGGTACTTCAGTGATGGATCACACCGCCTCACTGCCATCATTCCCACTCCATCCATGTGAGGGCATATCACAGTATTCAGACACCAGCTAGTAGACCACTGGATTTCTCTACAGTAGTTTGAGGGATGAAACGCAATATATTTAACACCAGACAAACGGAGTCTGTTTAAACTGAAAGCAGTGTCTTGTTTGATCTACAGTATCATCAATTTGCCGTGTTGTGCAAGTGACGGAGCGCTGCTTCAAGCTAGCCAGCTGCTAAAAAAAGCTAGTCTGGAAAGATAGTGTTCTCCTGCTTTCCAATGCCTCACAGCTTCCTTAGTTTACTTTCGTTTAAATCAGGGCTGTAACTTGCCTGAACCCACTTTCTTTCTTTCTTTCACTTTCGCTGCTTGGGAATGCACTAATAACGCACTTAGAAATGACTTTTTGAGCACTGTAACAGCACTTTAGTTGAGAGGAGCACACGTAATTTAACGCTGCTAACGCTTGTTAGGATGTACGGAAAGAGGTGAGTTCACTTTAAGACAATACAGTTACGGCACTGATCTCGTCACTCACACTTGGTCACAGGAGAACAGATCGCCGGTCGCTCCACTCAAACAGGGAATGTATAACTCCACGTTTCAGCCGTTGCTAAAGACTCATTTCACTCGTTGCCCCCTCCCTCTCTAATCATGTCGAAAAACTCGGAAGTGCACCTTCTCCTGGCGACAGCAGAGTAGTGTTGCGTTCCTTGCAGCAGAAAATGCTCCCAGGGCTTTTGCTAGAACATGGAAGTGTGAGAATGGTGTATTATATCGAAAATTTATTGAACCTTTCTTATCGCTTTATCAAGGAAAAGTTATATCGTGATAATTATGGTTATCGTTTTATTTTCTTGTCTACAGCAAGTTTCACAAGCTCAGGTTTGGCAAGAGATAGACAGAAATAAATGTGAGAAGTGCTTGATTTCACCGATCTGCAGAGAGGCCTGACCTCAACCACATCAAACACTCTTGGGTTGAACCGGAACGCAACTTTG
Organism: Colossoma macropomum; assembly: GCF_904425465.1. NCBI lineage: Eukaryota > Metazoa > Chordata > Actinopteri > Characiformes > Serrasalmidae > Colossoma > Colossoma macropomum. The sequence continues at coordinate 19,258,218 of NW_023494799.1, read as the reverse complement.
AGCAAGGCCCAAGTGTCAGTGGAGGTTGTTACAGTACAAACCCAATTCTAAAAAAAAGGTTGGGACAGCATGTGAAATTCTATTAAACACAGTAAGCAGTGATTACTAAATTATGTTTGACCTGAATTAAATTAAAAACTACACAAAAACACAATATCTTAACTTTACATTTTACCTTATAAACTTTTGGAAATACACGCTCATTCCAAATTTGATGCATGTTTACCATTATGTTACATTACCTTAACTTTTAACAACACTTGATAACTGTTTGGGGACTGAGGCATGAACTTATTCAGTTTCAAATGTGTCATTTTTTACCATTCTTCTTGTATACAAGTCTTTAGCTGTGCAACTGTATGGGCCTTCATTGTTGTATTTTGCATACAGTTTCAGTGGGAAACTGGGCTGGGAGTTCTGGACTGCCAGCAGGCCAGTCTAGCATCTGAACTCTCTTATTACACAGCCATGCTGCTGTAACATGCAGAATGGAGCTTGGCACTGTCCTGTTGAAATAAGCATGAATGCCTTTGAAAAAGACATCTTCTTGATGGTAGCATATGTTGCTCCAAAATGTGTCTAGCGCTAATGAAGCTTTTCTCAGATGTTCAGGTTACCCACTAATGCCCTCCCATACCATTAAAGACACTGGCTTTTAAACTTTTTGCTGGTAACAATCTGGATGGTCCTTTTCTTCTTTGGCCTGGAGAACACAACGTCCAACATAATCTGAAAGGTCCAAATCATTTCCAGTGTGTATCAATCAATTTCAGATGAGCTCAAGCCCATAGAAGTCAGTGGTGTTTATGTCAACAATATCCAGATGATATCCACTGTGTCTTGGCTTTCATTTGAGCATGCAATGCCATATGGTGTTTGTTGGCAATGCTTTGTCACAGAGTCCATGTGGTGATATCCATCATAGAAGCATGCCAGTTTTTAATTTTGTACCATCTGAGGAGTCATGTGCATTCGGTTGTGGTTTTCAGCTATGCCCTTTAACGCACTGAGATTAGTTCGGATTCCATGAATCTTTTGATGTTATTATATAGTGTAGGGGGTGAAATACCTAAAATCTTTGCAATCGCTTCCTGAAGAACGTTGTTGTTAATCTGTTGTGAAGCAGCGAGCCTTGACCTATTCTTACTCATAAAGGACTAGGCCTTTCCTGAATGTTCCTTGTTTTACCAATGCATGATTGCTTCACCTTTTTAAGATGTTTTTAAAAACTTCACAATGTTTCTAGTCTTAAATTGCCCCAGAAGTTTACAAAGAAACAATGAAGATGAGAAGGAAAAACATTACATTTCTTGTCTTTCTACTGGTTTCGCTCACATACAGGTCAAAGCAGGTTTATAAAATCATTGCTTCTTTTTTATCTGCATTGCATATACTGTCTCAACTTTTTTGGAATTGAGGTTTGTACCAAAGAGGGACCAACTCCAGCATATTGATATGTTGAACTCCAACATATTATTTATTATTTACTTAGATAGCCCATATTAACTTACCAGAGGTTGTTTTAACAACAAACAGACCTGGTTATCTATCTAGTGCATCTTTAAATGTAATGAGGTATGAGTTGGTAAAATGTGAAATGAATAAAAAGGCTGTGGATGCTAGCATAGTTATCTACCTTCTTCTATCATTAACAGTCAGGTCTCAAGATGCTGCATAGTGTGTGTAAAATGACTGACTGAATGAAAATGAGATGCTTTTGACCATAAGACTTTTGGGGATTAGTTTGAATAAAATGCTAACTTTTTCCCTGTGAAGTATCAGTCTGCTTTTGACAGGCAGATAAAGAAGACAATCAGAATTCAAATCGGAAAGCAGAGATGTATACAACAAAGTTGGGCAAAAACAATATAAGCAACCTATACAATCAAAGCCTAAACCATTAAGCACCCTAAGTTAATACAATGACATAAAGGTACTAATACTAGATTAACTGGCATGCAGAGAAAACTAGACATGAGATTCAGCTGGAAGAACATACTGTAATTACCTAAGCCTTGGAAATAGTTTAATAATAATTTTATGCCGTTTGAGCAGTACATAGAATAGAATATTAACGCTTGCGTAACAACTGACTTAGATTTAGTTTTAAGCGGAGGACAGAATAACACAGCTAAAACTGACTCTCATAAAAAAAAAAGAAGTAAGAAGTAACCTTACAGCCTTGAAGTTCAGAAAGAGCAATGGCCTGTGCACATGGGTTGGAGAAGGGTCCGTGGGTCAATATGGCGAGGCAGCTGAAGAGGTGAACTTCAGGAATGTTGCATCTGACTGGGTGAGGCAGACTAGCAGCTGGCTCGTGTCGGCCTCTGCAAGAGGCAAGAAAGTCGGCAAGAAAGGCAGGCTCTTGGCTGGCAAGATCAGGGTGCAGGTTCACAATTGCCAGCTTTGGTGATGGCTTGTCGGCGCTGCTTACTTCTGTCCATAAATCTTAAGCAATGCTCGCAGATTTTGCAATGGCCTATCATTGCCAATCGAACTTTCAAAATGAACTGACAAAACTTAAGAACAGATGCAGCTAGGGTAGGCTATTTAACATGCGAATGCAGTAAACATTCTTCTCCAAGATTACTGAGTGAATGAAAACAAAACAAACTGAACAAAGACACAAAGTAGAAATCAAGCTAAAAAACTTGAATCAAGCCAAAACGAAAAGGAGAGAGGGAGCCTTCTGTTATGTCTTGGTTACATAGTTGTTCTCTGTGTCCCTGTTTGACTGTGTGTGTGTTCTTTTATCTCCCAGCTATGAGACCGGAACTCTGATGGGCGGAGCTAAGGCAGGGTAAAGAGTTTTCATGCTCAATTTCTAGTGAATATGCAGTTTTTGTCTGCATGTCTGCTCAAGTTTCGTCACAAGATAACTGCTCAGCGTGGTTACCACTATACCATTATTACTGTTTCAAAAGTTACAAGAGTTACAGTTACAACTATTACAAGAAGACCACGAGCTTACAGATTAATAAATCTAAAAGTATTCTAATTTCACACTACAATTTACATAAAGCTACTTGGAAGAAAGATAATTACTCAGGACAGGAAATGATATTTCCAAAAAAAGAACATCATTCCAAAGTTAGTATTAATTAACACTAACATTTCTAAAACAATGCTTAAGTGAAAAGTTACACATGATAGCATAACATAAATGTTGAGCACATTATCTAGTTATCACAAATATCTCTGTAGATATGATGGCAGAAACTCTATTTTGCTTGAAAGGTGTACAGTCACACAAGCTACAAACTTCACTTACAGTTTGGCTTCTAAAGATAATCACAAAGATTAAAAAGAAATGATATGGAGTTAAATCCATATATGATTCAAAAGAACATGTGGATTTAACCGATCGTGTGATATTTCTAGGAAAACAAAAAAATAGTTACAAATGATCAAAGCTTAACTCCATAATAATCTCCATTAATGAAACAATTCAATAATTATGAAATAACTATTGACTGTAGCGAATCATATTAATTCACCTCTAACAATGCAGCATGGGAAACCATGTGTTGAGTTACGCATTGATGCACAGCTTAAGAATGGAGAGTCATTCGATTTGTTCTTGTAAAGGGTCAGGGTCTTGGTCAGGACTGATGGCATTCACAAGAATGGGAATTGGAATGAGTCATTAACTAATGAGTGGAAAAAGAGAGTGGTAGAATAAACTGGTGTTAGCTGTTAGCCATTAGCCTAGCAGGGAGACTAGTTAGCTTTCTGTGTTCCCAGCAATGACACTCTTCACTTAGTCTTTACTAAATTCCAGCAGCGTCTGACAGTCGTACATTAAAGCTTGAGTGTAAGAGATGCATTTATGAGACAAATGACTTTCGGATGCAAAACAACATTCAGCACCATCGTTTCCAGGCCCAGAGAAGCCGCTGTGGGCTTTACATACACTTGCCTTTATCTTATTAGGGTTACAAAGCTATATCGGCAACAGTCTATATATTGTTAATTTCTGTATTTACTATTTTGCCCATTAAAAATATTTCAGATTTAGTTCAGTTGTTAAATATGTCTCTTCTGAAAAGTGAAGAGACATCCAGAAAAATGTGCCATTGTTAATCTACAAAATAGGTTTACTTGAGCATCCAAAATGATTTTATTTGAAAAAATATACAAAAGTACACTAGACTATGACATATGCTAAAACCAAGAGTATTCTTAGTTATACAGTGACACAAATATTTGCACATTCCACCCACTACAGTAAAGTGTGTTTGCATTTTGAGTTTTCATTTTTGTTCCTAGCAAAACACTGTTCATTTACATTTTTTTTCTTTTCTTTTTTTATTTTTTATTTGGTACAAGGATCTACACAAGCCTACCAATGTACCAAAAAGAGTCCTTGGACTAGACTGGCAACTTCCTCTTCTCTCCATTATGAAAAACATGGCGGCACAACCCATGAGTGCAATTGCATATCTCCACTAGAGACGGCTCAAAAATCCCTACTTAGAAAGGGCAGCTTTAACAAATTCAACAAAAATTGGAGCTTATCTACAAGAGAACAACTGATTTAGCTACGGAGAGAGGTTGGAATTTAATAGACAGCCATAAATGCACTTTCTTCTGAAAGAAGAGAAATTCTCTGTGTATGTATGTCTAATGTAAAGGCAACTCCTGACTGTCCACTTACCTCAAGTCGTTGTGTGACTTCACGGACCTCCTCAGCACAGCCATCCTGAACAGAAAACACTACACAGTCTCCATGCTCATAGAACAGCTTCACTCTGCCCGCTGCTGGGAATGAGCTCCAACCAATCACATCCTTACAATAGCAGTTAAACACTACCTCCTTGGAAGATTCTTCAATAAGCACCACGAACTCTCTGGATATGGCCAGGAGGCAACCAACATCCGTGGACAGACAGCAGTCCTGGGGGACCACTTCCCAGGTGATGGCGCCTGTGCTGTGAAGTTGTGCATTGACTCGTGGCCTGCTGCGTTCCTTCCTCTTTGCACCTAATGTGATGAAGCTGAACTTAGCTGCTGATGAGTCCACTGGTGTGGCACTGGCAAAGTTTTCTGCCAGGTCCATTAGGTACTCTTGGCGGGTGCGTGTGGCCATGGCACGGAACTTTTCAGACTTGTGTGCAGCATTCTCACCGTTGATCATCTTGGCCAGCAGGAAGTCCCGGAATACTGCTGATTTGGGGAACATGACTCCTTTGGGGATTGAAGGACCAAATGCTGGTACATCCTTTGACCTTGCAACTGCAACACTATTGAAGATTGTGACAAATAAATACTGAAATCCTCAATCAAATTCACTTCATTCTTGTACTGAATTCAGAGAGATAGTCCAATTAGCATTCTTCATTGTTAATGTACTGTGCAAAAACACTCATATCTCTCTCCTATACTAAAAGTGCCCAACTTTAAGAGGCACACTACTGAGTAAATAAGGCTCGAAATTAAATTCCCTTCAATATTATCCACTAATCTTCACTGACAATTTATATCTAATGGTCACCGAGGCAGTATCCAAATGTATTTTTTTTTCCCTTAAGAGAAAGTCTTTATTCACAAAATTAGATTTGAGTGTGCTCAGTTTATCTTTGAGAGAGACAGAATATTTTCCTCAGGAGATACCTCTCTAAAGCACAAAATATATATCTAGTGTGAAATAGGTGTATTTATTTGTGTAAGTGGAGTAACAAATAATTTTGGTTAGTCTATATCTAGTCCCCTAAAATCAGCTGTGCTGGTTGTCAAGAGGTAGTGTAAGACGTGAGGAAGGGTGTGTGTGTACTACGTTCCTTTCTCACCTGTAGCAAACTTGTTCTGTGCAAGGATTGTGTACTTTAATGACGATAAAGACATGCTGGAAGTGGGAGCGGATGTTTTTGGGACTGAATGGTAGTGCTCCTGGTTCCTGGAAAATTAATGTAACAATGTCGTTCCCAATGTGTCTCTTCCTCAGCAGCTAGACAACAAGTGATGTGAAAGGGGAGAATCGAGTCAGAACAAGTACATACTGCACAACACAATACAAGCTTCAAGCATTAACCTGACTTTTGCAGAAAGTAAAGGGAATGAATTAGGTCATAGAGCTCTATAACCTCTATGTCCTCTATAACCTCTACTATAAGAGAGCAATTATAATTGCTCTCTTATATTTTTTTCAAATAAAAAAATATGTAAAATTGATAGAGTATGACTATATACCATCAATTATTTTTTTTCTATAAACATGTGCATTTTACATGCAATACATAAATTCTCCAGATTGCAGCTGGAGCACATAAGGTTCTGCTTAACCATATCCAGCCACTCCTGGAGAGCCTTAGTTCAAGAGCTTTGGCCGTATGAACAAAAGAAGTAAACACAAGGGATGCCCAACATATCTGTGCATGCAGTATCTTCTTCTCTATCAAAGTCGAAACACACCTCTTCACACAACACTATAAGCCATATAAATCGGTAAAACAGTGAACTTTACAATGGAGCAGAACCTCAGGGAAGGATACACAATGTATAGGTGATGCATTTTATTCTATTCTATTTGATTCTAAGAATGATCATAAATCTCTGTAGGGCAGCAAGACAGGTGACGAACTGGTTTGAACTGTGGCATAAAAGACAATTTTAAAAGTTTTGGAGTACTTAAAAACCAATGCAGCGTTATTTCATAAAAGCACCATACAGCAAAGAACTACACATGCAAAATGTAAGGATTATATTCATCAAACTTCTCTGAGTAAGAGTGCTGAGTATTCAACAACAATCTATTACAGAGGGTGATCATTTTGCAAAGAATTTACACTGAGGCATATGGCCCAGAACTGGACAGCCTCAATGCTTGCTTTGTACACAGCTAGTTTAGAGTGTATAACCTGTACCTAACGATATACTCCATGGTACAGTACAGTTCTAAAAAACATAGAACACTGTGATGTCAGTCTCACCTGCTGCCTGTTGTTGGGTGTATAAGGGAGCATTGTGGAGACATGAAACATTAGTTCATAGTCCTTATAGACAGTGTAGAGAGAATGAGTGCCTGTAGAATCCGCTGCAATCAGAAAAGGGTGTATATACTTACAACAAAAAAAATGAAAAAAACAAAAAAAACACAACAATGTGTGTGCGCACACATAATTTTGCCCAGTAGATACAGATACAGTATAACATAAATGAATATTTTAAATGTTTCTTTGTTGCTCTACTTGTCCTAAGAGTTGTACTTACTCTTATTGTCCAGCTGAGCCCTGTACTTATTGAAACCCTTTAAGCGAACTCTTTGGCCAAGCAGATCCAGGAACTCCTCCAAAGCTGGACTGCCACTTTCATTATTGTACATCTCCTCCTCTGTGCTCTGGCCGGCTTGGCAGTACAGGATCCCCACTTTGTGTTGATAACCCAACTGCCGAGAAAATATTTATTATTATTTACATGATTACAAGTCTATTCGTTCTTCGCTTAAACCCACAATTGCCACTAGCCTAGCTTAGCCTCCATCATCCAGTGGCTAGTAGAGTATACTGATTTATAATAATTTATTGTATTGTAATATAACTCAATTCATACTTTTAAATAAAACTGAAATATTAAGACAACACACATGCTGTTTCACAAAAATGTAAAAAGATCACTGTTTGCATAACCCAGATAAACTCCCACCATGACATTAACTCATCTGAAGCACTCCACAAGCTGCACATGCACACCAGGATGCATTTAATCTGCATTCAATCAATATGCATATGCTATGAGTCAGTCATGGTAAGTGTTATTAATCCGCACTGAGCCCTGACACACAGGAGGATAGTAATCCTATGCAGACTGCCCTCAAATGCAATATTTATGAGAGCCAGACATGCTGATTAGAAATGAAAAACAGTTTGCAGAGACAGACACAGTAGCTCCTCAAATAAACACAGCCAAAACGCTTTAATACCCTCTGTGTTTTTTGTTGTTATTATTATTATTATTATTATTATTATTTATATATTTTGGACTGTTGTACAGGTTCATGATGTGTTAAACAAACCAATGACAAAATGGTCTACGGCCCATGTGTCGAACAGGCCCGTGGTGCATTTCACCATGAGCTGCACTACAGATCCCAGCATGCACCGCAACATAATGTGTGCTCCCACCCCCTCCCCAACAACAATCTATGGGATAGCACCACAACCTAAATAAAATGATGGCAGGTGTCTAGTTGAAGCAAATGGACAGTTTTAAAAAAAACCTACTGTACGCTGGGGACATTTAAAGACATTTAACGGCTATCTGCAGCTAATGTAGTCTATTGTTTTATATGAAACAATTCGTTTTTATTTAAAATTGTTTTTGAAAAGTTTTCAGAGCTTTTTTTTGCCATTGTAGTTTTGGTATGTTTTGAATAAACAAAGGCCTGTTTGGGTCATGGCAAAATGTTAAGTAAAGCAACACTGCAACAAATCTGCTGTGTTTAAAAAGAGCCCTTTTACTGGTTGAGTTTGACAGCCCTGGTCTATGGACATAAGAACTTAGAGGTTTGGACCCATCTACCCCAAACACTACAGGTAATTTTACTGCCATTCTGTCAATTGCTCTGAAAAAGGCATCTGAAATCACTCCAGAGACAATCAAACTAGACAGGTTCTTTCAGAAAAAAGATTAAAAGATTAGAAAAAAGGTCATGGTAGAGAAATAAATGGGCATAGCTGAAAAACGAAAAGAGAAGTGATTTTCTATGATTTCTACAATAAGGTTGCTGGTCACACTTGGCAGCTTCTCTTACAGACAGGTCAAGTCACACTGCCAGATGGTTGTCATGATGATGCTGTCTATAATAGTACCAATGGGTTGCCTTCAATCTAGTAAACACAAAATAATACCAGCTCGACAATGAGTTTTTTTTTGGAAATCTGAAAATGTGTAAAGCAAATAACACTCCTGGAAATCCATGTGTGATCCCCCAGGCGTTAATTTTCACGCTTTAAGTTAATAACTTACAATAAATTCTAAATTGTACAGCATTCCATCTTTGAGATTATTCATCTGGAGGCATATATTTCCAGAAGTGTTGATAACCAGGCCTATCCAGTCTCTCCCACTGGCTTTTTTCCAGAGCCGGGTTTCAACGAAACTTTTTCACTTTAAGGAATATAATGTTCCATCCTGACATATTTGTAATATGTGCCCTTAAACAGAATTGTGCTCTGGCTGTCCCTGTGAGGGTCACTGCTGTAAAAAAGCATTCTGGCAGCTCAATCATGCTAAAGTGACTGCTTTTCCAGATCTGATGTTCAACTTATATTCATTCCATAGCACTTTCTTTGTTCAGTCATAAAGTTAGCTTTTTTTAGATATATTTCTTCATCTCAAGAAGGACGTATGTGGGCTTTAGACTGATGGTGTCAAATAACCATCTTTTTTCTCTTAATAATTAGAAGCTTTTGGGAGTTTTAGGACTCATGCCTATGTAGAACAGTGTAAACTAGATGTTGAGGCCACACTCGATTAGCACTTAAAACCAATATTTCTCTCTCTCTGTCAATTTCTCTTTGTCCCACAGCTTGTTTCAAAACCAGTTTTGACAAGCCTTTGTCCACATGGCTTCATCATTTCCCTTTAGAAGGTTCCCCTAGTAAGTACCGTTCCAGTTGTATATTAGCTTAAGTGAAGAGGATCAGATGAGCCCTCAGAGGAGTGGGAGATGTGAACACAAGTGTCGACTTCAGCAGCAGAACTTGCCCAGAAATCATTGAGACCTGAGGCATTTCCCTTTTCAAACCCAAATAATGGTGTTTATAAGCTATAGCAGTCAGCAACTTTAAAATGTTTAACATTTCAAAACCATAACATTCGATTTGCTGGGCTTTAGGTTATGAACTAATCCATCTCCTATACATGACAGCTGATCCACCTTAATGACTTTACTCATGCTGAAGGCTACATGGCCAACAACAAAAATAAAGGCACTACACCACAGTTCTACACCAAGTTTATGGCCATACAATTACCCATAAATGTTAGGCACATTATGTTCAAACTTCTCAAAAAATAATTTATATTGAAAAGTTTGCATGGCTAGCCGATTAGCTCACTGAGGCTACCCTGCTAATGGCAAATGCATTCCTTTTGAATAATCCACTCCTCGATGTCCCCTACTCCCCTTCTGTTGTGAGTGGCCACATGTGTTATATAGGTGTGACACACATCCAAGTGATGAGTCGAAGTGAGCAAGAGTATGTTATAAAAAGAACTGACACAGGGCACCAACATAAAGAAAGTGCAATATGGTTGCAATTATGTGTAATTATTTTTCCCTTGTGTCAGATGAGTAGCACTCATCTGAAATACGTTTGTGGTACTCACCCCCTGTTGATCCAGTTTAAGCAGCTGTTCTGACACTTTGGGTGAGTTGATGGCCAGTCGAAGGCACTGGATGTTGAGTTCAGGCACCACATACTCCAGCACTTCCTTCAAAGGTAGGCCACGTGCAGAGCCGTGCTTTGCAGTGGAGGGCACAGCATCCTCCAAGATAGACCCTCGCAAGGTAGTGAGCTGACATTGTGGTTACAGACAGACAGACAGGAAGAGATGGGAGTCACTGAATCACACATGTTTAAATGACATTCAAATCTTAACACTAAACACATGCATTAGCGGTCCTCAATCCTATGATGTAGTGCTTTCTGTGAGCTGTGAGTGCTTCCTTATTGCACTGGTTATGGCTGTATGCTCTTTTAAACACTTTATGAATTATTGACCTCCACTAACTGAAAAAGATATCGCTGTTTCGCTATAGAGATATCGCATTTTAGCATTTGTGTGTCACTGCAAATTCACCCAGTGACTTTTTTCAATCAATTATACATCAGAAAGCCTCCTCACATTAAAATACCTTGCTGCTTAATAAATATAATTAATTAATTAATTAAATACTCTGACAGTAATAACTCTATTGATGAGGAAGAACCCATGAGCTAATATCTAAACATATATAAAAATAACAGTAGTGATGTCAGTCACACAGTCAATTTCAATACAAATCCGTATGAAAGTAGTCTTACAGTGGTTTCATTCTCAGCCGTGATGGTATGACAGCTTTCGGAGATCAATAATACAATAATGAGTAGACTACTACAATCAAGATTTGGCATTCTTTCAATAAAATGTTTGCTGCCAGTTCAGCAAACATTTTGGAAGACTTGGAAAAAAAAAAAAATTACAAGCATAAGAAGGAAAAGGACATTACTAAAAGCAGGAAAACTGTTTCACAAACAAACAAAAACACACACACACACACACACGCACACACGCACACGCACGCACACACACACACACACACACACACACACACACACACACACAGCAGATCACATGGGTGAGAGGTATCCTGACATAAAAAAGAACACTATAAACTTATATTTTCCCATACTGTGGATACCATAATAATCCCGAAAACAGTGAACCACAAGGAGCCCTGCCCTCAGTTCAAAATAAATTTGAACAGCTTAAATAATTCTTGTGAACTCAATACAATGTATACATTTACACAATTATTTACAGTGATTATTACTTTGCACTGAGGACTAGGCAATCTTTCTCAGTGTTGGTGGTACACTGGAAAAAGCCCATATAACACTACATACTCTCCAGTGCAGAGCAAATTTTGCAAACATGCAAGAGCAAATCATCTTTGTCAGCTCCACTGCAAACTTTAAAACATTTTATAGACTAGCTGTACTTTGAGAAATTCAGATGTGAAACATTCAGCACCGTTTTTACAGATAAGCTGATAACAAAAACAGGTTTTCTTAAGCATCAAATATATACAATCCAGGCTCCCGAGTGGCGCAACCGTCTAAGCGTTGGCCCTATCATCAGGAGATCAGCCATCCGTAGCCGGGAGTCCAGGAGAGCACAATTGGCCTCGCTCTCTCTGGGTGGGTAGGATGGCCCCTCCTTCTCCCCCCATCACTCAACGCGATGCTAGTCAGCGCAGGCGTCTGTTAGCTGACGTAACAGATCTGGCGGTTGGCGCTTTCCTCCGAGCGCGTTCGGCTGTCCACTGACGTTGCTTGAGCGGCAGTTCGAAAAGAAGCGGTGGTTGGTTTCACAGGTCTCGGAGGAAGCCTGTGTTAGCCTTCACCCTCCTAGCGTAGATAGCATCGTGTGATTGGGGGAGTCCTAACTAGCGGGTGGGATTGGAAACGACTAAATTGGGGAGAAAATCGGGTAAAAAATAAATAAATAATTATATATATATATATATATATATATATATATATATATATATATATATATATATATATACACACACACATACATACATACATACACACACACACACACAATCCAAGTAAATGCCATCTACTCAAGTAAATTAAAAGTAAATGTCATCTATGTTTTATTTCTGATGCAGAACATAGTTTTGACCAAAATATAATATTTGTAAAATGTAATTGTGTAAATATTAGGACTTAGGTTAGTTAGGTTAGACAGATTTCGGTATCGCTACTTGGTATCGGCATATATTTAAGGATCAGGTATCGTATCAGAAGGGGAAAAAGTAGTATCGGTGCATCTCTAATTGTATTGATTTTTTATATACATTGCGATATATCATTATTGTCCAGACACACTTTAATATCACTTTGAGTTAAAATAACCACCTTTACCCCCACTAACTCCCACTAACTTGGGTTGTGCTTTCAAATCCAGTGCATACTTCTGCTCTTACTTTTAGCAAGTTTTAGTGTTCTCAGTTGATTGATGATTGTGTGTTAGGCAGTGAAATAGAGCAAAAGTTAATCTGGGAGATTAATCTCTGAGAAAAACTGCTCTTATTACCTGTAGTGCAGAAACGTAATTATATTGTAATATTGCAACATATTGTTATATTAAAATATATTGTGTGGTAGCAGGTGGTGCATGATGAAGTGTCTTGGCCTACCTCACTGGTTCTGAAGATTACTCTGTAGTTGTACTGTACTGCCTCTTTGCTCTCCTCCAGTCTCTCTCTGCGCACACTCACTGCCACTGGGCCCAGGTTCTCATCCAGACCAAAATAGTTCTGATGCCCTAAATCATAAGAAAAACATATCCAACATTCCAATGATAAAAATATGATAAAAAGTAAAAACAGTTCCATTAAAAATTTCAAAGACGTGCTGCATAGTTTAGCCCAAGTAAGCCCCTGTAAATTCCCATCAGTCTTACCTTTGTTGTAGAAGAACTTGTAGTAATAGTACGCCCCCATGTCGATGTGCTCAATGACGTAGCGTTTAATGTAGTCCCGGGGAACCGCATAATTCTCATGAGATGAGTAATTATCATGCAGTAACTCCAGTACAGATACCCCTGCATTTTTACAGTGAGAGCTGAGAGTGGACTCAACAGTACAGCTCTCACCTCCACTACTGTAGTTGGTGCTGTTGGTCCTTGTGAGTCCTAGTTTCCATTCTCCTTCACCACCTACCTCATTGCGGAAGTAAGGGCAGCTGAGCACCATACCATTGCTCTTCCCATCTCCTTCATCTAGATCAGTGCAAGCTTTCTGTCCAAGATCCTCACAGCTACCCAGAGGAGACTCTGGGTACACAGGCAAAGATTCAGTACTATCTCCTGCCCCAACAGTATGGTGCTTTGATGCAGCAGAAGCTCCAGTAGTAATGTTCTTCCTGCGTGCAAGGTTACTCCGGTTGGTAACGGCCTCACTAATGTTAAAAAGAACACTCTGTACATCATAATGTGCAAAACATCTCTGGAAACTTAAAGTGCAGCCATGTCTGCTACAATCATCCTGTTCAGTCAAATGCTTGGGTTCACTCTTCATAGTCTTCAACTTACGAAATACTGAAGTCTCCCCCTTCTCTGATTTTTGCCTCTGTAAGAAAGACCTCTCTCTTTCCTGATTGTAAAAGAGTGAGCTGTCCACATAATCAGAGTAGTTTGGGATGCAGACAAGGTCCCCTTGAGCTATCTGAGTTGCAGTCTGGAGGCTCGGAGAAATGGTGTCATACTGTAGGTACTCTGGGAATCCATGCGGAGGTGGGGCACTGGGCTGCTCTGAGTGCTCAGGTGGGTGGGCTCTTGGTGTAGTGAAAAACACTTCACTAGACAAACCATGTCGGTCAACAGAGGAGGTGCTACCATAATCACGGTGTAAGGAAGCACCAGTGTTGGGGTTAATGGTTGTCTGATCAACATCCTCTACACCAATATCACTGATGGTAATGTCACTGTTGCTTTTCTTCTGAAGGGGATGAAAGCCTTTACTTGACGAATGACTGAGTAACCCGTACTTGGCCTCGAGAAAGCTGGTCTTGTTCGGAGACCCCTGGTTTTGATTGATGACATCATCGGTATCCTGACTGAATTTTCTGTTCTGGAAATTTGACATCAAGCTGTCATATCTAGGTGGAGACCCATGGCTACTGTCCTTTCTCTGGGGCCAATCTGACACTCTGGCTCGAACGCCCATCTTGGGTACAGCTGGTGGTCCCTGCATGTTTGAAACGGGAGGGCCCATATTTCCGTTTAAGGTCTGGAGCTTCCTAGCAAAGGTTCTCAGTCTGCATTACATGCGTGAGGCTCTTTAGTGCTTAAGCTAAAGAATGCAAGCTATATTTATCTCTGGCACAAACAGCAATGATTTCACCTTGAGGTTAGGTACTCTCATTTCTAATGGGCACTCCTACCAGAAATTTTGAATGCCTCTCAATCATTGACTCTTAAGAACTTCAGACTGCCAATGAGCGTTAAAAATGATAAACCCAAACAGGGTATCCTATAGGTCTGTAATCCATAGGAAAAGGACAGGTTCCTATATCTCTGTTTCTCGGTCAAGGACTGCTAATTTTGCAGGAACCGCAGCAGGAGATATGGTAATTTCACAGGTGTGTGGGCTTGAAGCCAGCTATGACTCCTCTGATGCTCTGTAGGGAGGTGGAGAAAGAAAGAAGGAGAGACAGAGATGGAGCCCATTAACAAATCACTAGGTAAGTACACAACAGTGTGACCTTGAATGGATACTGAGCCTGCAATCCTCAGTCACAAGCAGCAACATAAAATAATCTTTTGCAGGCTTTCCAAATTGAGTAAAGGTAACTGCACAAGAAAATAGCAAACAAAGTTTAAACGAACAATAAGTAAACTATACATCATAGTACACCATGTGTTGGTTGAGCGGACTTTCCAAATGTATGTATGTATGTATGTATGTATGTATGTATGTATGTATGTATGTATGCAGCAAGTCCAGTAAACTACGTAGTTAAAGCTAAAACTCATATCCTTGCAGTAAATGTGTGAGAGATTGTTAATGCAAGGCCTTATGATTTGGGCAATGCGAAGAATATGGACATAATGAAAGAACAGCAATGAAAAACAGATCTCAGATATAAATACTGCAATGCTTGAACGTAGAGATTTGGGGGAAATATCCACAGGATCTCTGGACATATTAAATGTTTTGTGTAATTTAATCATCTGGTTAATAAGTTTACATTTTATGTTTAATCTGTTCTTTGTAGAAATCCTGTCTTACCTCTGTGTATGTCTGGGCATGCACTTTGTATAGCAACTGCATTTCCTTAAAGGCAAGTGGGTCAACTCATCATACTATATTCAGAGTTAGACTTTAAAATGAAATATTCAGTGCAACATACAAATTAAAGAATCTTTTACTTGAATGGCTTGTGTTTAAACCAATTTATCCCCTTTAGGATCTGTGGATCCTCCTATTGTAGGTCATCCATCTCTGTGCCATAAAAAAGGGCCTGCATTTGCCAATCCAGGCACAGCATTAAACTCCAGTAAAGACGTGAGATTAAAGAACAACAAATCACACATCAAACAGATCCACAGCGTCCCACTAAACTAAAGTTCCAATGTGGGCAAACAGCCAGTCCACACTATTCTCAGCCCCGGTTCCAGCTGCTGCTGTTCCTCTACTGCTCACTGATTACCATTATAGAAGCACACCCTGTATTCTGTGTTGCATTTATACGCCTGAGCCCACTGTACGAAACAGCAACTCATCAGAGCCATCATCACTTTCCCAACAGAGACAGTGACCCAGTCTGCTTAGAAAGCTGGAGGTGTACTGCAGTCTATGGTAGGTACAAACAATGCTGCAATTCTAAATCACCATCACAGTCTCTCTGTCTTGCTAAACCTGAATGCAGAGACAATAGCCTTTGTACAATGCAGGAAAATAGGGTCAAGATGCACACTGACCTACCCTGTGCTGTCTCCCACCCTGCCAGCCCAACTACATAATTTTCTAGCATTGCAAATCCACTGAGAGAGAAAACAATCCTTTCTCCTGCCCTGTGAGTTTATGTTTGCTCAGCTGCCACAACTGTCTCATTCCATGTGTCTGAAAGTAAAGCTTGGACCAAAAATGAATGAGCTTACACTGCCAAAACCTTCTCTCGACTGCCTGATACAGGCTCTGCTAAGTGGGCAACTCTCCAAACTCAGGGGCTTAAAGGCATCAAGCTCCAAGGCATCCAGCTCCTGTGTGCTCCCAATATGGACATACCCTGCCAGAGCTTCAGCACCTACCCCTCTCTTCAGGCAGACATTCTTGCATAGGGCCCATTAGTGCTCTCTAACATGCATTAGAGCACATACATGCAGTACAAAGCCACTTCCACAGCTAGGCAAAACCCAGATAGCGTGTAAAAAGCTGAAAGCATGTACTTGCAAGGCAGGAGAGCAGTAACATTAAAGAATAGAGCCAGCTGAGAAAGGCTTTTGGAGAAAGACAATAAACAAACAAAAGGCAGGGGCTTGAGGAGTTTCACAGACATGGGTGGGCAGGCCTGTGGATAGTAGCTGAAAAGAATGCCCCAGGAGGGGTGCCCACTAGGCTCTCCAAGGGGGTATACAGTAATTGACCTTTACCATTTAGGTTATTATCATTCCCAGTCTTCACCAAACAAACACAGACCACTGCAAGCAGACTCAGAAGGGGCCAGGTCAAGAAGAGATGCAAAATGTAGAAGAGTGGAAGTGTTTCTGATTTATCAGCAGACTACAAGGAACTTGTATTTTATAGGATGAAGAACATTTTCCGATGAGCTGCTGAACCAGTTTGAAAAGGCTGCAGAGCTGTTTTCAAAATATCATATTACATGCTTCTGGCTGTAAACAGAAATGCAATTATGTGCATCAAAATAATTATTACTTCAAATCACTGATTGGCAGGCTTATTAGTCCACCCATGAGCCATAAGCCCAATACAAGGGTAAGCTGCCCAGACACAGTTCTTGGCTCAATGTGACCTGGCTGACTTGTATTAGCTGTTAAAACAAACCAGGCTTTAATGTGTGTGCACACACAAGTCAGCATCTGCAATTGGATTTATGACACCAAGGCCAATAGGAGGGCTTGTTTACTGGGGACAGAACGCGAACATTTTGCTACATGTAACAATTAGCGATCTTCTGACAAACAAGGAGCATGGAACTCCGTGCAGGCCTGAGCCTGTTCTGAAAACAGAAAATGGTTGATATATTTTGTTATTTTTTAATAAGAATGCATCAATACCAATACTGGTACCAGGCACTGACCCAACACCATGCTCATTTACTCACACTCAACCTCATACAAATGCATTGTTACCAACATCCAATACCAGCTGACATCATGAGATGTAAGCCTAGTGTACGCTACTGCCGTAATGAACAAATGAACTCAAACTGGCAGTGAACGAGAGTCTGTTCACACATGCTGCTGATGCCGTGGTGATCGGACACAAAGTCACTGATCACTTTAAACATCCTGCTTTGGCACATTCCCTCCAGGCATACACATTAAGATTTTAGCCCATTTTAAACACAATCACAACCACTTCCTCAATATGGGTTGACACATCGAGGCTAGCAAAACAGAAGTGTAGTTGCCAAAGTTGACACTTGTGGAACTAAAGTCTGTACATGCTGACTTTACTTTATTTGACTCAGTAGAATAGCAAGGTACAAGTGTTAATATGTTGAGTTTTTTAATTGTTTTTGTAAAACAGGCTGTAGAGAAACCATGTTGTGCTGCTATGGCACTGCCTGGTTTGCACAGTGTGGCACAAGTTAGATGCACTGCTGTAGCACAGTTTCTCAGCATGTTTGAGTACTAGGACGTGCAGCGTGTTAACTTTAATTGAAACCGTCCATAGGTGGAGCTGTCTGCATGTGCTGGATTTTTACAGAACATGGACAGAGCATTTTCGTACGGGGTGAGTATATAAATTGTAGGCTTTGTCTGTACATGATGGTCTGTTCAAATATACACCAAAGAACAAGATTTCTAAAATGGCACCATGTATGTCTTACTTCAGAGGACATTTAACTACTAAAATGCTCATTAGTGAGGGAGCTGGCATTTTAAATTTTTAAATGAAAAAAAATCAGCCTATTTAAATAACATGAAACAAAGTGCTACATCAGAAGATTTCTGTACTGATTACTAAGAAAATTGGTTGGATCATTATCTAAGTCACAATTATAGACAAACACAAACACAATCTAAGTAAACTAATAACACACAAACTCTTGTACTTTTCATGTCTTTTATTGAGCATATTCAGTAAACATCCACAGCGCAGGCTAGAAAAAGTAAGTGAAGGCAATGCTAAAGAAGAAGACGGCAATGATAAAGCACTTCTGTACTTTACCAAGAAAACCACAAGGACAGACACAAGAGATTGTAGAGATCAAGAGAGCCAGAAGATGGGACCCTCAGGTCTGAAGCCACTCAACCACTGCTGAGGATTCCTCCGAGTACAACTTGTACATACGACATGGCTAGATCAAAGCCCTCTGGAAGTCTAGTTGCTGAAGAGACAAGAGAAAAAGAGAATTCAAAGCTGCAAAAGCAAAATCATAGTTGGAACTTGGAATCTATAAAGTATGAATCATGGCAAGCTGGAAATAGTAAAGATGGAAATGGTTCATCTACACATCAACATCCTTGGGATTAGCGAGCCAAAATGAACTTGATTAGGGCACTTTCAATCAGGGAAACACGCCAACTACTATTTAGTTCATGAACAACAAAGAAGAAATGGAGTGACTTTTGTTGTCAACAAGGATGTCAACAAAGTTGTTATTGGATATAATGCTGTGAATTATCGACTGATGTCAATCCGATTTCATGGACAACAATTCAACATTAAGGTCATCTGGATTTACGAGGACACAGACACAAGTGATCAAGAAATCAAAAGGTTTTATGATCAAACACAGGTTAAAATTGACAAGATCTGCAAACAAGACAAACTACTGGTGGCTGAAGGCTGGAATGCTAAGGTCAGAGATGAGAAGCAGGGAAATACAGTTGGAAAACATGGCTTTGGAAACAGGAATGAAGCAGGAGAATGGCTAATCAGCTTCTGCAATGACTTTTTCCACTACTAATACATTTTTCAAGTAACCAAAATGTCCAACTTGGACAACACCAGATGGAGTTCACCAAAACCAAATAGACTACATTCATACACTACAAGAGATGGAATGGCTCAATTTAATTGCCAAGACTTGGCCTGGGGCTGACTGTCCAACAGATCACATACAACTGATGTGCACACTCCAAGTGAAGTGCATAAAAAAATATATGACCTGGAGAACATACCACCTGTCTTCAAAGAAAACAACAGGAATCAATTTCAAATGCGGGATGTAACTGACTAGAGTACCAGAGAAGCTACGGATGGAACTCAAAGAGGTCATCAAATAAGAATCAGAGAAAAACCTGGGAAAAAGGAAAAGGAAATTAGAAAGAAATTACAGTGGATGTCTGATGATTTCAAAAGATACAGGTGATCAAAAATAGCTTTCAGCCACAAACACAGATTAGAGCCTTATATACACAGGGAACTGCCAAACATGCAAGCAGGATTCAGGAAACGCAGAGGAACAAGAGACTATTGTGGATGTACGCTGGATCTTACAAAAAAGCCAAGGAATTAAAGAAGGAAGTCAATGTGTGTTTCTACAGCAAAGCCTTTGACCATCTTAAAATTATGGAATGTCTTTAGGAAAACTGGAATAACAGAGCATCTCATTGTTCTAATGAGGAATTGCCACATTGATCAACAAGCCAAAGTCAAAACAGAAAACGGACAAACAGAATGGTCCCACATTGGCAAAAGGATTTAGACAAGGCTGCGTACTATCACCATACCTGTTCAACCTGTATGCAGAACATATGAGAGAAGCAGGACTGGAGGAAGATGATCAAGGATTCAAGATTGGTGGAAGAAACATAAATAACTTTTGATATGTGGATGATACAACACTAACTTTACTATTGATGGAGAAGATGTGAAAAAGGTGGGCAGCTTTTGCCTACTAGGACCAATTATTAAACACAGAGGATCAAACAGAAATACAACACATATTAGAACTCAGTAGAACAAGCATGAAGGAGCTTGAACAGATCTTTAAATGCATCGATTTGTCTCTACAAACAAACCTTATACACATGCATGTAAACCATCTGCATATTATTAATATTATCACATAAACCTGTGGTGATTCTAGGACTGTAGGTCTTTGGCTAGCTATAGTAACTTTAAAGGGTCCAAAGTCTATGAACCCAAAAATTGTGTTTAATTGCAAAATTACTCAGAAAACAAGATGAAGACTTAATGCATTTCAAGTTTGGCATTAACAGTGAGGCTGCCTACATTTTGAAGATAAATAAGAGGAGGACCGTGGATTTTTGGGAGTCATTTTTAATGACTTGTATGCTCTGGTTGACCAGTAAGCCAGTTTCCCCAACTACAGGTTTTCAATCTGCAGTGTTTGATGCTAATAAACATCTCAGCTTTTTTGGACCCCAATTCCCACAGGACGACAAATTTGCCATACCCATTTAAACAGCTATCTTGGCACCGGAGGACATGGAGAAAAGGAATCCTGTTTTCAGTTAGTAAAGGAATCCAGCTTTTACTTGGTTACATTTTAGCCATTCATATTTATTTATTAATTTCTTTTTTGTGTTTAATCTCATTAAGTTTTGTTGACAGCATCTGCACTGCTCTGTGATTGGTCACATATCTGACTTTGGAGCTTTAGCCTTTAATTTTAGACTTTTAAAAGATTTTTAAAAGAATAGAGCCACACAAACTTCAGCTCCTGTGCTGGCAGATGCTGGATTTACTGAGAAGTTCCAGTGCAGTTCTGTAAGTTACTCAGTACTTAAGTACTTTCATACTTCTATTCAATTTTTTTGGGGAGGTACTTTTACTTCAGTCATTATTTTACCCAAGTGCTAATATCTTTACTTGAGTATGGGTTTAGGCTATACTACCCACCTCTGGAGAAAACATAACAAGCAAGTTGCAGTTTAGCAAAGCTTATCTTTGCTTGGATTTGCTGATGGTCATAAACAGATTTACTTTCTCTCTGACAAGTGAGAGGAAGCATTCTAATCAGTCAGTTATGTGAAAGAAAAGTTCAGAGGTTGCCATTGCCACTTAAGCCACCTTTCTACACTGATATAAACACAAGGCACATATTCAGGAACTCCTTATATTTGCCGTATTAAAAAATGCATCCTTTTGAGACAGTACCATATCAAATCGATTCGATTACTTTTTATCATTACACTCTATTGTTCAAATCATAAAATAGCAACACAGATTAGCCAAAATTAAAAAAATTAACTGCCCGCTTGCATGTTTGGAGCAAAATTCCAATCATGTGATTCTTTTACTACAATCATGCCACCCTAGTAAATACTACAGACATCAGGAAAGATTTTAACAAACAGGTGAAAAAGGCTTGAGCTGGCATGAATCAAATCATACTTAATACTTAACATGTGTGTCTGCAGGATTCATAACACTGTGGCACAGTTTCCACACAATGCATGGCTCTGTGGACATAGGAGGCACATGAATTTCTGTTGTATTCAGGTGACCTATGGGCTTGAATACAGAAACAAAAAAACACACACAAACTTGTTACTTAGATGCAGTGTTTAAAAACAGATCAATGGTCTGATCAAAAAGGTGTCTTACTGCCTCACTACAACTCTGGATAGAACAAAAGCTTTGAAGCGGCAGGAGTGAGTGGGCTCATGGTTTTCAAAGGTTGGACAGCTCGACTCTGACAGTGGGACGTACTGCTTTCTTGTTCCTTTCCTTCAGCCACCTTACCCCAGAAGTTTGAACAGCAGAAAGCATTTCTGAGGAGAGCGGTCTTTTGGATTGTGCCCTCAACTGAACTAATTTCTTCTTGGTATAGCCAATAATCTCCGGTCACCATGTAGTTCTGGCATCACACAGTTCTTAAAAAGTAAAAAATAAAAAAAAAGAGTGGACAAGGAGTTCTGGGGGAACTAGAATAGCAGATAGCTTTTTAGGAAGATGGAAGTTTGTTAGTCTGTATAAACCTGCAAGGCCACTGTGGATGGAAAAAATGAGAAAGAGCATGCTTACAGGTTTAATAAGCACTAGCCACCCTTTAACACAGCACAAACCTTTCCACACTGCAGACAAGTTCCAACATATAGCACATCCACCAAGACAGACACACGTGTGCATAGGGAATCTCTTCTCTCTTTCAGCTCAGCACAGCAGCAACAAGAGCAGGGTACTTTGGGTACCACCCTGGCAGCAGTGAGAGAGACTTACAGATGATAACTAGTTGGTCATGTTAGCATAAAACTGTGCTTACATGTTGGTTGTGGTGATATCAAAGTATCATTTACTCAACTCTCGCAATAAATAAAGGGACAGACAAACTGACAGCTGATGCTTCATGTCCAGTCCTTCTCCATATCTCTCTAGCTTTCTCCACCACGTTTCAGGTGTCTTGCTCTTCAGCACACCAGAATGTCAGAAACAGAGAAATACATCTGCGCTGCAGCTGACCAATTATTTTACAACCATTCAAAAATATTGGGGCCTGTTTTTTCCCCTTCTTTAAAAAAAAGGCAAGAGCAAATTATGTTCTATAATTCTTCCTGGATGTAAGCAACTGCAAAATCAAGAAATTAAAAGGGGATCACATCAAGTCAGAGACCATGAGTATGAACATTATGTCAAAGATTGCATCCTGCCAGACTCAAAGAACCCACATCCATATTAGAGATAAGGCCAACAGTTGTAAATCCATCAGCAGCGTACAAAAGAACCAGTGCCTCAAGTTCAACTATACACAAACTCCAAAAGCTCAACTAGAGACTCCCTCCTTGGACCATAGTAATAGGCAATTTCCTGCAATCAGCAATTCCTGCTGCTGGTCGACAACCCAGTGCATGTTTGCTTTTGAACTACTTGCTCCTTGCTGCTTTATATTTATTTTAGCACTGTGTTATAGTTTAACTGGATGAGTGATGCAGATTAAATAGATCCTATTTCCACAACCTCCACTCCTGTTCAGAATGGAATTTCTAACAAGCAACGCAGTTGGTTAATAGGAGCATATGAATAGAGAGAAGGGGGCACACCACAAACACACTGCTCATCACAACTAGATAAAACCCTTTTTTATTGGCTCTCAGCTAGACTGGTTTACACCAGAGAAACCCTCCAGACACACACACACCATAAAAGTACTTATTTTTACACTGAGGTCATAGAAACAGTGAACTGAGTTTATTTGAAAGTCATGCTCACACACAGTAATACAGGAGTCTGCCAGAGAGGGCAGAAATGAAACAGCCCCAACTACCTGCAATCTGAAATTCCTCCCTACAGCCTAGCTAAAACATGCACACGGATCACTGCAGCTGCCTGCATGCATGCTTCATTGAAAAGTTTCCAGCAGAATGTGGCCAAAATTGCTTTCAAAATAGTGAACAGTTGGTTTGAGTAGACAGTGGGTGGACAGAGTAGAGAGTCGAGATGCAAATTGGAGTCTAGGGGTGGACTCTGTGTCAACATGTGTTAAGGGTAGCAGTTCAGGCAAATTTTACTAAAATGTGCTGCAAACATACACTCAAGCAAAAAAAACAGGCCAAGTCTAAAACAGCAAAACATGCTTTTAATGGTCTTAATAACAAACCATTAAACAAATAGATAAAGTAACTTAGTACAGGATATCTTTCCCTTTTATTTCTTTCCATGTTTACGTCTTGTGTGTAAATGTACGTAGTTACGTGGGTAATGACCGAAAAAATGAGATCGCGAATACAAGCGGCGGAAATGAGCTTTCTTCGCAGGGTGGAGGGCTACACTCTACTTGATAGGGTGAGGAGCTCGGTCATCTGGGAGGAGCTTGGAGTAGAACCGCTACTCCTCTGCATTGAGAGGAGCCAGTTGAGGTGGTTCGGACATCTGATCCGGATGCCCCCTGGACGCCTCCCGGTGGGGGTGTACCAGGCACGGCCTACTGGGACAAGATCCCGGGGTCGTCCTAGGACCCACTGGAGGGATTATATCTCCAAGTTAGCCTGGGAGCGACTTGGGGTCCCCGGGAATGAGCTGGAGGAAGGGTTGTCTGGGATTCTCTGCTCTCCCAACTGCTACCGCGACCATATCTGGACTAAGCGGTTAATGATGATAATGATGATGAAGATGATGATGATGTTTCATTTCACCAGGAAAGATGCCAAGTGTCTGATGCCTATGTGTTCCAGACCTTAGGCAGTCATCAGCTGCAACTATGGACTAGACATGACATTTTTTATTAAACCCTATGTTTTTCACTTTTTCACTTAAAGGATATGTTAATCGAGGTTGAGATACATCCACCCATACTGACGAAAACATCCAGGATAAAAACTGACATTCTGCACTTTACCTTCTTAGCCATTCTTTAATTTCTAAACTGAGTTGCATAGCCAAAACAACATAACTTATAATCGCTCAGTATAATGGATTACGATGACTTTACCTGCCTTTCTAAAGAAACTGCTCCCCAAAGTGCACGCACACACACACACACACACACACACACACACACACACACACACACGCACACACACACACAAAACAGAAAAAGTGTAGTAAATAGGATGCTTATTATAAACAGGTTGATTTTACCCAAATGTCTGGTAAACTCTTGCTGTCTTATAGAGTGTGGAGATCATGAATTATGTCCACTGTGTCTTTTCTTCTTTGTACTTATGCATTCCATTTTTTGGAGAAAAAAAATAAATAAATAGTTGGGGTTCAGGAATAGGAGCTATTGTTTAGATTTTCCGAGGGACACTCATTTGTTTCAGTAAAATTTCACTGGCTCTGATAAAACAAAAAGATGCAACTCTCTCTCTTCCTCTCCACTAACAAAATACAGGAGGCATGTCATTCTTGCTATGTGAGCAAATAAGCAGAGTGCCTCTCCCCTCCTCCTCACAGCTAGAGAGCAAAACGCAGAGGGAGAGAGGAAAAAAAGAGGGCAAGGAGGGGTTGGGTCTTAATGACTGCCTATATGACCTATTCTACTCTAGGTCACAGCACAAGAACATATGCTTGCCTAGCATTTGAGGTGATAGTCACTCCTCCCACAGTTCCATGGCTGACTGTGTTTACAGTTCCCTCACACCTTGAGAGTCACGGCATAATCGGGCCCCAAAATGCTTCACTCTCTTCTCTTCTTCTGTGGCTCCTAAATAGAGAAGTAAGCACTGGCCTTTTGGAGTACTTTTGAGAATGCCTTTGAGCAGCTGCTCAGAGCATTTCTGAAGATATCTTTGAGCAGCTGCTCAGAACACTTGGAAAAAAATGGTTGGGGGAGGGATTGAGAAGGCATGGAGGGATGGGTGTAGGTTTAAGCAGCTGTTTCTCATTCACAGATGACAACTCAGCCTTCAAAATGTCCTGCCAACCTCCAGCTTTTCCTGGGTGGACAAAGACAGACTCAAACTGCTTTGACAAGTGTAGGAAAGAAGTCCATTCTGTTTTGCCAGGCAGAAATGTATTTCTTTTTTAAATTAATAATTTTAGTCAGTGTCTTTTGGTGCAGAACTATGGCCTAAATGTTATAAATAAATGGGAATTAGCAGAAGTGGACATGTTAATATCACTTTAAAAGGTTTCAAATAACTACACCAAATTTTTTGATCAATCCTCATAGGTTACAAGAAAACATGACAAGCAGCTATGCAATCACATATCAGACATTTCTTTCAGATTTTTACTTTGTATTAAGTAATATGTTCTGCCTTTAAAATCATTTAACCACAGTAGCTAGGCTAGCCTCACACAATACAGTAACTTTACTTAATTAGCTGACTGGCTAGCCACAAAACAAACATTGGCATAGGCAGTTAAAGTCACATAGGAGTTCACATAGAACATGTTCAGTAATTTAATATGTATAATATAGGTAGGGAGTGAGGGAAGATGTGGAGCATACATGCTTAAAACCACACTATACATCTTTTTCATTGTTTACCCTCATTTCACATGCAGTGTCCACAAACGTGGAGAGCTCCACACACTTTTCAAAAAATGTGATATTGAGACAAATGAAATATTTTGAGCTAATATGCAGTTCTGAGTAGTAAAAGTGCATTTAAAAATCTAGGTTTAAAAAAAAATATATGTGAAAGCATAATTATCTACAACCTGTAATCAAACCCATTAGAAATGACTGCCTTGGACCTATCTAAAGAGTAATATATAATAACAAACTATGTTTATAATAAACAGTTGATGTAAAACATGTTAATAATAAACTATGTCACTTGAGAATATGGTTGGTTCTCTATGTTGTTCCAACCATTAAACCTATTGCATATTAAGGCTGGAATTCTTGTGGTGAGGTGACATTAGATTGTTATATTTTGTACATTGCCAAAAGTTGTTTCATAGCTTTTGCCATTTCTTTTCCATACAAGATCCTGTTCAACCCCTCAAGTGTTCAACCCAAAGTTATGCCCTTGGACTCAGAGGTTTACATCACAAAGAGCACTGGCTCAATGAGGCAGGAAATAATGACGCTTACTCTCTCAGCTGCCCCAGCTGTGCTCCTCTTTCATTCTTCATCTCCTGTGCTTCAAACCACCTTTCACTGCCCCCTCTCTCTTAAAAAGGAACACAGGAATTCAGAAGCCATTGTGGATTAATCTTTTTTCTACTACCAGAGAACAGAAACGACAGCACTGACCTGCGAAAGTCACTGAAAGCTGACCCTTAAATCTGCTGAGAATAACGATCTCATGAACCCTACTGCAGTTTCCAGCAAAAAGACAGAAAGAAGGAAAGACAGACATAAAAAAGGAAACACAGAAAAAAGTAAAGAAAGAACAAAAGAAGGAAAGAATGAACGAAAGAACGAAAGAACGAAAGAAAGAAAGAAAGAAAGAAAATCAGTTGCTGGCACAGTATGTGCATGTGGCAAAACCTGTTAAGATGAGAAAACAAGCTGGTACATGCACAGTATGTAACTGCATGCTGTTTGCATGCATGTATTACTTGGAAAGTGGTGCTACGTGCTTGTAGTCAAAAACAATACATTTTATTCACAGTCTCTGTGCGCATCTGATTGTAGACACGCAAACTCTGAGCTGCTGAAAAACGCCACAAGCTCAGAAACCAATCCCCTGCGGCTTGGCTCCCTAAGAAGAATGAAGCATTCTGGTTCACTCTGAGAGTAAAATACAGGAAAACAAGTAATTGCAGTAGAATGAGTGAGAACCGAGCTGTCTATCCAAATACAAGATTCAAAAACTGTTCTTCTTTCCTTACCATATCAAGGTCAAAGTGTTTCCTGAACCACAGCCAGAGAGTACCAAGCAACTTTTTCAGAGTATACAGTGATGAGTGTATTAAGGGTCACCAGTGATAAATGTTAAAGCTGAATAATACTGCATAACTAGAATAACTAATGCATACTTAGAAATCACATCAAAAATATTGAATAATTTTAGCTAATGCTGCGTTTGGGTGCTCATCGGAAGGTTGTATATACTGGACAGTCAACTAATAAAAGACGACTAAACTCTCTTTGGGTGCTTGTTCATAGATCCGCCGACAACATAGAAAAAGAAAGCATGGAAGTCATGGACATCCTGCTTTTTCTTTACTGTATTAAAAGACACATAGATAGAGAAGTGCATCAGGTATATATTTTTTTTACATTTACTGCAAGTTTCGAATCTTTAGGAACAGGTGAAAGGTTGCTTTATATGTCACATCTCGTAAACTCATACAATCTAGAATTCAGGTTTTACCACTTGTAAACACGACTTCATCAGCTGTTCGAGCGCAATTTACAAGTGGGAAATTGTTATAGTAATTTCTTATAAAATGTCTGACATTCGATTTTTACAAAAAGTCAGCTTCTCATTCGCCACCTCTTGTTCAAATTTGTGTTCGGGCTCCACCTTAAATGTGCCTGAGGCGCCATAATGTAACTGCAGCAGCATTTAAGGTGGAACAGCTTCGTGACTTTTTAGTGTTTGACAGTTTCTTGTTGCAGATTGAACGTATCAGGAAACCAGCTGGAGTCTTTATAAATGCAAAAAAGTGTGTCCATGCTTCTCTTAATTATCGATGGCCGTCTTAAATCTTTCTCTTTGCTTTTTCATTAGCTAACTGTGATAGAACGATCAACAGAGATTTATTAAAGGCATATTAAAACATTTAAATCAGCATTGTATTTGCTGAGTCAGGATTCAGTAAATATTATTACACCAACCTAAACACACATTCACACCTACCCTCCCCTGCACACATACAGACACACCAATAGCAAATGCACAGTAAAAATCTGTCCCTACAGCAGCAGTAAACAGAGAAGCATTGTGACAAAATTATTCATTAAACAATGAGCATCCATTTAAAACTAACCCATGTGCTGAAGTACTCAATACTGTAAAAAGACCCTGTTTCTCTTCCTTCTGATTTATACTGTTCTGCTTCATTA
This sequence comes from Colossoma macropomum, assembly GCF_904425465.1. Taxonomy (NCBI): domain Eukaryota; kingdom Metazoa; phylum Chordata; class Actinopteri; order Characiformes; family Serrasalmidae; genus Colossoma; species Colossoma macropomum. The sequence continues at coordinate 19,229,431 of NW_023494799.1, read as the reverse complement.
TACTCAATTTAATAAAAATTGCCCATTCTGCCCTGGCTTACAACAATAATCTCAATTAACCTTGAACAGCAAGCTCACCTCCCAATGCAAGTGAAGGACATGCTCATACACTCTTAAATATTTCATAATGAGTGTGATAAGTAATTTTATGGGAATAATAATGGTATCAAAACATGCTAATTGAAACGGTTTGGATGGAACTCACTAAATGTATGTTAAAAAGATTGCAACCCAAATGATCATCATTATCATAACGTTGTGGTTGCCTTTTTCTGATCGAAGAGTGGTTTCTTTGTCTTTTTTAAAGGTTGGATTAGAGTTTGGGTATGATAGAAAAAAATAACAAAAATAGACAAGGTGTATCCGGGGCAATGACTTGTTTACAAGAAACAAGTGACCTTTAAAAACATCACTTAGGCAGAGCAATGCTAAGACCAAAAAAATGTGTGTGTACACGTGCAAGAGAGAGAGGAATTTTGTCCTATTTTTTATCAATTTTACTCATGCAACATAAAGAAATGATTTACAGTGGCCCCCAAAATTTGGACACCATTTAAACATTGGTGAAGTTTAATTAAGCACAGCATCAAAGAATGATGGAGTCTTTGTGTGGAGAAACATGGCAACGTATTCCAAGCACTAAGAGTACAGTAAAGCTCAGAGGTGGAAGTCTGGGGCTGTTTTATTTACAACAGAGTTGGTGAGTTTGTGTTCATTTATGGGATCATGAACTCAGAAGTGTACAAAAGCATTCTGGGTGCAAACCTGCAGAAGTCTGAAAAAAACTGCTTGAATGATAATCTCTTGAAAGTACACTTTCTTGAAATAGTGTGTTTAAAATAAATGCCACTGGGTTTGACATTTTGTTTCCGAAAGCAATGTATATTTTTATGTATGGAACAAATGTCTAAATAGTTTTTCACTGTCTATAACTATATCTTTCGATCTATTGTTTGGCCAAGAACATCAGCCAATATGATTGACTCACATTATTATTGGTATTGGTCGATAATAACGGCAACAATGCCTTTTTGGTTATGGCACCTCTGGGATTTGAACACGTGATGTCCAGATGATGTGACAAAACCTTAGACAGTTGTGCCACTGGGCTGCTCAGTATGAAGTGCAGTATGAAGCATTCTGGGTAGCTCCAACCCAGCTTTAAATATTATTTAAAGACTGTGAGTTTCTGTTGTTTAATCAAGTTTAAGAAGTGTTATAATATATCAGTCAGTAAAGCACTGCATCAGTTCAACTTTTGGTGTGTAATATTAAAATCAAAAATCTAAATAGAAAATTATATCAGCCAATATTATCGGTTATAAGACTTTTTAGTCCCCCCTAAATGTAATCTGAAAGACTAGCGTAATTTAACATACTGGTATTGGATATTTTATTCCTAATCCAGTTCTGATTCATTCTTAAGCCTAGTTTACCCCAAAAAGGAGTACTTTGCACATGTAAGTGCAAAGTGAAAAAAAAAACCTGCCAGAGTCTGTCGCATCATATATATGCTAAAATTTAAATTATTTTACGTTAGCATTTTAAAGCATATGTCGCCTAGATTCGACTGGTTTCACCTCTGTAGATAATGTGCTTTAAGAGTGGACTTTGTGGCAGTATTATCCATCAAAAACACAAACACTGGATTAAGGCCATGTATTGGCAGATACTCTGTATTAAATGACCAGGATCATAAACTTGATTGACATTCTTAATAAATAGTGTCATAATTAAAAGGTTGTAGATGTGCATGGTGTTACAAGCAGATCTCAAAAAGCAGACCTTTCTTCAACATCTGGCACAAAATATTGCACTCCTTTACAGCAAGAACAATCAGAAACGTTTTTTCCTGATTGGCCTTTCCCCTCTTTAAAGCTTTATGGATGGCAGCATGGTCTGAAGAGGAGATAATTAGGTCTATGCAACTTTATCTAAGTGACATCTGTGCTCAATCCCCTGTTTGAGACCTGCCAGACAGGACTTTGGTCTGCACCTGTGTTTCTGTGTCTGAGATGTGTATGTATGCTACCCATCTTTTAATCACCTAAAAACCATTTCCTGCCACTGTAATCACACCTGTAATTTCCATCTTAAACAGCTTTTATTTCCAAGGTCACTGAAAGCACCCAGCAAGTGATAAAGATTTCTCCATTTAAGTCATCAGGTATATGAGGAAAAAAGGGACAAAGCGAGGATGGAAGAAGTATGACAGAGGATCACAGAGAGAGCAAGAGAGAGAGTAAGTAAGAGCTGGGCTGGGGGTCCTAAATATGATCTAAATTCCTTCTCTATTGAGTTGTCACGTTCAATACAGTGGAAAGGAAGAATGCAGGCCTCTAATCCTTTCTCTTAATCTGGCACTCGGCTTCAGAGGGCAATAGGGTCAACTGTCTCACCCATCAACAGCCTAGCCAGACCAACATCATCACATCACATTCCACATTTTGCAGCCGGAGGGTGCTGAGCTCTCCTCACTGATTACCTCAATAGGGAGCATTAGGTTGTTAAACCCCCCTAAAATTAAAAAGGGGGGGGACAACACACAACTACAGATATCCTTTAACCAAATGGATAAATATTCAAACCAGCCACTCTGCTCAATATAAATATCATTTTTACAAGAGCGTGTACATCTGTTTACCCTCTACCGTGTTCTGACTTGTGACTGGGTGTCACCACATATACAAGCCATGTCAATACACTCTAAAGCAGAGTGTCCCTCTGTACAATACAGTAAAAAAAACAAAAAAAAACAAATGATTCTGCATCAGTGCAGCCACACAAAACAACTAAAGTCCCTCTGTTTATAAGTAAAAGACATTTACAAAAGAGCCTTTAGGCTTACATGTGTAATCACTCTCTCGCACCAAGCAAACCCCCAAATAAACAACCCCCCAAATAAACAAACAAAATGTCATGGGAAATATCCTTGCCATCTACGAAAAACACAGGACAAAGGCAACATGCTTTCCACTCTAATGGACACTGTACACATAATCCTAACTCAAACTCACTACTAGGGCAACAGCTAACAAACAAGGGCTATGAAAATACATCTAATACACAAACGTTATGGAATCCCGAAATTATAAACTGAATATATGTTGCACTCACATTAGTAAGAGAGGCCATTAAGAGAAAGTCTTTTTAACCAGTTGAGTCAGGTCTGTAACACCTTAGTTCATGTCTGATTTTGTAAATATTACACAACAATGAGTTCGAACAGTGCACAAGCCCAAGAATTTATTGTTTTCTTTTCTTCGGGGCACACCGCCATGACAACCAGCACAGGTATTACCCCACCCCTGTTTCTCCCAATACTTGGCAGGGGCTGTTAATATTCTTACAAGGCCTTATTGTGCTCATAAATTCTTTTTTTTTTTTCTATGTACCTGCCAATCATCTGACAGTCATACCATATTTCACCTGGTGGAAGCAAAGAAAGTACAGAGTTTTATTATTATATATATTATATTCCTAATATTTTCTCTTCAAGGATAAGTCTTCCTCATTCAAGAAATGGACGTATGTCTAATTTGACAGATGAGCTGAAGCAAGAATTTGTTAATGAGAGAGACAAAAAGAAAATGACAGAACAACATGTTTACAGTATTTGCCTTGTCCCATGGTTCCACCTCTCTTCCTCTGAAGCTACTGCTTGAAAACAGAACCCTTTTAAACAGGTCCACTTAGCAAACATGACAGCTGTTTTTTTTTTACACCCACTGCAAACTGAGATCCATCTCAAAGAGAAAGGGGAGGGGGAAAAAACAGCTCTCAGCAAAACAACCACCCCCCACCCGACAATTCCATCCACCCACCCACAACCACATTCACACTCACATACACAAATGCTTCAACAGCATTGATTAATCAGTGTAGTCAAGCCCAGAGCAGACTGTGCTGGAGTGCTCCAATTTTCTGCCTGGTGTCATTTTAAATATTGAACAGTGTGTCACATAGGGTTACTCTCACCTAGTTTGTTGAAAAGAAGTAAGACACAAAGACTAGACCCCAGTAAATGAATAAAGAGGGGGGGGGGTGAGATCAGATCTGACCGTACCGAAGTTTAAAATGCTGTTAACCAGAAACCACCATGTTGTTAGGGTGAAGCCCGTTTGGACAGAGAGGGCTTATGGTGTCAGGTGTGGAGGCAGATGGGTGTACTTCTTTGACAGAGCATGCCAATACTCTCTCTCACTCTCTGTCACTCTCAAGAATGAAAAGATCCAAGAAGACGGCTATATCGATGGCTACACTAGCTTTGAAAAGGCAAGGGGTAGAGTAGATGGAGATGCATTTAGAGAACAAAAGGAGAGGACTGTGCATCCACTACAGCATTTGCTATATCCCTAACTGATCTCTCACTATGTCATAACAGTGCCTCAACAGATATCTGATCACAGAGTGATGCTGACCTCAAATCTGAGTACCAGTCACAATCCCTTAATCTCTCCCTTTCACATCTGCATTTCTGGCATGACACCCATTGCGGTTACCAGGTAAATCTTAACAGAGCATCAAGATAGTAATTAAACAGATGACTCGAGCCGAATTTGTTTTTCTACTAAAGTGCAAGATGACGGGCCTAAACTGGCCATAAGTGATTCAGAGTGCATGGGCCAGGTGATTCATGCTAAGCTGTCAGCGGAGTTGCTGAGCTGGAAGTGAGGAGGGATTTCGGAGCTTGCATTAACTCTTTGGATGTCGACCAAGATAAACACAGAGAACTCCTCTCTAGATCACCCTGAGAGGGAGTATACTAGTACTTGAGAACTGTCATATGATGTCATTGCCAATTCTGAGCACCTGCAGGAGTACAATATCCAAAAAGAGGGAAGAAAGGGATCATTCACTGATATAAGGTAACAAAGGCCTGAAGACTAAACTAACACTAGCTAGCCAACTAACTATATGAGTAATTCATAGCATGCGTGGCAATAGTCTAGGTATGTCAGGGAAGTTACTTGGCAGGAATTTTGTTCACGTTACAGATTAATTATTTTAAGATACATTATTGACTAACTTAAACCTATTAAATTGATCTTTTGTAAATTAAGATTATAGATTATCCCAAGTGTACTTGGGAGGGTCAAGTGCACACATTCATGCACACTCTCAGCCATACAACTTTGGTAGGCTGGTAGGGTGCAGAGTTGCCTTCCTGTCTGCAGGAAGGGGTGCAGAGCAAGGCCTGGCTATCGATTCCATGGCCAACAGATGGCCATGGTTAATCCCTGACTATGTCTATGCATTCCCCTTTTACAGGTTATCAAAAAAATATATATCACCCTCTTTATATGTGTATTTAGAGCGTAATAATATGCATTTATCACGTGTAAAGTCTATTCCTTTGAGCTTATAACCTAGCACTTAAAGGCAGGACTTGCAAGGCTTTTAAGTTTTTGTTTACACCTGCATGAAGAATATGCCAACTGGGGATAACAGAATTTAAGATTTTAGCCCCATATGACCGTAAACTTGCTTTCGATGAATTACTAATTTAAGTCCACTTAAGTGAAATATTTGCAGTGAGCAACAAAGAAGAGTCTTAGCAGAACAGGTAGGGTAACAATTCATAAGACCTTCAAGAAGCATGAGGTGGAAATGTGGCTATTTCCTGAGATAGAAATGGTCATAACTATTAGGAGATACAGCATCTGATTTAAGGTGAATGATAAAGAAATGAAAGGCTTCCTTTAAGGGAAAAAGTAACATTTCACAATGAGCTCACAAGCAGGGCAGAGGTTGTTTAGTCTACAGATGAATGGCTTTTGGGTTCATTCTCTGAGGTGTTCGCCACACGACCTTTGACTAATTTGAAACATCAGGGATGATTTCCTGCCCACTATTTTTGCATTTATGCGAACAATGCACATAATCTGCCCGATCATATAGGAAGCAGGCACAGAAACATGATTTGATGTTTACATGGGAATGAGCAATACACTGAAGAAGTGTCTAATATGGAATTCTCCCTTGGAATCTCTCTCTCTCTCTCTCTCTCACTCACTCACTCACTCACTCACTCACACACTCACACACTCACTCACTCACTCACTCACTCACTCACACACACAAAATACAATGATGATAATAACAACAATCCCAAATCACTCTCGCAGCAAATACAACAGGCACAAATGAATTTGGTTGGCAGAAATTAGGTAGGGTTGGTAGGGTTCATTCCTTTATATGTTTCTAACCCTTTGCCATACCCTCTCCATACACTATCACGTAATGTAGACTTGCATGTTACATCTTTCTGTCACTGATACATACACTATATGGCCTAAAGTATGTGGGCATCCTCCTAATGATTGAGTTCAGGTGTTTTACCCACACCCATTGCTAACAGGGGTATAAAATCAAGCACACAGGCATGCAATATTCATAGACAAGCCACTACCCTTTTGCCCAAAAGTAATAAGCAGTCCACAGTATGTGACCTACATGAATTTCCCCAGTACGCCAAAGACGTACTGCTATGGCAAAATACTCCAGCATGCAGCCACAACTATTTCCGTGATATACTGCATCCCAAAATGCAACATGGCTGTACCAGGAGGACATAACCACTGATGTAACCGCCTGGATGTTTTAATAGCCCTGAATTTGACCTTTCTATATATTAATAAAAGCAAAATGCAAGACATTCGTCCAAATGCTGCTACACTTAGTGCAATGCTGAAACCACATCAGCTTTTCTTTGCTCTGTTGGTCTTAAGGCGGGTTGGCTTTCTTCATTTATTTAATAAAGTTAATGTACTGCATAGATAACACGATTAAAGCAGTAACTAGCTAAAGCTGTTCTCAGCTGAACAATGTGCTCAGAATCAGCATTTCAGGCTCATGTGTGGAGTCACACTGTTCAGTGTTCAGTCAGACTAGCTCATATTACCAACTGCAAGTGTAATGAAAATGAAATGACAAGCAAAAACAGGTTTACACACAGGTTTACTACACAGACAAATTCAAAGCTGAAATTTGGCACTGGAGACGGGCAGAAAACAACACCCTCCACTCTATCATGGTAATAAAAGTCACATAAGCACATCTCTTGACCAGAAGGCTCATATAAGCATGGTGGTCAGGTGTTCACACATTTTGGCCACACAGTGTACCATTCTTTATATATACAAATTATCTTTATAATAGATGTCCAGTGTCTCTTCTGTACTCTCCAGTACGCTTATGCAGATTTAAATGTTACCATTTTGCTAAATAGGCTAGATTTGCTAAAAGTGTACACTAAACAGCTAGATAGACTAGCAACATAACTATTTAGGTAAATGTTTAAAAAGTTTAAAAATTAGTGAACATATTAATGTGAACTTAATGTAAGGAAAAGTGAGGTAAGGTGACAGCATTCTGTGGACTGGTATGTGATATTTTATACTAGAAAATGCAAGGACTGAGTGTAAGGATACAATCAACAGTCAGTTGTAAACTGGCTCAAACAAAACTCACTTTGAAAACACTAATTTACAGTGTTCTGTAGCAATGGCACACTCAAACATTTGTCTATGCGATGGACTGGCGATCTGTCCAGGGTGTATCCTGCCTTCCACCCAACGACCGCTCGGATAAACTCCATCACCCCCCAGCCCCCGGCGACCCAGAGGGATAAGCAGTTCAGAAAATGTGTGTGTGTCCATGTCTGAGACTGTCCAAAGTCAATATGATAGCAAATAACTGTAGGGCTGAAGACTGCCAACAGGTGTCAGGGCAAGATGAAATTCATCTACTAACACAAACAAATCCTTCTCAGGACTGTTTTCTCTCATGGGTAGTGACTTAACCCTCTTAGCCAGAGAAAGTGCATACAACTGGTTGCCTGCTGTCACACATTTGAAGCATTTGTCTCTTAAGCAGCCCTAAGGGGATTTTAAAAGCTCAGGGTGAAAACCACACATGGTAGACCACCAGCTATTCATTCAGCAATTCAGGAGTATTATATATATATATATATATATATATATATATATATATATATATATATATATATATATATATACACATATATATATATATATATATATATATTTCATGTTTCTATTTCACACTACTGACAGTTTCTATTTCACACTACTGACAGTTCTATGTTACAGCATTGAGATTATAAAGTTAATTGTTTAAAGCACATGTGTCAGGATCCAGTACTTGCAGGCCAAAACACTGCAGACTTCTGTAAACTGCCTTATTTAATACACCTCATTCAGCTCATCAGCTAATTAGCAGGGCTTTCATTACCTGAATTCAGAGCATTAAATGAGGGTAGACGCAAATTTCCACAGCAATTGCGGAAATTAGCCAAGAAGTTCCCCAGTTTGACATGCCTGACATGCCTTTAAAGGTTTGCTGCAGACTAAATCTTGTTCTGGTGAACTGAGATTGGACTCTCTCTCTTACAATCTTGCCAGTGTGTTCTGACCTCATTTTCCTTTCACAAGATGCAGGTATAGGGAACATATCTATTATTACGACGATGCTACATGTAACTCTTCATGGGACACAGCTTTAGAAAAACCCAACTAGTGATGATGAAGGACACAGAATTGCCTGTATTTGTATGGTGGAAGTACACACCACAAAGAAAGCAGGAGGTAGCTACATAACAAAGGGCCAGTAGTACTTTTTAATGTTACACAAACACTGAAAAAAACAGAGAACCTACATCAAAAGAGCTATTCAAAGAGATAGAAAATAATGGCAACAACTGGCTGTAAATGTTATCATTCAACGAAAGACTTTTTTTCCCCTTAAAGCCCTTCAGAATGACCATTTCAGACCATAGCCAGATTTTCAGCGGTAATTGGTACTTAGGGACAATCTCTCTTAATTAGAAATTCTTTCATGGGAAAGTCGCGTCAGAATGGATTTCAATTAAAAGCAAAATATTAGCTACAAGATTGTAAATAACTTAATAATAGCTCAATAATTGAAAACGATACTGTTTCATTTGTCCAACATAAGGCAGCGGAAAGCTTCAATCTTCTACAAAGGATCTTTACTGTTTCCGGTAATGTTAAATAAAGCCTAGCAAAAACACACAAAGTATCCACCCTTTGAAAATGTCCCAATCAACAGCGTACGCCTGACAGCTTGGGCTCGAATGAGCCGAAGACGTAAGACGTAAACACGCTTTTGTCGCTTCAGCATCAGAAACGAGGTTGGCTTGTCAACGTTACTCAGCAGCGTGGAATAATGCTGCAAGAATACTGATTCCGTTGCCTCTTGCCATTTAACACTAACCGATAATCTAACCTAATAATCTAAACTGAGTGGTGGTTCATTCAAAGCTTTACTAAAGCAGACGCTAGGCTACAGTGTTTTTAAACTGATTACATTTAAAGAGCTAAAATACTCGCCCCGTCTTAGCTCAGATACTCGCTTTAGCCGACAAAGTTAAATTGAGTTTGTGTTTAGAGTGTAGAGGAGAAAACCTTTTGTCGTAAGTCTCTACTTACCTCAGTCAGTACAGGCGGAAAGTCCATTTGTGCCTGAATAATAATCTAGAGCAATCCAAGATTCCTGGATGGTTTTAGGTGTGAACCAAGCTTTATTTCCCAAACAGACAGCAGCCACAACGGCAGTGCCTCAACTCCAACCGATCTACATTCAGGGGGCTTCTGACGGAAAGAAACGTCGACATAAGCCCGCCCCTAGCGAACGGCGATTGGCTTTCTCCTGGGAGGACCCCGTTCGTGGTGATTTGTACGAGTTGCTGCTTATGTTGGCAATCATTGCTTCCACCGTATAGTTCCATAGCAGCAACACATAACACACATGCATTAAGCTATATACTGTGCAACTGTTGTAGGCCACAGTGTCTATATCTGCTAACGTGAAAAGGAAAATACATTGCAGTTCTTATTCTTCTTGTAAATGTGAAATTTCTCAACACCCATGTTTAGTTCTACGGTTACTGGATTTACGGTTCAATTACCCAGTTTGTCAATACTCAAGTAAAATACCATGTCATTTTTAGCTCCGTTGAAAGCAAAATAGAGTAGGGGTGAATGGTAGCCTATGGCATTGGCGTGGTGTTATTCTGAAATGGAACAAATGGACAAAATATGCAATACAACCTTACAACCTACAACCTTTAATGATGATAATGATGCATATGTATATATAAACACGAGACTAACAATTTACAACAATGTAACATGCAGAAATTCAGCAACTTAAAGGCAACCTAAACAATTCCACGTACAGCACAGCAAAATGCACACAGTTAAGAAAGATGGACGCGGGAAGCGGGGGTGCGAAGGGGCTGCAGCATCGCCTGATTTCTGGTTTGCAGGTGTTTAAATCAATAATAATTATAAGATGTTCTGAACTTTATAATCATTTGACCATGGTAAAGACCTATGTGTGTTTGTTGTTAAAGATTGGAGTTTGTATTATAAGATTTTAAAAATCAGCAGAAGCCCTACACTGTTGAAGTGAACGCTGAAAACTGTTGGCAGCTTTGGGGCCGTGTGGCTCAAACACACGAAGGTTGAGGTGCAAAGACAGAAAGCCTATGCAGAATTATAGACCAGTTATGAGTCTCAGTGTTTCAGTGTTAAATCTCACCGTGTCACTGTACTCGTGACATAATGGGTTACCCCGCCACATTTCTACAATCTGATTGGTCATCACTCAGCTCATTTGCATAAGTTCGTCTAGAACAGCGGTCGGCAACACGCGGCTCTTTCACAGTCCTGTTGCGGCTCCACAGCAGAATTAGATTTTTAGGTAAAAATACAATAATTCTCCTTTGCAGCTCTGTTGATCGTTCAAACACACTGTTCTAACACAGTTTTAGCAATAACCGTCTTACACGCTGTAGGTAATGTAGCTTATATATTTGCTAATTGACACTTTAACCGTGAAAGTTGCCGCGCAGACTGCAGGTCACAGCAACACAGACAACAATTTTGGCTAGCTAGTGGCTAACGAAAAGGCAAAGAGAGAGATTTAAGATGAACATTGGTAATTTGGAGATGAATGGACTTATTTGCATTTATAAGCACTTAGCAGGTTTCCTGCAACGAGAAACTGTCAAACGTTAAAAAGTTAGGGAGGCTGAAGTCAGTCTCTTGTTCGCCAGTTCCTTGTTCGAATTCTCCCATTCCACCTTAAATGAATGTAACTGCTGCACCATTTAAGTTACATTCATTCAAGGTGGAGCGGGAAATTAGAACAAGAAGCTGGTGAATGAGAAGCTGACTTTCGGCCTCATAAAAATCGAATGTTGAGAGACATTTTAGAAGAAGCTATTCTACTTTTGAGGAGAAGTTTCCTGTCAGATGCGAGAAATGCAGCTATAGCTGAACTAAAGCTTAAAGCAAAGCAAAGTAAGTGTGCATTTGTATTTATATTTTTGCCTATACTAGTACATTAACACATACTGAGACATATTTACAGCCAAGGTGGTAAAATAGACATAAAATGTTGTGGCATACAAGGTGGTTTGATTTTTGTCGAGAGGACAAAATGGCTCTTCTTACCATTTGGGTTGCCAACCCCTTGTCTAGAACGAGAGAGCAGAGAGAGGATGTGAGCCAGTAGTCTGATGTCTGTTATATGGTGTATATTGCTATCTCCTTATAACACTATTTGACATGTTCTGTTTGACGCAAATTAAACTAATAAATAAATAAAAATAAAAAATCAATTAAAAAAGGCAAATCATCTTGCTTAATGGCATCAGCCACGTAATACATCGCTCCTTAAAATTTCAGCACCCCCAACTTAAAGTACCTTTCGCGTCCCTGCTAAGAAAGCTTTTTATAAGTTTAGTTTACAGGTTTTACAAATGTGCCAGTGCAATGTATTTTTTATGTACAGTCTGTTACTGTCATCAAAACACTTTATAGAAAGCACAGACGAACATCTGATATCACTCAGCGCAGGTTATTCTAAGGATATATTTATATCTGAAACACATCCAAGAGCTTTAAACAGCAATGAGGAACCATGTAAGCTGATTTAGTTGCAGTTTTGACTTCTCCCAATGACTGGCAAAGGAGATGACACAGAGGAAGCTGACCCTAGATCAGTTTTATGGTAGGGGTAGCTGTAGGAAGGCACCAGGAGCAACCTCTCCTCTTCTTTTCTGCTTTCTGCAAAATGCACCCTGTGCGACGAGTAGGCCATCTGGTGGCATCACAGGAAACTGTAAATTAAAACTCCTATTGCATAATGCTCAGGATTTAAATAAGTATTTGTAACAGAAATGAACAAATGCCATATTTACACAACTACTGTACTGTGCAAAATGTCTTAGGGTATTTAAGCATATTATTTACAACCCTTTATCTTGGTGTGTTTAGTACTACACTGCCAGGAGATGAGGTTTAAAAATAGTTAAACAAACACACTGGCATACACAAAATCACTACTTACTGTATTATTATTATTATTATTATTATTATTATTATTATTTGTATTTACTGTGCTATTTGCATTTTTCTGAAAAAATAAATGCTTACTGGCTGGATAGATAGCTTTAATATATCATTTTCTCATGTTCCTGCAACTTTTGCACAGCACTGTACACATTTATATGTCAAAAATTAAACAATACATGTATGTATAACAGGTGAATATCAGACTGACCTAAAGTATTAACTCTATCCATGGAGTGTAAGGGACACTGGTCCTTTGTTGATCTGTACAGACAATCCTGCAAAATGGCAAATCTGAAACAGACTACTCCTTTCCTTTTTACTTTAAAGTGTATTGTTCACATTAATCTGAGAGGGGCTAACAGGCTATTTGAAGCTTTTTTGGCTGAATACCATTATATGTACACAATTTAATAACACATGTCAGACAGATGGAGCTATTGGCTGATAACATTAAACCTTGTAATGCAGGCTGTTTGTCATACATGCATTTGAAACTTCACATTTACTGATTAGAGCATGCAAGATAAAGTGATAAGTAAGTTAGTGTGGGGTACCAATACAAAATCACAAATGACCACTATAAACCACTTACTCACACCTGTCTTCTGACCTCTTTTCTTTCGACAGCCCAGTCAGATGCAACATCATCCACTTTTCTTCTCCAGATATCATCCAGTTCCTCTTCTTCCTCCTGGAACTGCCAATGAGAAGGTTGTGGTACTTCAACCCCGTCTTCTGTAATTGGAGCAGCAGGTGACTGCTCTTCCAGACCACTGCAGCACACTGTACATTCTCTTTCACCACAGAACACTACACGATTTGACTTGTTTGATCCTAGCTTGGAATCAGGCAGCTGGTTAGGCTTGTGTTTGATTTCTAACAACACAGAATTTGTCTTCCAAGTCCACTGCATGTATCTGGATGCATGGTATATATGTCCATTCAAATCCATGATCCTGCTGTGGACACTAAGGCACTTATGACTGTGTGATGGACCAGTACTGCTGCTGGAGGTGGTTGTGGGTATGTGACCAACTACAGTTAAAGCTTCTTTGAACTCACTGCTTTGTTCACGACTAGTGTGTTGCCCCATATCTTGCTCTTTTCCCATTTCCCAATGACAGAACTCCTTTGTAGAGACCATCGTCCCTTGTGCATGTGTGTCATGTTGCTGCTTCTCAGTCTTATCACTGGCATCCAATATTAACTTGTCTAACACATAAATTGTTTCATGGTTTGACTTTCCTTGTAAAGTCAAAGTTGGCTGCACCTCCAATGCCAACTGCGGTATCTGATTAAGAGTTAAATTTGAGGAGCCTACTGGCAAAGCTGCAGGTGATGGTTGGTTGTTTGAGCCAATTAAAACTGGAGTGGATGGAGGATGTTCCTCTGAGCTCTGTAGGTCTGCATCTCTACCGTTAAGCAGCATAAAATCTTGGGGGAGAGAGAAGCTAAGTGTGGACCCCAGAGATAGATAAGAGCAGATATTTTTGATTGGATCTCTGGGCACTGCTGACATTGTCTGAAAATTATCTCTCAAAATATTAACAGGGTTGGATTCATCTGTATATATTGCACTAATTGAGTGCTTTTTTATAAACACCTGATGTTCGCTGTTGGTTTGATGCTTTTTCCCATGTTCATCTCCTTCTGGCCAGGTGTTAGCTCTCTCTCTGAAACTACATGGTGAAATGCTGGATTGGGTCATCAATGAATTGTCAGATCTCACAGCGCCAATTGTTGTGTGTCTCCTCTGGTTGCTTTCTTTTCTTTTCATTTGTTGCTTTAAGGGTGCAGCAAAACTTGACCTGGTTGTTGCAGAACTGTGCGCAGTTACAAATCCAGATAAGGCTTGATGGTAGAGTGAGGAAGATGAACATCGGGAAAATAATGGCCCTGATGTGGAAAACATCTCTGAAGGCTCGTCTGCAGCTTTTAGTCTGTCCGTCACATGTAAATAGGTGCTTACCTGAGAACAAAATAGAAAGGAACATTTCATTTTACATCCTTTCAGAGAAGCTAAACATGGTGGAAATCATATGCTACTTAACTGTCTGTAAGAATTGTACCCAGCTGTGATGGCAACAGCCATAGCTTGAGCATGACTAATGTGACTGCATGCCAACCTAATAAAGACTATAGTGTGGCATGCAAGAGCCTCAAAGAGCATTTCTGCTCAAATTTCAGTTCAGTCCAGGGTCCCCATACCCCACTGTGACATTTTAAAGCAGTCAGAACCATGGAAACTTAATCATGAGGTAATACTTTCACCACATGGACAAGGATGTACAAAGAAGGGAATAACTTACACACACAAATATGCTGACACACAAATATGATTTGTGGGTGAGCTCTTAGCTCATTTCTGTATGTGAGTAGAGCTTAACATACTCGATTTGTAGATCTACGTACCCTATGCATTACTTCAGCTGCCCCTACTTGCTCCAAAGGAATATGCGTTTGACTGTTGCTTGGTGACTTCTGCTTTTGGACTTGCTTTATGCCTGCTGACTGTTGATCTTTAACTTGATTCTTGTCTGGAAACTTTAGACTCAACTGTGCACTGCATTGCTCAGAGATGCTTGATAACTTTTGTCTTATGTCTTGATTGACAACAATTAAATAGTTTTGGGATTGATCTGCCTTTTGTGGTGATGATAAATTTATTTGATCATTGCCAATCAGTTGTTGCTTCTCTGCTAAATAGTTTCCTGAGTCATCAAACGCTTGTATGTTATTTGATGACTGCTGATATACTTGAGTAGTTGATGATTTTTGCTGTTGATGATGAAGACTGTTACTGGGTGATGATTCTGCTCTTTCTTTCTGTTCTGTTCCCTGTTCCTTGTTGTTTACTGGGGCCTGCAATGTAATCTGATTTTGTTGTATTTGGATGATTCTTGGTGACTGTTGCCATTGCTTTTCATGCAGTTGCCACCGCTCTTCATCATTGGTGGGTGACTGTTGTCTTTGTTTCTGAATATTGTCCAGTGGCTGCTGCTTCAGCTCTTGGTTGATGACATCTGACTGTTGCACCGGTAACACGGGTAGTGATGGTTGTGTATGCTTTGGCTTGATGCTTTGTTGCCTATTTGTGAGATGGTTGCCTTGTGATTGTTGCACTTGCATATTGATGCAATTTTTTTTTTTCTGCTCTGTGCCTTCACTGATTACTGTTTCATTGCACTGTAGATTTTGCACTTGATTTATGTCTGGTAATCGTTGTGTGGTGACACTGTTACTGACTAATGACTGATGACAATGAATTTTATTATTTCGTGGTAACTGCTGCATGTACACTTCACTGCTACTAGGTGAAATTTCTTTACACACTTGACGGATGCCTGATGACTGTGCACCATAGCTCAGGATAAGGCAGATGCTACTGCCCAGTGAGGTCTGAGCAGAGCAGGGCTCTTGGATAACAAGAGCAGGGTCATCAGACCTTATGTTCTGTTGATCCAGCAGGCTCTCAACACCATTTGTCACTTTCTGATTTTGTGAATGTTGATTCCCTTCATTATTCCGCATCTCTTCTCTTTCTATAATACAAGAGTCATTCACAGGATCCACTTTTTCAAATATATTTTTCCTTTGACTTTGCTCTCTTTGAGTCTTCCAGTTAACCTGAATCCATCCCAACATGCTTTTCAGCTCATCAGTCCTTTCCTTAATCTGAAAGAGAGAACAGCATAACAGTGATATCATCCATTTAATCAACTGCAAAATGCAGCTATTAAACAAAATGTGACTATGGTTGTCAAAGAGGACAGTCAGACACTAACAATCTCTGCCAGGTAATTTCCCTCTTCCATCAGTGTCTGACCAGCTGTAGCCAGCTTATCAAACTCCAGTAATTTCTGTTCAATTCCCCGATCCATCTCTGCAGCTTCACTATGCAGAGCTGCACTGCCAGAGAGAATGCAGGACCTTGTGCTCTCTGTCCAAGCACTATAACACACACACAAACACATTCATGGCTGACAAGTCCATTGAACACCTCTGATATCAATAGTTCACTGTAATGTAGTAAAAGCAATAGTAGTGTAAAAGCAACAACATCAGAAGCCTTCATTCATACATTGTTGCCAGGTAGTTCTCAAAATAGTCCCGTAGTTGTTTGAATTTTTCCAGATGCTCTCTGTTCTCTGCCAGGTTGTGACCAGCTTCCTCCCAGGCTTGTTGGACTGACTGGACCTCTTCTGTGAGGTTACTCTGCTCTGTTAGAGGAACTTGTAGATGCTTTACTAGGATCTCCATACCCTCCACCTCTCCTTCAATAAGGTGATAGTCGACCTGACAAGGACACATTTTACGTCTTTTGTAGTAGCCTACTAAGCAACAGAAAAATAGTGTAAATGCTACAGTACACTAATAGGCAACCCCTGTAGCAAAAACATTTTAACCAAAACTTTCTAAATGCCTCAAAGTGGGCCTACAAATAGACACCAGTTAAACAGAGAGACTGACTTCCAAATCATCCTGCTCTTCCAGTAGTCCATCCAGTCCAATAAGCTCAGGGTCACACAGCATGGTCATGTCAGTTTCCATGTCCAACATATCCATGCTAAGCTCAGCACAACGGGAAAGATGTTGGTTTATGCGCAGAGTTAATGTAGACAGCTGCTGAAACATATATAGAAAGTTATATACTAAAAACAAATTTATGAACACGGCATCATGACCATTGAGCATATTCAACGATGTTAGTTAATTTCCACATTTCATGCTTTTGTAACAAAATCATTCTCTACCATGTTCAGTAACTCCTCTTTTGTTTGGTCATGGTTGAAGAACCATCCTCTCACATTTGGACTGCCAGGTACATACGGTAAAGCCTCATTACATTCAGAAACAGTGGAGCCATTCTGAAGAGCTGGAATGTCCTAAAGAGAGTTCACAGATTTGAGTGCTTTGAAAGGTGTCTGAAACCCATAACTCCATCTGTTAATTGCACAATTACTGGGGCAGTTTGAGACTAAATCAGCTTTTGCTTAATTGCTCTTCAATAGTTATGCTTTAAGATAATTACAGGGGGGGTGTTGGGGTAGTGTTAAATTGAAGAACAAGTCAGAGTAAAATTACAGGATATGGCAATGACATGCAGATTCCTAAGTTAACATGATAGTTTGCCATTTTTTTTATTCAAGTTCTATTAAATGTAATTTACTTTATGCATCTCATGAATTGCCTTGTGATCCAAAAGTTGTAGGAACTTTGCAAGCATTCCAGAACTGTACACATCCACATTCTCTGGAGGGCAGCTAGAGTGAGGGAGTTTTAGAACTGCCCGTTCAGCCACATCATCTGTCAGAAGAAATTCTTTTTCAGCTGGTTCCACCTCTGCCCCATGCCCATATCTCTTCCTCAGACCTTCCCAAAGCACTTCAATCTTAGTACTCGCGTGTTCCTGGGATTGCTTCAAGTAACCCCTGTCCACACCACTTTGCATAGACGTGTTGTCTTTTAACCAAGAACAAGTCTGTTATGGAAGGAAGAAAAACCCTGAATAAATGGTGAGTAAACATGAACAACAGATACAATTAGAGAGTGTGGCATTTCTGTTCCCATCAAAAAAACAACGGAGAAACTCACAAGCTGATCAACTGATGCTGTGGAATCTGCTAACAGCTCGTAAAGTTTGAGAGGCTTTTGGTGGATGAAGCTGTCTGAGAGAGCCTGTTGGTCCTTACTGTAGAGCAAACACATAATGTAAGTATAAGTGAAAATTTTCTCTTTCAACAGAATTTAAAATGCAGATGGTAACATTCTGTCTGTACCTTTCTGAGCCCATGATCTGCTTTTCATTGGTGTTATCTACTTTACAGCAGCTGCCTTCAGAAAGTGAGGTTCGACTCATTGAACAGCACTCTTCAGTTGGACTTAACATTCTATAAATCCATGGATCCTGACAGCACTACAGATGAGGACATCAAAATGTTTTTCAGCTTGTGCTAATGCTAAAGTGTAGCTACTTCAGTAAGGTTTATAACATGTTGGCTTACAAATAACAGCAGTTGAACTGTTTCTAAGTATGTTTTGTTTCATAATGCTTGACTGTACACACAGGAATATCTGATCTTAGATCAGCAATCAGCAAAAGCTTTACATACAGGCCTTTTATCATAAATTTCTAAACATAATCAAATCTTTGTAGATGT
Source organism: Colossoma macropomum (assembly GCF_904425465.1). Taxonomy (NCBI): domain Eukaryota; kingdom Metazoa; phylum Chordata; class Actinopteri; order Characiformes; family Serrasalmidae; genus Colossoma; species Colossoma macropomum. Next base: position 19,210,863 of record NW_023494799.1, on the reverse strand, counting down.
CTAATATTTTTGAGACAATTTTCTGACCTCAGATTCTCGCAGGTGATTTTGTTCCTCTTTAACATCTTTTCCCATTACACCAGGAAGCTCAAGTTGGGCTAAGTACTTTGACTCAGTGGATGTGGTTTGAGAACCAACATGTCCTTTGGGTAAAATGGCAGGAGGTTTGACAGGAACATCTGCTATCTGGTTTCTAAAAGGAAAGATGTGTTATTCTGGGTTATTCTCAAAAGTCACTGACAGTACAACATAAATCATCCTTGCACAAAATCTTTACAGTTTTCTCAAGTCTTAACAAAGCATGCATGAGGATTCTAATTTGATAGCAGGCATCAATGGACTCATCTGCCTAAAAATAGGGCTGAGAGTTCCCCCTACACTACAGCATAAAAATTGATGACCTAGTGAATGCTGACTTAAGACTTCGATTTAAAATACTACATCTAATTAACAGATAGAGAACTTCATATGGCCACTGATTGGAGTGATTGTTTTGTGGCTGAGGAATCATTGTTGGCAGGACATGTAAGAGATGAAGTCGTCCACTCCTTAAGAGGTTAGGTCATACTTTCAGGAAAGGCTGATGTTTTGAGAAGGGGTGATTAAAGAATAAATGTTAATAGCAGGGAAGTGTGACAGTCCATAGATGAGAAAAATGCAGATGTTAATCAGTGCTTTTGGCTTATTCTCACAGCATTGTGTTTCAAAAGAGTATGAAGAGATGTTTCTGTGTTAAGTGTTAAAACTTTAGAAAATTTGAACCATGACACATCATACTCAGTTATGAAAGGGCCTGTATCCTATATTAATCTTGCATTCCTCTTGCTGGGCATTTTTCCTCTGAGGTCCATTTATAAAGCTTGTGTGATTTTATGTACCAAAAACAGCCATAATTAATTTTACCTGACTGTTTTTCAACACTGAAACATTCCATATAACTTTAGCATTAATAGCCATGGCTAAACTGTATAGGCTAAATGGACGGATATATGTTGGGTTTTGTGACAAAAACAATGAATTGAAAATGTACTCTTTTTGCAGATTAGATTCCACATGTATGGACTGTATTGACTTGGGAGTGAACAGTATGTTTTTGAACCTTTAACAATACTTACATGATACATTAAACTCTTTTATTTAAATAAATTGAGGGAAATTCAGTTTACCATGATATGGGCCTTCTAAAGATTTTAGACCTGATTTACCAAACAATCCTATCCCATTGTGCATTGTTAATGATAGTCATCACTTAGTCAATATTACTCACTCCTTAGTATCACCTCCATCTGTGCATATCAGCACAGTGTGTGAAACAGTAGTGTTATATTGCTTTTTGTGGCTGATCTGTATTTCTTCCTCTCAGTACATCATATCCATAAGTTATTCCAGGTCACATCAGCTACAGTGCTCGGACAAACCCTTCAGCATTTATCATATAAATCTCCTCTTGACAAACTCTCTCTTCTGTACATCCATAACTGCTTGCAGACCCACCCCCATCCTGCTGTCTCTGTACACGTGCATAGGTCATGCATCTAAAAGTCTAGTCATGCTTAATTCAGGGTAATTTCACTACACTAAGAATATTTTTGGAATTCTGCTTCTCAAGCTATTGTTAATATCTCATGCTAACAGTGTTTATTTTAATGATGTAAGCCCTATTCACTTTTCCCAGTTAGTTCACACTCTGCTGGAGTTTTCTTTAATGGAGTGATCTAATTTTTTGGCGTTTTTCAGGAGCTAATTTTAAAAATAATTCTTCAAATGATCATACTTGTTATGATCACACTGTTATAAAAGGCCATGGACAGACCAAACACACAAGGCCAGATTTGTTAATTAAAAAAACCTGGAGTACACACCAGAGTGGGCTCACTTACATCTTATTATAGCTGACAACTTATTAAACTCCCAGGGATTCTTGCTAAACACTTGTAAGCCTCCAGTCTAGTTCATGCTATATTCTCAGCCCATATCACTGTGGGTTCTAATTGTTAGTAGAATGGGTATGTACATATTCTAACACCGGTGGCTCTGTGTGTTTTCTGCTACTTATTTTTTTGCTTTAAAAAAAGGTGGGACCTTTATTTTTTACCGGAGAGCATCCTGGAGAAGTGCCCAGCTCTCTTTCACTTCTGCCTGTTTGCATGTCACTTGGCTGGCCAAGGTTGGGTGGAGGTTTGACAGCTGAGCCGCAGACTCGTTGAGCATCTGGAAAGAGAGTTGTCCAGGGGTGGGGTCATGGAAGGAAATGACACCATTCGTCTGGAGCTGATTTGTTATAAACACAACAAAATAAGCCCACGGATAAAAGTACAGGACCCTGTTTGTTTTGCAGTTCTGGTGCCAGGAGGCAAAAGGGAAATGACACAAGACAACCAATCATGCCATGTGCTTGGAAAATCCTTTCATTCTGAGATAATGCTTTCTAGAGTGATATAAAGCAGTGTTTATATATTCACCTTGATTTGGCTAGCTATCTCTCTGCCCTCATTCTCTTTAATGCTGCCTTGGACATTTGCTACATGAAGGCTGCTCCTCTGAAAAATGGTAAATGGAAAAATGGTAAAATCAGAAAATTGTGGAAGCTGTAATCTGTTTTGGAATTTTATAGTTTCCCACTGCAAAGTACACTTAATGACTCAGAATAACCATGAACAGTAACCCTGACCTGGTCTGCTTGCTGGTAAAATGAAGATACATCCAGCGCCAGCATGAGATCTTGCTGAAAGTCTTGCAGGAGAGACCTGAATTTCAGCCACCTGTTGTGAGGGTACAGTGGGCTCACTTCCAGTTAATTTTAACAGACTATAATAGTTTATATTATAATAATAATAATAATAATAAGAAGAAGAAGAATATCAGAGTCTAGTTGAGTGCAAGCACTGCCAGTATTCTAGTCAATGTCTTACAGTTTGTCAATGTGCTCTCCAATGCTGAGCCTCCTCCCAAGTATCTCCACACCCAAACCTGTTGTATTGGGCTTCTTCAGGGCACTCCCTTCTGGCTCATCCTAATTCAACAGTAGCAGGTAAATTGGAATAGCATTTGTCAGAGCTGTGCATGACAGACTGAGGTAGACATGTGTATGAACTATCACTGTACTGAAGCTTTTTTCACCTTCTTCAAGTCAAGATATGTTGTCAATTGGATGAGTGAGTTCTCAAAGTCCTTGAGGTCTTGCTGCTGGCTGGCAGACACATCCTCAGGGTGTTCTAGAGGGAATGCTGGGATGCCATTGTCATATTGAAGATTCTTCATCTTCCTCTCCCTCCATGGTTCTGACTAAGTCAAATAAAAGAAAAAAATCAAGTCAAACTAAATTAAACAGTAAAATGAGGAGAACTCTCTTGGTAAAAACATGTTTAACAACTGTTTACATAACACAAGCAAGTCAATGTACACTATAGTGCCAAAAGTATTCGCTCGTCTGCCTTCACACGCATATGAACTTGAGTGACATCCCATTCTTAATCCATAAGGTTTAATATGATGTCGGCCCACCCTTTGCAGCTATAACAGCTTCAACTCTTCTGGGAAGGGTTCCTCAAGGTTCAGGAGTGTATTTATGGGAATTTTTGACCATTCTTCCAGAAGCGCATTTGTGAGGTCAGACACTGATGTTGGATGAGAAGGCCTGGCTCGCAGTCTCTGCTCTAATTCATCCCAAAGGTGTTCTGTCGGGTTGAGGTCAGGACTCTGTGCAGGCCAGTCAAGTTCTTCCACACCAAACTCGCTCATTCATGTCTTTATGGACCTTTCTTTGTGCACTGGTGCGCAGTCATGTTGGAACAGGAAGGGGCCATCCCCAAACTGTTCCCACAAAGTTGGGAGCATGAAATTGTCCAAAATCTCTTGGTATGCTGAAGCATTAAGAGTTCCTTTCACTGGAACTCAGAGGCCGAGCCCAACTCCTGAAAAACAACCCCACACAATAATCCCCCCTCCACCAAACTTTACACTTGGCACAATGCAGTCAGACAAGTACTGTTGTCCTGGCAACCGCCAAACCCAGACCCTTCCATCAGATTGCCAGATGGAGAAGCGTGATTTGTCATTCCAGAGAACACATCTCCACTGCTCTAGAGTCCAGTGGCGGCGTGCTTTACACCACTGCATTCAACGCTTTGCATTGCGCTTGGTGATGTAAGGCTTGGATGCAGCTGCTCGGCCATGGAAACCCATTCCATGAAGCTCTCTACGCACTGTTCTTGAGCTAATCTGAAGGCCACATGAAGGTCTGTAGCAATTAACTCTGCAGAAAGTTGGCGATCTCTGCGCACTATGTGCCTCAGCATTCGCTGACCCCCTCTGTCATTTTACGCGGCCTACCACTTTGTGGCTGAGTTGCTGTCGCTCCCAATCGCTTCCACTTCGTTATAATACCACTGACAGTTGACTGCGGAATATTTAGTAGCGAGGAAATTTCATGACTGGACTTGTTGCACAGGTGGCATCCTATCACGGTACCACACTGGAATTTACTTAGCTCCTGAGAGTGACCCATTCTTTCACAAATGTTTATAGAAGCAGTCTGCATGCCTAGGTGCTTGGTTTTATACACCTGTGGCCATGGAAGTGATAGCAACACCTGAATTCAATGATTTGGATGGGTGAGTGAATACTTTTGGCAATATAGTGTATTTCACTGCTAGAATTTCTTAATAGTATCCTTATGCTACGTCTCTGTTGTTCACTGTATAGTGCCAACACATTCTACAACAATGATCTCATGCTGCTCATTTATGGATTTCTTTTTTATCTATTCCAAAACTCTTATGTTGTGCACAGCAACTGTAATTAATGCACCCATATCTGAACTGTGTGAGGCCTGGCATTCCTCTGGCACTTCAATGAGTATTGCTTTCTTTAGTTACATACTGTACAGATTAAAGAATAGCCCACAAGGAGCTGATAATTAGCAGAGGTGCCAAGAAATTCATTGTAAACAAGACTATTCATGACGTATCACATTTCTTTGCCATGCGATTTTCATTTCCTTTTATGATACACCTGTGTTTAAGAGTCACACTTCTAGATGTTACAAAGTCTATTGGCCTGCGGCATCAAGTGACAGTGCCAAATATTGATCTAATCACAACAAATTAACCCATTTTGTCATAGGATTTATTTTCTTTAATTTACCCCCTCTGTGTGTGTGTCCTGCACACTCGGTAAATATTAAAACTACCAACTACACTGACTACATATAAATATTTACAAAACAGTGCAGTGTGGGTCATAAACATCTTTCTCTGTCCACAATCGTGTCAGATGTGAACAAGAAAAGTACAGTACAGTAAACTTTCTTTAGCAGTGCAACTATATACTAACTTAAAGATATCTTTAGAGTAGTAAAATGTGTCTTAGCAGGGACTCTTTTTTGTTGACCCATTATATTTCGTAAATGCAGCTACTTCAAGGTGCACTAATTACTGACAATAGTTTGCAACTGTGCACACAAAGCTTGTAAAATCTCCAAAGAAAATCATTTGCCAGTATAGAATGAGAAGCTCTGGAGCAGCCATGCTTGAGCCTAAAGTCTCTATGCCAAATGCCAAGCATATACAGAGGGGAACAAAACTCCAAAGCATTGGGCTGTGGAGTGACAAAGCACCATCAGATACCCTTGGGTTGAGTCTGAGTGGCATTTCTGATACAGAACTAATCATCAAACATCAGTACCTGACCTCACTAATGCTCTTGTGTCTAAATGCAATCAAATCCTCTCAGCATTGTTCCAGCAGAAAGCCTTCCAAGAAGAGGCTTACTGTAGCAGGACAAACTCTATATTAATATGCTTGGTTTCAGAAGAAACGCTGAATAAGTAGATGTCTTCAAACTTTCAAACATACAGCATCTTAATTTTTTAATCGTGTCCTCACAACTGATGGAGCAACCGTGTCCTGTCCATTCATGTTTTTTTTTCCGTTAAAAGTAGTCTATAAAAAGGCAATATTTTATTGTTATTTTCCGCAATAGAGCCATTTTGCCTAAAAACCTTTGCTGAATATTTAGAACATGTGGTGGACTTTTTTCTTTTCTTTTCTTTCTTTCTTTCTTACTTTTTTTGTAGAAATTACTTCATCTGAACTTAAGACGTGCATAATGAGGGCCTATCTATGATCTCATCTCTGTACAGTGTGCAAAACTCCACATTTAATAATGGACTTTTTTCCTGACTTCTAGCATGGACAATATGCTGCTGTTTTACTCTTTTGACACTTTAAGAAAAAAGGCAGTGTATAAGGAAACATTTCCAGACATACTAAAAAAGCTTAAAAACTCTTAACACTAGTATAAATGTCACAGTTTTACAGTATGAATGCAGAACAGTGCCTGAATATAATAACCTATTCATATAATTGTGACAGCAATTTAAATATTTTGTGATAGTACATTTAATTCGCACACTGTTTGCACAATTCTGCAGACTGCTCTGGAGCCAAAGCATGCGGTAAATTAATAAATGTCATTTATTTTTACATGTGTAATGTGTTTTTGCATCTACTCTAGCTTATAACTGAATACAAAAATCTTATTTTATATGTGGAGGCATATCTTAATGGCCTTGGGCTGTATATATCAATATGAAAAAAATTACTTATATCTATATGAAAAATGTGTATAATATGGGTAAAATGTCATACCTCTGAATGTGGAAGGGACTTGTCAACAAATCTCCCCTCAAGAGGTTTTTCACTTGAGTTGTGTCTCTGGTTAGGCTCATAAGTAGTAATGCAAGGGTCTACAACTCCAAATTCACCCTCTGTCTCAGTGCTTCCACACATAGCAATTTTTCTGATGGACCTTGAGGAAGCTGATGGATGCAGAAAGCCCTTTTCTTCTTCAGGACAGTCCTCCATTGGTGTAGGATCGTGTTTTGTGGGCTGTTTCTGGTCATGAGAAAAGGACATTTTGTCTTTCCGATTGCTCTTCAACATGCAGCCATCCAGAACTGCGGCAGGAAAGATGTTGTCCACATAGTCCTGGCACTTAGCCCCAATAGGGACAGACAGCTTGGTCCCAATGGTAAAAGGCTGGATTTTCTTCATTCTCTGTTCTGATACTGTTTCTTGTTTGTCTCCGGATTGGCAATATGAGGAACAATAGGAAGTCTCAAAAAGCAGATCATCAAGAAAACTCCAACAAAAAGTATCTTGCCAGTTGTGACAGAAAGCTAATGATTGCTCCCGTAGTTGCACTGTAGAGATGCATTGTAAAAAGACATATCTGATACAGTGCAGAGAGCACGGCTGTTAGTGAGCCAAGCAACAGCACATAGAAGGAAATTTGCAAAAAAGGGAGTGCAACTGGTGAAAATCCTGAGTCGACTGAGAGAAAAAAGAGAGGGAAAAGAGAAGAAAGGAGGAGAAAGAAGGTGGGAGTTAAAGCAGAGTGAGGTCATCACTTTCAGTTATGTCCTGGGTTGAGTAGAGGGAGAGAGAGCTGTAAACTTGGGCTGTAAAAACTTCCTCCAAAAATAAAATGCTGTGTAGATGAGCGTAAAGTAACAGAAAAAAACTCCCCAAGGTCCCGCTCTTTTGAGTGGACAGTGACGTAACGCTTTTACAAAAAACATATATGTTCACTTTCCTGAGCATTTGTCTTTTACTTTTTCACTTTTCTCCTGCTCATCTCACAGCACTTTTCTGGTTATTCTTTACCTATCATGAGTATTCAGAACCTAATTATTTAAAAGCTTCAGTTGCTTCTACACGCCAGAAAAGTGCTAATCTTCATATAATATACTGTGACTTACTAAAAGTTTGCTCACTCTTTGACATTAGAACAGTTACATGGCACCTAGTAGAGACATTGCTGGAACATTACTGTGAAGATTTGATTGAGTTTAGCCATATGAGCATAGTGAGGTCAGGTACTAATACTGGATGATTAGTAAGGAGACGTGTTTAGATGCATTGTATCATGTCTGTTACAGCACTATTATCTAAATATTTACAGAGCAGCAACAGGGAAAACTTTGCACATTCTGGCTGTGGCCTTCTGATTGGAACCAGGTGTCCAGTGAAATGTGTGTTGGAACAGGCTACTGTAACTTACTCTGTTTTTCATCACAGCACAAAATGAAGTGATGGTTCTTAAACTCATTAAATATAGTAAGTTCCTAAAAAGGAATTATTTTGAATGACGTCTTATAAACAGTAAATTGTTTTTCAATTATCTCAGTTGCACCAATGGTTTCTAAAGTTTGAAGCAAAGATTACTATTATCTATCTCTTGTTGCAAGGCTGCAAACAATGTTTGCTATTCCAGACTGAAACACAGAGGAACGAGATGCAATGAAACCCACACCATACTAAAAATGTCATAATACCATAGTGTTTATTTTTGAGAGAAAGAGAGTGAGAGAGAGAGAAAGAGAGAGAATTCCTTTAGGATGGCTCATCATCTGGCTTGTCTCTTCCTGACCGCCGTTGAAAAAGAGTGTGAACAAAGGAGCTTAGTCACAGATGATTTGTCTTGCAATCTTCTTGTCCATGTGCTGTGCCTGAAAGGAGAATGCAGCAGTATTTTAAAAAAAAAATAAATATTCCTGGTTTCCTTGCCATGTCATAAAGCTTTCTGATGAGTAAAACTTTACATTGCAAGTATAAAACCCTTTCTGAATTTTATTCTGCAGCTGTTAGCAATAGTGAGTGTATTCTGGGTTTGTGGTTTAGAAAGGACTACTTTATACTGACAGTCTTATGCATTTCATTGCTGTGCTGCAATAGCAGTTTAAGATCGATTACAACAAAGAATAAGTTGTCCTCATAATATCAGTTACATTGAAATCCTAATTTGATGTGATAAGGAGAAAGCTATGAAACAATGCTGTCAAAAAAAAAAACGCTGTATTCTACAGAGCCCCAGAAGGGACATGGGGGAAAAATTACATGTTTTTTCTATGATGGATAAAAGAAAAACTCCTGCCTGCGAAATGATCTGAGATTGTTTTGTTCAAATTAATATATCTCAGAATAGTCATCTCGAGATAATCAAGAAGTAAAGTTTTACTCACCAGAAAGCTTTATGTCATGGCAAGGACACCAGGAATGAATATCCCGAGACAATGAATCTGAGGACACAAAATCTTGAGATTTAGGGAAATCTTAAGTACATTACCCACTCTGCCCTGTAAATGGCACCAATATGCCATTTAGGCACGTCCGTGAAGCTGCCTCCCTGGCCCCATGTGGTCAGAAAAGGAATAAAAATACTACTATTTGTTTGTGCTGGTTTTGCCGTGGGAATCAGCGTTTTTGAGAAATTAAACATTATATTTTATTATCTGTGATGTCACTCAGCCCCCCATCAACGTCTAAAGTGCACAAATATTCATTTGTGAGCTGACTAAGAGTGATGATTAAAAATGACTACTTTGCCATTTAATAAACATTTTCAAAACGAATCAAGGGTTGTTGAGAGATTGCACAGTTTAAGGAATAAAACATTAACGCTGGTCCTTCAATGTATCATGTGTGCTCCTGTTAATTTGTGACTTATAAATAAATAAATAAAAAATATTAGACTTCAATTTAAATTTATAACTATCCAAAATTTCAAAGGTGTGCTCCAAGTCATTTTTAAGTTATGATTCTTTTAAGCTTGCCCAACTCAAAGACTAAACTGCGCTGGAATGTTAAATATTAAAAAAGAAACTACCTTTAATAAAATGGTGCAGAGCTTCTGGAGCATTATAAAGCTTATTTTGAAAAGCTGTATTTGATTTTTATTGTGCGTCTTAGTCAAAACTGTAATCTTCAAAAAAGATTAAACCGTTAAGGAGTATCTAATTATCATTTCGCATGCAGGAGTTTTTTATCCATCATGGAAAAACCCATGTCATTTTTTTCCCCCATGTCCCTTCAGGGGCTCCGTAGTGTTCCACATTGTCGTATGTCTTATTCTCACGCCAGCACTGTGACAACGTAGTGGCGGAGAACTTGTAGAGAGGAGAATTACCACTCTGCAATGTCTTCCGGGTTTCTCACTCCCGAGAGAGTCCAAAAATGAATTGGTTGATATGGAGCATTTGAGCAAAATCATAGTTTATAAATGCTTAAACATTTTTAATGTAAAAGAATGCAACCATTTTCAGAACACTGAACAGCATAAAACATTTTAACACTGCTGTTCTATTTTTAAGAGCTTTTTAACTCGTGTTATAGGAGTTTATAACGACGCCTCATGATTATTGGCTGTGAGCGCGAGCAGCCAATAATCTGCTCTGCTCGCCAGCCAATCAGCACTCAGTAGCAGTAATGCCAGCCCTCTGCCACCTGAACCCGTTTGCTGTAGGAAAAAGGAAATAAATAACTAGGTAAGTTTTCTTTGCTTTTTTAGTGAAATACATCCTTCTACTTGCACAGAAACGTTCTGTGCAAGTGATTAGAAACTATTTTAACTTTTCGTTTTTAGCCGTTGAGCTCCATTTTCTCCCATTCATTGAGGACTCCCTCGCGGGCGCCCTCTTTATAAGGGGGGAAATAGGAAGTGGCCAGGCTCCTCATAAACCCGCTCTGGTAGTGGAAACGTTGTCAATACGTTGTCGCAACCTCATTATTCATAACGTTGTCATACGGTGTTAGAACAACCTGTTAACGACTTAGCAAAATTCCATGGAGTTCCATGCACAACATGATGGAACATATAAGGAGTCTAAGAGGTTGTGACAACGTATTGAAAACGTCGCCTCTACGTTTTGACAATGTATTTGCTGGGATATGCCAGCTTTTGAAGAGTAGAGAAATCGCCTTAATATACATATACATAATTAATATGCATATCTAACTATAAATGTGCAATGTTCACCTATTCATTTCCATAACGTAAGCATTTATGCCATCTCGCTCAAGAGAAAATGACAATTTTGCGTGTCTAATGCACGTCCAAAAATCTTGAAATGCAGTTTTTATACAGAAACCTAATCCCTTAGCATTTTTAGTAATTGTCGAACACTGGCTAAACCGAGGCTGCTCTCATTCTCGGGTTCCTCTTGGTGGAGCTTATTATGCAGTCCACGTGAGAACGGTTACGAAGCTCTGATGAGATCTGCTTACTTGATGTGTTAATTTCAGCTGCATTCTACTGTAAGTACACCTAACGTTAATTCTCCCTGACGCTACATGTACACGCTTGAGAAAGTTGTGTTTTATTATAGCTATATGGAACTGTAAGTTTGCATACTTTGTTTTAAGTGTGAAACATACAGGCCTCTCCTAAGCACCGGTCTCTGACGGAGAATTACCCCGAAATGGTCGCGCAGTCTGGGATGTAGCTTAGAATTCTTAACCTAGCTAACTGGAAAGCTGTTAGGTTAAGTGACTTGAAATTTAGCGACTGTCTCTAACTCTTTATACACTGTATATGACTGTTTTAGTAATGACAAATAAAATAATGGTTAAACACCATCTTATGTAAATATCCTATGTAGCTAGTTATGTGCATATACTATAACTTTTAGTAGTTCATAGTTATATATTCTTCGTGGGCTAACGGTATTGGCTAGCTGGCTAGCTACATCGCTGGGCTTTTTGGCTGGTTTTCTTAGCAGCTAAGCTTGTTTAGCTAACTAAAGCTGCCTGAAATACAGGTGGTAAATTCTGTCTCGTACCCCAAAAATTCACTCTATATATTTTGTTTTCCAAGCTTCCTAGTACGATGGCTGACAAGAATAAACAAACGAGTCTGAAACAAAGTTTAAGTCGCAGTGATGCAGGCCATGGTCAGACCATTAAAAAGGCAAATAAAACTCGTGCCATAACAAAAGGGATGGCCACGTTGGACGAAAACAGGTCTGACGACGAAGAGGATGCTTTGGAAATGGAGAGAAACTTCGCGTTATTCAGTAAAAGAAGTGTAATGCCAGCGCCAGAAGACGGGAAGGGTGAAGAGGAAATGAGTCCTGGGGCTTTGGACGATGAACATGTTGAGGATGACGATGATATTGTGAAAGAACGGTACACAAAGAGTAGTGGTGATATGAGTGGGCCAGATGATGATTCTGATAACTATGCAAGAGACTCAAGACCATTGGAGGATAACGGCACAACTGCGAAGTTACACACAAGTGATGAGTTACAAAGAGGTAACGACGAGATTTTATAGAAGTCTAGTTCTAGTACAAGCTGTTCGCCATAGCGAACGCCCTTTTCAGTGTTTCTGTTTCATTCACGTAGACACATGCGCAAATGATATATTTATCAATGCGTTTTTGAACAGGACTGTCAGCACTGTCTTTTGAGGAGATTATAAGGCTGCAAAACAAAGTGGGGACTAAGGCATATAATAAGATTGCTTACGGGACAATGAAGAACAAACAGACCGCAGAACCTATAAAACGACTGAACAAACACAGGTAAAAGGCTTCTTATTTACCTGCATTATGTCTTTTAACAATGATGTAAATCTTGCCTTTTTGTCTTCACGTCAGCTCCTTGTGTTTTCACAGACCCGATGAAATTTCTGCTAAAAAATCAGTTCCTTTTCTCAGAAAAGTTGTGCCTGTTAAGAAAACTGTAAGTTTTAAAAAACTTTGTACACTCTAGTGTGTATATGACTAAACAAGCTGAGACTATTTTAGAATGTGTGTTATATGCATTTTCCAGATCTTAAGGGATCCTCGTTTTGATGACCTATCTGGTGACTTCAGACCAGAAGTGTTCAAGCAGACCTACAAATTCATTGATGAAATCAGACAACGAGAAGCACAGGTTTACTTAAAATCTTGAAAGCCTGGCTAATTTTTGTCCCCTGTTATTCTTGGGTCTATTTTGCTCTTATTTAAAACCTATTAATCTCTTTCAGACGGTGAAGAAAAAGCTGAAGAAAGTAAAATCAGATACTAAAAGAGAAAAATTGAAATTGTTGCTTAAGAGAATGGTAAGAATGAATGCTGTGTCAAAATACACTTGTTTTACATGCTGCTGTGATGAATCTGAAGAATGTATGTGTGTTTGGTGCGTGTATGTTTTACAGGAGAACCAAGAGCGTGCCCAGAAAAAACAGGAGCAACAGAGGGAGAAGGAACTTCAGTTTAAGAGGAAACAGAGAGAACTAGTAGGACAGGGGCACAGACCTTTTTACTTGAAGAAATGTAAGTCTGGTCATGGGCAAACTATCCTCTTAATTTTGTTGTGATATGTATTTATTGTATATTTCTTGCCCAGTGATTTGTTTTCAAACTTTAGGGCTGGCTCGAATCATGTAAATACTCTAGTGGTCGTTAGTTATGTTGGCATATGGTTCTTTATTTACTATTTGGGAACTTCTTTCAACCCACAAAAATCAGCCTAAACTATAACACATATACAACAAAGATCTCAAACAGTTGTCGAACAGTTGTTGTTAATATGTGGAAAATGTTAAAAACTAAATGAAATAATAGCTCTTTTCTGATAGGGACGTGCCAGTACCACTTTTTCCCTTCCAGTACCGATACTTGATCCTTAAGTAGAGGCTGATACTGAGTATTGATACCGATACTAATCATTTGCAATGTAACCAAGTATTAGAAACAGAAAACAAAGGATTGAAAAGAGTAGTAAACATTTAAATAGCAAGAAGGTAAAACACAGGAACATATTAAACAAGCAAAAAATCATAAAAAAAAAAAAATGAACTAGTAAGTTACCAAATTTTAAAATTAAGCATCCAATGATGTTGCGTTAGCAGCGGTTCGAAAAGATGAGGTGGCAAGAATCTCTGACGAAGCGTGTGCTAGCTTTCGCCCTCCTAGTAGCAGTACTGTGTGATTGGGAGAGTCCTAACTAGTGGGTGGAATTCAATACATCTAAATTGGGGGGGGCTAATAAAACTAAGATCAAATGAAACATGTGCAGGCTTGAGTAAATGTGGTTAGCAATTAAAGGTTTAAAATGGTTGAGTGACACCAGCCTGCAGAGCTTTAGAGTAAAAAATTTCCAGCTCACTGGTGCGCTATAGCTAAAAGCAGATTTTCCCAGTTCATTAATAGCTCTCAGCTCTTGAAGGAATTTGTATTTAGTTTTATATAATTAGTAATGACAACCATATTTAACAACTGAAATAAATGTAAAATATTGTAAAATATAAAGATAAACTTGTACAAAAAGTATAAAGTGGTATTTGTATACATAAGCGGCAACAGCTTCTCTGCCTCAACAAAAACGGTGCTGAATGTTGTTTTGCATCCAAATTTCTCAAGTCATTTATCTCCTTCACCCACTGCGTTTGCCTTTTCACAAAACACTGACATTACAGATTTTGCCATCAGCATTTTTACTGCTGTTTGTCAACCCACGCAACCAACGTGTCGTTAAGTTACATCTACTGATGCACATGCTTGCAGCACCTAGCAGCATGTATCAGAAATTGCTCCGTGGTATCAGTCACAGCTATCGGTATCCCCATTGCCGACAGCAGTACTGCGTTGAAGAGCCTGTACCTGCAGTGATGCCGATATGATATTGGTGAAGCTCTACATAGCGGAGTAGCATTATGCTCTGATGTGGCTGATGCTAAAGTAAGGGGGCTCAGAGCCTCAAACCTGTTAATTGAGATTTCTGGCTGCTCCCTGTATTGTAGAGGTAAAGTTCAGTTTAGCCAGTTAGCAAACACTTAGGCCTCGGACTGAAAACCACATTCGGGAGGGTGGAAATCACATTTTCAGTGGTCCCATTTCTTTGCAGCCTGTGCCCTCTGAACACTGTACTGAGTCTAGGAGGACAGGGTGCCAAGCAGTTTCCAGGGCATCCCTCCTTGTGTAGGGACGACTATGTAGCTCTTAAACTTCTGCTCCACTCTTGTAGCTCAGCTGTGACGGAGTTCAACTAGGCCTTTGTGTTGTCTTCATCACTGCATTTAATAATTTGAAAAATATTGAACTAGCCAAATAAAATCACCCGATAAAATAAAACAGAATGAGTTAAAATTAAATAAAACGATAATCCTAATTTGATACACCCTTATGTTGCGTTTACACTGGTTTGGCATGTCAACGCATCGCAGTGTTTTCCATTTGTTTTTAATGGAAAGCGCCGGTTCTGTCAGAGGCAGCCATGCTGTGCATGATGTGCAAGGATGCAGCACGTAGAAAAGTTGAGCGGAACTGAACTTGATGCAGATGAATCCAGCCAACACAATGCTTCTACTTAATCTGGAGGCAGCTGGTGTTTGCGTGATTCGTGTCTGTCGCTCAAGATGTGAAACATGGGTCCGCTTTAAATGTTCCCATGCGACAAGGAATACCAGTGGCAAAAGATAATGTATTTAAACACAACTGTTTACCTCTTAAATTAAAATCTGAGCGGGAAACGATCGGTTGGATGATAATAAACTGAAAATGTCAACCACAAGTGGTAATCAACAAATTTAATCCTAATCTTTCCAATTTACTTATTTTCTGAAACTTAATGTTATTATCTTAAGGATGCATACTACATTGGCTTTCTGATTATTAAAAAACAGAAGCATTACTTATGTAAATATTAACTTACCAAGACTACATTTCAATTGGATTTTGCAACGAACTCATAACACCCACATAAATCCAGACTCTGGTCACACATACTATCTCAGTAACATATTGTCACCTGCTGGATACATTTTGAACTGCACTAACAGATCTACTCAATTATGGGTAAATGTAAAACATAAGTAATGTTGTTTTGTAAGAGTTGTTTTGAGAACGAACATTCACACTCGTTCCCAAATACCAACAAGTATTTAGACAACATAAAATGCTGTTTGGACCAGCCCTAATAACATTTTTGGTGTTTCTCAAGACTTGATTACTGAGCAAAATTACCATAAGAGAGTTATAAATGTTAATTTTAAATACATGTTTTTGTACATTACCTTTCTTAAGCTGAAAAGAAGAAGTTGGAATTGGCTGAGAAGTACAATGAACTGAAAAAGAGTGGGAAGCTGGAGAACTTCTTGAGCAAGAAACGGAAACGCAATGCCATTAAGGATCGCAAGAAGCTGCCGTATCAGCATAAGAAAAACTGAAAATGGACCACTTAAGACATCTGAATGCAACCCTTATGCCTGTTATCGGACAGCCTTTGTGTGACATGATACAGATTCCTGAATGTAGAGACTGGACTGAGAAATAATGTTCCCTGCACAACAGTGTGTTATGAGACAAGGACCTTGTGTGATGACATTGTGTTTTCTAGTGAGAACTGTGCAAAATACAGTATTTTGATAGTCTCTGCTTATGATAAATTGTGAAAAAGAACAGAGTATTTGGATTCTTTTGGATCATTTTAATGCATCATCACTGTTTTAAACCTTGCACTAGATGGAGCTGTTTATTGCTGAATATATTATTACTGAGTATATAATATTTTGCTAAACTAAGCATTACATATTGTCAGCAGCCACGCAGATTTCTGATTTTTCCCACAGCACTTGTAGCCCTATAATACTGTTTATAGTATTAGATCTTGGATGAAAGCTAGATGAGATGACAGTGTACTTGTGTTTGCTACCCGTGGGATTTTCTGTTGGTGTTTTACAGGAACAAGATTGGTACAAACATAATGCACAGATGTTTTGTATTGGTATTCCATATCAGCAGATACTTGGGGTCCAATGCTCAGAGTCAGTACAAATATTAAAAAAATAGGGCCACAAAAAGCTGTTTCAAAGATTTGCTGTAGTATATTGTTAATGCAAATCTAAAGTGTGCAATTGTCTACATTATGAACAATGTATTTTTGAATGAAAAGTTATTATTACAATTTCCTAGTCTTGTCAAGGTCAAGGGTAAGAGGAAAGTAAGCTTCATTGCTTTGAATCTGCAGAGGAGTGGGACTTCAGTTTTCAGTATGAACCTAATTTAATAAAGTTTTGCCACACTATGGGTTGGTTTCCTGGACACGGATTAAGCCTAGTCCTGGATTACACAGTATTCAAAATGGAAATTCTCAGTTGAAAGGAATGTCTAGGACTCTGCTTAAACCAAGCCTAAATGTCCAAAAGCTTCTGGACACTGAAATCATTATCATCAGGCCATTAATAGGGATAGGGATTTTTTTTAATGGGGATTTTGCCCCTCTGCCGCAGCCTCACCTTCTCTGGGAAGGTTTTGCAGTAGGTGTTGGAACAGCGCTGTGAAGATGCAGCCACAAGAGCATTAAGTAAGGTCAGGTACTGATGTCGGTTGATTCTTTCTGGATCCCAAACACCACTCGAACTAACCAAAGGTATTTGATAGTGCGCCATCGTTCCAGAGAAGGTAATACTGTGGAGCTTTATACTGCTCTGTATAGGTGTATGTACAGTAGCTGAATTCACTGTTGAGAAAAGGTGTCTGCAAATGTTATAATGACATATAATGAATATTTTTGCAAATGTTTAAGTACATATGTAAAACTTGCTATGTGAATATAGACAACAAATGTTTTTACTACTTAATTAGGCTATTTTTTTTATCTTCTTTCTTTGATGTTAAAGAAACGAGTCAGAGAATCAAAACTTCACTTTGCTGGTTCTCCACACCCATGCTACAGTGATTAGGCTTGTAGGAAGATTAAAGGCCTCAATCTTTTAATTACATTTGCATCTACCAAACCGGACAAATGGCGCAATATATCTTAATTTGCTGCTCCTTGTGGAACTGTAGTCCATCACTTATCACATAGTTAATATACCACAAATTTAAATAAAGTAAAATTTATCCATATAGCACTTTTTACAACAGGTGTTGTCATAAAGCAGCTTTACAGAAAATCTGGGTCCAAGCCCGCATGAGCAAGCCAAGGGCAGCAGTGGTAAGGAAAAACTTGAGAACAAGGGGAAAAAACCTTAAATCAAGACGCAAAAGGCAACCCATTCTCTTCTGGTTGACACTGGATAGCAAAACAAAAACACAAGAGCTGAATGAACAATGAGCAGAGGATAAGATTTTACAATGAACATGGTAATTAATTATATTAATCAAAACATTAGATATAGAGAACAGGAAAAACGAACCACCCTATCACTGGACATAAGTATTGAGATTAACCAATGATAACCGATGACTACTGTTAGAGGCCAATCAGAGTAACAACGAGAAATACATCAGTGAAAATCAGTCACTGTTACCAGTGAAATCCAGTGACTACTGTTAGGAGCGAATCACAAGTAAAAAGACTATGAATGTCAATAACCACTATTAGAAGTCTACAATGATGATGATTTTCTCATGAAAATGAGAAAACCTTAAGAGTATTGAGAGATAGGGGACGCAATGTCTGTGATTAAATAGTTTGTGAGGCAGGCAAAGCAATGTTTATGATTAAATAGTTTGGATCTGTGTTGCAGCAGTATCATCAGGATGGTCAGTGGCACAGCCATTTAGCTCCATGCTGGTCAAACTGGTCCAGAAGGTGGATGAGCTGGGGCACCCGATCAAGGCATATGACACAACCTTTTATCTAACAGGAAAAACTTACCAAAGGCTTGACTAAACAAGTAGGTTTTTAGCCTAGACTTAAAACTGAACATTGACTGGAAGGTCATTCCAAAGCTGGGGGGCTTTGTATGAAGAGGCTCTACCCACTGATGTAACTTTATTAATTTTAGATACTAGAAAAAGTCAGCACTTTGTGATCTAAGTAGGCTTGACGGATCATAATCAGAGATAAGTTCAGGCACTGAGGGATGAGGGAGTTTAGAGTTGTGATAGTATCGTCTAGCCACTCTGTAACAGTGTACGCAGATGATATCTTGTTTTTTCTTTCAGAAATTCAAAACTCACTCCCTGATACAATGCAGATTTTAAAGAATTTCATTTCCATTCCAGTTTTTAAAATGAATCTAAGAAAGTCAGCATTAATGCTAATCAATACAGAAAAGGACAAGATGGCACTACCCCAAGAAATTCCTATTGCTAGTCAAGTAACCTATCTAACCTATAAAAACGTCCATTGCTGCAATTGCTAAAATAAACTTTGTCGGAATTTTCAAAACCATAGAACACAACATTAAAAGATGGACTACTTCCCCACTAGATGAATGTTTTATCATGCATAAATTTTGTTAATTCAATGCTACCCCTATCCCCTATCGGTTGGGTTTTGGTCTAAGATGGATTCTCAAATTACCAAATATATCTTGAATGGAAAGCATCCACGTATAAAAAGATCTGCATTACAGCTAGGCAAATCCAAAGGTGGGTGGGCCTATCCTAATAAAAAAAACTCCATTTCCAAAAAAGTTGGGATGCTGTGCAAAATATAAATAAAAACAAAATGCAATGATGTGCAAATCATTTAAACCCAATATTTCATTAAAAATAGTACAAAGACAACATATCAAATGTTGAAACTGAGAAATTTTATTGATTTTTGAAAAATAAATGCCCATTTTGAATTTGATGCCAACAACACATTCCAAAAAATGTTGGGACGAGGGCACCAAAAGGCTGGTAAAGTTGTATAATGCTAAAAAAAACACCTGATGGTTAATTGGCAACAGGTCAGTAATGTGATGTAATGTGGGTATAAAAAAGCATCCCAAAGAGGCTGAGTCTGAGTGCTCACCACTCTGTGAAAGATTGCACAATCAAATCGTGCAACAATTCAAAAATAACGTTTCTCAACATAAAATAGCAATTGTTTATCATCTACTGTACATAATAACATTAAAAGATTGAGACAATGTGGAGAAATCTCTGTATGCAAGAGAAAATACCAGAAACCAGTATTTGCTGGCTGTGATCTTTGGGCCCCCAGGTGGCACTGCATTAAAAGCATACATGATTCTGTAGAGGAAATCACTGCATGGGCTCAGAAACACTTCTGAAAACCACTATGTGAAAACAGTTCATCACTGCATCCACAAATGCAAGTTAAAACTCAAAAATGCAAAGAAGAAACCATATATAAACAGGATCCAGAGATGCCACCGCCTTCTCTGGGCTCAAGCTCATTTAAAATGGACTGAGGGGAAGTGGAAAAGTATTCTGAAGAGGTCTGACGAATCAACATTTGAGATTCTTTTTGGAAATCCTGGACACTGTGTCCTCCGGGCTAAAGACCACTCTGCTTGTTATCAGTGCACAGTTCAGAAGTCAGTTTCCATGATGGTATAGGGGTGCATTAGTGCGCATGGCATGTGTAACCTGCACATCTCTGAAGGCACCATTAATCCTGAACAATGTTTTGGCAACATATGCTGCCATCCAGATGACATCTTTTTCAGGGAAGTTTGTTTATTTCAGCAAGACAATGCCAAACCACATTCTGCACATACCACAACAGAATGGCTCCATATTAAAAGATTCCAGGTGCTAAACTGACCTGTCTGCAGTCCAGACCTGTGACCACTGAAAACATCTGGCACATTATGAAATGAAAAATATGACAAAGCAGATGCTGAACTGTTGAGCTGCTGAAATCATTTTTATAATTGGTCATTCACTTTGCGAGCCATTAAACACCAGCTTGACCCAAACTCTAACCTACCCTGCCGAAAAATATAACAAGAAATGGTAGCCCCAATTCGATTAAAGGATTTTTTTATTTTCGCAATTAGGTATGGTCTGGTAATGACGCATATGCTTCAAACCTTTAAAGCAGCAGAGAAATACATGGGTTTACATATTAAATGGCATAAATTATCCCCAATCTGGTATAAAAACAATCATAAAAACAGGTAACAAATCTTTTATCCAAAACTCATGGGCAGAAAAAGGTATAAGGGTTCTTGAAGACATCAATGGCAGCAATTCTCTGAGATCTTTTGAGGAACTGGTTCCACATTATGGGATACCTAAGCATTCTTTATTCTTTTATTTTAGACATAGACCCGCATTGAAATCACATAATGTCAAATGGAGCTCAGACTTGAAAGACCATCAAATAATTAGTTGGATCACAAAGGCTCCCAAAAGAATAGTATCATTTATCTTTGTTTATGTCATATATATCTGTAAATATATCTGGGTAAAAGGAATGGGATAGAGTTAAGGAACTGGGAGGCAGGTAAACTGGGAAATTGTATGGGCTAATGTTTATAGGGCTTCACATAACCCGAATCATCAGTTCATCCAACTGAAAATATGCCACAAGGCTTATCTGACTCCCAGGGTAAGATACTTGATGGGTTTAAGCCCTCACCCCTTCTGTACTTTCTGTCCACATGGGACTTTGGGGACTTTTATGCGCATTATGTGGGACTGCCCATAAAGTTTATGCTTCCCCATGGACACTGAACTTAATTTACTGAATGATAACTCTAAATTCCCCATTACGGAAAATATGGCTGGCTGGCTTAACAGCAGCATTGGCTACCCCCTCACAACCTGTCCATACGGCACTGGCTCCATACCTTATTGGATATCTTATATCTGGAACTATCATCTGCAAGAATTAGCAGTGCTGCCCCTAGAACTCTTGATACATGGTTCACAGAATATCTAAAGTCAGGACCTTCATGCTTGCTTAACCATATGCTGTGTTTAAGTTGGGAGTGATGTAACTCAATTTTTATGTGTCTTATGTTGTAGCTATGGCCATTTTTTTTTGTCCTATGTGTGTGGGTTGGGGCTGGAATGAGGGGTTGTTTTTCTTTAAATGGAAAATAATTAAAAATAATCACGAAAAAAAAAAATTACAGCAAACCTCTAAATAAGGAATATTAGGCATAATCACTAGATTTAAGAATTTCACTTGCCAATATAATTTTTTGCAGTGTAGACTAATTTGTGTCACTAATTTAAAAACATGCACTGTCTAGTGCCTAGGGCCCCAGAATCACTAAGTCTGCCCCTGGTGCTACATTAATGTTATTTCATTCTACTCACAGTACTGACAGCAGATTCAACAATTTCCAGCCTCAACACATCTAATAGACAAGTCAAGTCAAAGTTTATTTACGTAGCGCTTTTTACAACAGCTGTTCAACTCGGCAAAGAAAACACAGAGAGATTTAGTTCTGTAAAGAGTGACTGATCACAGCTTACAGTGTTAACAAAGTGATACAGCTCATGAAGGGCTTTATAATCATTTTATGAGCTGGATCAGGTGTATTATGGCAAGGAATAGTCTAAACTATGCAGATCTGTAGGTCTTTTACTGCCCCCTGTGGCTCAACAGCAGAATTAGATATTTTGCAGTAAAATAAAGCACAGTTCAAAAACAGTTCTAACATGGTTTTGGCAACTCCATAATTTATTTCTCCATTTTACCCTACATTACTGCTTACTCATCTCAGTTCCCCCGATTCTAGCTCGCCAGGTTCCAGCAAGGAAGGAATATCAGCTCACTCTGTGTGCTTTATGCTGCCTCTCACAACTGTATTCTTTGCAGGTGTCACTGTGGGGCTTGGATGTCATAATGATTTCAGGATTATGTTAATCTTGTTTTTCAAAATTTATAATAATGATTCAGTATTTAATACTGAATAATTTTTATAATCTGAAAAAATATTTAGATTTTTGACACAATAAATATAAACAGAAAGCAACACAAGAGACATACACACAAATGCGTCAGTAGGGGGTGAGAATAGAGTGAGGTGAATTGGCTCTTAACCAGATTTGAATGAAACTTATACAAACACTAAAGTGAATAAATATATAATAAATAATTAACACAGATTACTTTTTGTAGGTACATAATACATACATAATACATAAATAATAATACAATTTCACTTATTGTTTTTCCAACTCAGTTCAGATCCTGTTCCCTGCCGAGATTTAAAACTAAGCTACATTTCCTTTACCACTGTAGGTCCCGGAGACAAATGGATAAGTGAAAAAGATATACATGTCTTTTGTGATATTCCAAAGTACAACTGAAAGACAAAGAGTATTAAGACATAGACAAACCAATTACAGAACAGATAGTAGCTATGGATACAAAGCAGATATTGTCTGATAACTGTTCAAAAACAATTAGAAAATACAGAAGAACAAATATTCTACAAACTGTTTCATTGAGACAACATTTCTCTGGCTTGTTTTGGCTTAGCAAAGTAAAAAGATTTTGTGATATGTGAGGATGATGTTAATCACAATGTTGTAAGTCAAATATCTCAGAATTATCTAACTGAATCCAAGGTCATGACTTGAGTGCTCCTTTGAAGAAAACCTTGCTTTTAACATTGTCCTCTTAGTCAAAATGAGGACAAAGATAAGGAGAATAAAAACTGCTGACGTGAGTGGGTTTACAAGCCAGAATCTGTTAGAAATTTACTTGCGACAATTTAGAATTCTGTCAGAATTGGATTCTGCTGCTCATGTTGAACGGATTCCCTTACGATGTTGTTCTTTGTGAAAACTTATGTACAGTTGCATCCTTTAATCAAGCACTCAAATCCAGGCCAGTGTCAGATGACAGAGGTAAGTGGAGAATAACACCCAGGCAATATTTTTAATATAAACATTTTTAATTATGTATATATTTGTAAAAAAGTCAACAAATTACTAGTTAAGTTAGTAACTAAAACTCTCTAAATTTTACTATATTTGCTATACTTCAAAGAAATAATTCTGATTTCTTCAATGTTTGCCTTACTTGGACATTGAAGAAATCAGAATTATTTCTTTGAAGTCACATAAACACACAAAACAATGGAAAGATCTCTGAAAATAAGACATTGCCTACCTTTTAATTACATTATTCAACTTTGAAGTATAAATGAAGACTATGAAGAATAAAAAAAATAATACATTTTCCATGACCTGGTATTGTACAGTTTCAGGGATTCCTAATTACCAAGAGCATCTGGCCTTGTCTAATGTCATTTTCAGGAAAAGAACACATACTCCTTTGGGTGACATTCTCAAGCTGCAAGCCAGATGAATTTGCATGAATTTGCATATAATGATCCCAAAGTATCTAAAATTCACTCTCTGAATTTGTGTCCTTCCAATTACTCTAGTACATTTGTGTGTCATCTGGCTCATTCTCTTGTGGCAGCGTGGTAAGATCTTGTATTACCACTGGTGGAGTTACTATAGGCATAGTGACAGGCATGGGCAATGACACTGGCATTGTAACTGGCCTTGCCCCCGTTGAACTATGAGATACACAGATGGAAAGCAGCAGTGTTAGTGCCTTACAGGCAAAAGTGTCCACATTCTCTCCCTCTGCCTTGTAGTTCTGGTAGATGAAGTACACCTTGATCTCCAGCACAAAAATGTAGGAGAACCAAAGAATCATGGCATAGCCACATATTGCAGTCTACACTTTGGCACCCACTCATACTGCTACATAGAGCAGGACAATGAGGAAGCAAACATCTCCCACCAAGACCATGATGCAGACACCCACCCTCTGTGGGCCCTGGTCTTGTTCCACTAAATAGGCATCCATTAGAGCCATGCTACTTATGATCAACACACACAACAGGCAAACATGCAGCTTGTTCGATGGCAGAGGAGCGACCATATTGACCTTGCAACTGAGAGAAATAAGGCGTCTACTGTGGGTGAATATT
The DNA here is from genome assembly GCF_904425465.1 of Colossoma macropomum. Lineage (NCBI taxonomy): Eukaryota > Metazoa > Chordata > Actinopteri > Characiformes > Serrasalmidae > Colossoma > Colossoma macropomum. Next base: position 19,186,437 of record NW_023494799.1, on the reverse strand, counting down.
TGGTTGCATTAACATGAAATGCATTTCTCCTGACTGAGCTCCTATTACAAATTTTATTCCTTACAGTCCAAATGGCTGGCTAATTCTACTGGACCTTTGCATAGGTGTTAGGTCTTTCATTTCAACATTATTGTCCCTGTCTTAAGGTTTTGTTCATTTTTAGTGGGCTATAGACCAGAGTCTTAGAACACAAATCCTAGAATAGTCAAGGATTTATTATATTCTTCGCCCTTAATTATTGGTTTTAGTTCCTGTGCCCTTGGCCTTTGCCTCAGAATCATGTCCCAGATTGCATTCTGTTGAGGTAAAATGGCAGAGTATTGAGTATAAGCCCATTCACGTGGACATGGGCATGGGTCTTAGCCCTCTCAAAGAACTTTATTTTCTATATTCTAACGTGTTTTATGTTGGTGAGAGAACACTGGGCCGAGGCCTCAGAGCTCCTATTCCTTATTTCATTCTTTACAATCTAAATGGCTTGGTCATTTGTAGCAGATCCTTGCCTAGATATCAGAGCTGCATTCACCTTTTTTTTTTTAAATTTCTGAACATTTTGGGATTTTGGTTCTATGGCCTAATAACTCCAAGCTTCCATTCCAGTATTATAGTCACTCTTCTTAAGGATTTTGTAATAGAGAGTGGGCCCATGACCTTTGGCTCAGAGCTCAGATGAAATGTTTTTTAAGAGTAAAGTTCAGAGAGTTCAGAGAGTTCAGAGTCATGATTACTAGGTTGTCTCTCCAGAGTTTTATGTACCTATTCTATTTTAAAGGGATAGAGGCCTCTGGGCCTGTGTCCCATCTTACTCTTGCAAAATGAAAGGTCTATTTCGCTGGAGACAAAGTGTATTTTATGGCAGAAATATGTGTTTATAATCATGTGTTTAGAGACAGACCTTAAATCACATTATCACATTAAGAAAAGTAAAGCGTTAACTTGGGTGACTACACCAGTACAATCATGGAATTGTGATTTCAGGCGTTTATTTACGCTGAAAAGGCGTTTACTACACTGTAGATGTGCTCAAACAGTTTAGAAAAGCTAGAAACGCTGTGCAGTCTTCTCTTGACGTCAAGACTGAACATGTGAATGAACACTAAAGCTGTAACATGGGTGACGAACTGTGTACAATACTGACACATCGCAGCCACTTTTATTAGCGGCCGCCATTTAGTAGCCACTTCGTGGCCACTTTTATTAGCGGCCGTTCTGCACCCGACACGTTTATTAGCCACTTCTCCTGGGGCATATTTCACGTCATCTGCACAGCTACAGTGAGAAGTAACATGAGCCACCACTATCTAAAGGGGGCTGTAGGTTTGTGGCGCTTAGTGTTTTGCCAATCAGGAGATAAGGAACTCCTGGAACCCTCTACATTCCTTAATAAGTTGCATCCTAGAAGGATTGCAGGCTATAACTTTTTCACGAAGTAAATAGGAAAAAAAAATAAATAACCCATGTCACACATGAATTTATGTAGCCTCACTAAAACGCTGTGTAATTATGTTAGCCATGTTATTTTGGTTTGATACAGAGAATATTTAGCGATGTGGCAATTTAAATTTACTTCATCCTGTGATGACTGTTTGGTTGATGGGAGGATTTTTTTTATTTTTTCTGAATGTTTTTTTTCTTTTTCCATCGACTCATCCGTGAGATTATCCAGCACTATATTATTTTTATTTTTTGAAGCACTTCTGCTTTATTCAGGAGCATTTGTTCTGTCCTGTTCACAGAACTGCTCTGCCACCTGAGAAGTTCGGTAAATTGGTGTTGGGGGGAACAAAGTCAGAAGCCCCATTCTCAAAAGGCTGAGACTGAGAATGAAGTGAGAGATTTAAAGGCATGAAAAAATACACAATATCTGTAAAAAGACATCGTAAAGAAACATTGAATTTGCGTTATAGTTCTCAAACATTAAATATTAAATGAAATAATAAGTATTAACTACATACAATTGTATTGGGTTTATTGCCAAATGAATAAATCCAGATATAAACAAAAGAAAAGTTAAAAAATATAAAAAAGTAAAAAAAAAGTCATAGATAGAATAAACATGATATAATTAAAGTGTTCTTTATTTTAGAGACACTAACAAACAATTTAATACAAGTGTTAAATACTTTGTAAACATTATTTATGTCTTAATAATGTTGATGTTCATGGTTTATTAATGTTAATAAATGTATTAAATAATTTTCATAAAGCATTACCAAAACAATTACAGCAAAAGAAGAAAGAAAGTAGGAAAGGAAATGCAAAAAACCTGGACTCTTAATTTATAAGACAGGGACCTAGAGGCGAAATGTTCATTACACAATAAATATTTAATATTATATCTTGTAATTTCTAAAATAAAACTGAACTGCTTTCCCTATTATTTCCATACACATTTTAAGTTTGTCCTTTATTATTATTTAAATACAAAATACCCATTGATTTGCAATAAGCCTACAAAACAGAATATCAATGTTTAATTATCCTTGCCTGTCAAGTTTAACAAAACATGTTGTCTAGTCCAGCATACCTTAAATAGAGTGTGAGTAGTGTTAAACAGAAGCAGACATCAGCCTATAAGGGAGTTATAACAATATGAATATTAGTCTCTCATAAGAAGAAAATATACATATTTCAAATATATTTATGAAATATATTTTGCAATATATGAAAATGGCCAAAAATGTATTTCTTAAATATATATTTAAAATGCAATGATTTGTATTTGTTATTATATTTTTCAATTGTATGTAATTTTAATAAAGGTTAAAGATGTAACTAAATATACATGAACTGAATGAGCGGTACAGACTGCTGTGTTTTGCATTGTACTTTGCATTAAGACACTCACACAAAACGTATGCTATATTATTTTTATTTTTTGAAGTGCTTCGGTTTTTTTCTGGTGGCCCCGATGTGGCCATGATGCGGCCGCTCAATGGCAACCTCTAATAAAAGTGGCCGCAATGTGGCCAAGATGTGGCCGCTCAACGGCGACGCTAATAGAAGTGGCCGCGATGTGGATGATCAATGGTGTCCACTAATAAAAGTGGCCACGATGTGGCCGCTCAATGGTGACCGCTAATAAAAGTGGCCGCGATGCGGATGATCAATGGCGTCCGCTAATAAAAGTGGCCACGATGTGGCTGCTCAATGGCGACCGCTAATAAAAGTGGCTGCAAAGTGGCCAAGATGTGGATGATCAATGGCGTCCGCTATTAAAAGTGGCCACATTGTGGCCGCTCAATGGTGACCGCTAATAAAAGTGGCCGTGATGTGGATGATCAATGGCGTCCACTAATAAAAGTGGCCGCGATGTGGCTGCTCAATGGCGACCACTAATAAAAGTGGCTGTAAAGTGGCCGTAATGTGGCCGCTCAATGGCGACCACTAATAAAAGTGGCCACGATGTGGATGATCACTGGCGTCTGCTAATAAAAGTGGCCGCAATGTGGCTGCTCAGTGGCGGCCACTAATAAAAGTTTTGGGGTCGTGGTTACTAGGGTTTCTCTAAACAATTTTAATTCCCTATTCTAAGAAGCCTCTGGGCCTGTGTTTAAGAGCTCATGTCCCATCTTACTCTTTCAAAATGAAATGGCTCATCCTGGGTATTGGCTTGGAGATTTCATTGCAATTTCTTTAAATCATTGGCCTCAGTTCAGAAATGCAGTTTAAAGACCCTGGGCTTTGGCCTCCAAAATACCATTCAAATATTTCAGTTCCTATCCTAAGAGGTTGGTTCCTGGCCTTATTCCAAGGCATCTTGTGTTGGTGATATGATGCTGGGACCTGGCCTCAGAGCTCCTATTACAAATTTTATTCTTTGAAATCCAATTTGTTGGCTCATGCTACTGTACATTTGCTTGGATGTTAGGTCTTTCATTTTAATAACATTGTCACTGTCAAGGTTTTGTTCCTCGTTAGTGGGCTACAAACCAGAGTCTTAGAAAAGAAATCCTAGACTTTAATCTGTCATAGCCAAACGAGAGAAGCTTGAGAACAAGACCCTGGGCCTGAGCTTTAGAGAACCCAACAAATTTTCTGGGTACTATTCTAAGGATTTTAGGTTCAGGGACATGATGTTAGACTTTGTCTCCTGTTCAAATCTTTAATCTTTAGATACTAAATGTCTGGTTCAAGTGTTCTTGTTTTTCCCTGGTCTTCAGTAATTTCATTGCAATTTCTTATCAACCAAGGAGACTAGACAGGGATTTATTATATTCTCTGTCCTTATTTGTTGTTTTTTATTGAGTGTAAGATAATTGGCTTAGGCATGGATCTCAGTCCTCCCAAAGAAATTCATTTTCTGTATTCTAAGGTGTTTTATGTTGGCTAGAGGACACTCGCCCTAGGCCTCAGAGCTCCCATTCCACATTTTATTATTCCTATTTTAAGAGCTTTTAAGAGCTTTGGTCTTTGCCTTATTTAAAGGGATTTTGTGTTGTGATATGATGCTGGGATCTGGCATCAGAGCTCCTTTTACAAAGTTTATTCATTAGAGTCCAAATGTCTGGCTAATTCTACTGGACCTTTGCATGGGTGTTAGGTCTTTTTCAACATTATTCTCCCTGTCTTAAGGTTTTGTTCATCATTAGTGGGCTATGGACCAGAGTCTTAGAACACAAATCCTAGACTTTAATCTTTTATTGAATTCAGAACCATTAGCCAACTGTGTTTGCACACAGAGGAATTAGACCTATGCATTTAACCCAACCGTGCAGTGAAACACCCACATACATGCACACTAGTGAACACACACACTAGAGGGCAGTGAGCACACTTGCCCGGAGCGGTGGGCAGCCCTATCCACGGTGCCCGGGGAGCAGTTGAGGGTTAGGTGCCTTGCTCAAGGGCACTTCAGTCACGTACTGTCGGCCAAGGGGATCAAACTGGTGACCTTCCTGTCACAAGGAACAGCCTAGGCTTCAGGGAACCCAACAAAATTACTTGACAGTATTCTAAGGATTTTAGGTCAGGGAACATAATGTTAGGCCTTGGCTCCTGCTCAAATTGTTAATCATTAGACACTAAATGTCTGGATCATGGGTACTTGTTCTTTTTCTGGGCTTTAGTAATTTAATTGCAATTTCTTATCAACTGTGAAGAATAGTCAAAGATTTATTAGATTCTCTGCCCTTAATTGTTGGTTTTAGTTCCTGTGCCCTTGGCATTTGGCTCAGAGTCATGTCCCAGATTTCATTCTTTTTAGACAAAATGGCAGGGTACTGAGTATAAGACCTTTGCCCTGGACATGGGCCTGGGCCTCAGCCCTCCCAAAGAAATTTATTTCTATATTCAAAGGTGTTTTATGTTGGCGACAGTACACTGGGCCTAGGCCTCAGAGCTCAAATTCCAATGGCTGGGTCATTTGCAGCAGATGCTGGCCTGGATTTTAGAGCTGCATTCACAATTTTTTTTCAACTTTCTGAATAGGTTGGGATTTTGGGTCAAAGAGCCAAAAACTTCAAGCTCCCATTCCAATATTCTAGTCACTATAGTTAGGAGTTATATATTTCAGAGTGGGCCCGTGAACTTTGGCTCAAAGCTCAGACTAAAAGTTTTTATTACGCCTAAGTCTTGGTCATATTTAATAGGTTTCTCACCACAATTTTAATTTCCTATTCTATTTTAATAGGATTGAGGCCTCTGGGCCTGTGTTTAAGAGCTCATATTCCATCTTACTCTTTCAAAATGAAATGGCTCATACTGGGTATTGGCTCAGAGATTTCATTGCCAATTCTTTTCATTGTCAGCCTCTGTTCAGAAGTGTACTTAAAAGACCCTGTGCTTTGACCTAAAAATGACTATTCAAACATTTCACTTTCTATTCTAAGAGGTTGGGTCTTGGCCTTATTTAAAGGGATTTTGTGTTTGTGATATGATGTTGGCATCTGACATCAGAGCTCCTATTACAAATTTTATTCTTTAGAGTCCAAATGGCTGGCTAATTCTACTGGACCTTTGCATGGGTGTTAGGTCTTTCTTTTCAACATTATTGTCCCTGTCTTAAGATTTTGTTCATCAATAGTGGGCTATGGACCAGAGTCTTAGAACACAAATCCTAGACTTTAATCTTTCATACATAAACAAGAGAAGCTTGAGAACAAGACCCTGGGCCTAGGCTTCAGAGAACCCAACAAAATATCTTGGCAGTATTCTAAGGATTTTAGGTTGAGGGATATGATGTTAGGCCTTGGCCCCTGTTAAAATGTTTAATCGTGAGACACTAAATGTCTGGCACATGGGTACTTGTTCTTTTTCTGGGCTTTAGTAATTTCATTGCAATTTCTTATCAACCGTGGAGAATAGCCAAGGATTTATTATATTCTTCGCCCTTAATTGTTGGTTTTAGTTCCTGTGCCCTTGGCATTTGGCTCAGAGTCATGTCCCAGATTTCATTCTGTTGAGGCAAATGGCAGAGTATTGAGTATAAGCCCATTCGCCTGGACATGGGCATGGGTCTTAGCCCTCTCAAAGAACTTTATTTTCTACATACTAAGGTGTTTTATGTTGGCGAGAGGACACTGGGCCGATGCCTCAGAGTCACCTCTCTTTATTTCATTCTTTTCAATCTAAATGGCTTGGTCATTTGTAGCAGATCCTTGCCTAGATATCAGAGCTGCATTCACCATTTTTGTTTTCTGAACATTTTGGGATTTTGGCTCTATGACCCAATAACTCCAAGCTTCCATTCCAGTATTATAGTCACTCTTCTTAAGGATTTTGTAATAGAGAGTGGGCCCATGACCTTTGACTCAAAGCTCAGATGAAATGTTTTTTAAGAGTAAAATTTGGAGTCATGATTACTAGGTTGTCTCTCCAGAGTTTTATGTACCTATTCTATTTTAATAGGATAGAGGCCTCTGGGCCTGTGTTTAAGAGCTCATGTCCCATCTTACTCTTGCAAAATGAAATGGCTCATACTGGGTTTTGGCTCAGAGATTTCATTGCAGTTTCTTTTCATCATTTGGCCTCAGTTCAGATGTGCAGTTAAAAGACCCTGGGCTTTGGCCTCCAAAATACCATTCAAATATTTGAGTTCCTTTTCTAAGAGGTTAGGTATTGGCCTTATTTGTAGTGATTTTTTGTTAGTTATATGATGGTTGGACCTTGCCATAGAGCTCCTATTACAAATTTTATTCATTACAGTCCAAATGTCTGGCTTATTCTACTGGACCTTTGCATGGGTGTTAGGTCTTTCATTTCAAAATTATTGTCCCTGGTAGAAAAGCTAGCAACGCTCTGCAGTATTATCTGAACTCGAAGACATTATAATGATTATAAACCTACATTTCTACCAAAAAACTCCCATTGTCTCCAAAGAACCTTACCTAATATGACATTTTAATGAGAAATAACAGTAAAGAATTAACTTGGGTTGCTACATCTGTGGATGGAATTGTGGTTTCAGGGGTTTATTTACACTGAAAATGTGTTTACTGCACTCCACAAGCACTCAAACGCTCTAGAAAGCCTAGCAGCCCTCTTAACGTGAAAACATTATAATGATTATGAACAGACATTTCTGCCATAAAACACACTTTATATGTAAAGGTACTGATCGTAAATCACATTTTCATGAGAAAGAACACTAAAGCGTTCACTAAAGCGATTAAAGCGATTAGATCTGCGCAATCATTGAATCTCGGTTTTAGGCGTTTATTTTCACTGAAAGGGCGTTTACTGCACTCCACAAGCGCTCAAATGCTTTAGAAAGGCTAGAAGCGCTATACATTATCCTCTTAACCCTAAGACATTATAATGATTATGAACAGACATTTATGCCATAAAACACACTTAATATTTTAAGGTCCTTACCGTACATGATATTTTCATGAGAATGAACACAAATGCTTTAACACGGGTTACGATCTATGTACAATGCTGATTTCTTTGTTCTAGATGCTAAAAGGCAATTAGTGTATTTCAGAAGTGCTCAAATGCTTTACAAAGGCTCGAAACGCTATGCAGTATTCTCTTAACGTGAAGACATTGTAATGATTATGATTATTAGGCCTTTCAATAATAAAGCTTTGTGTTATTTTAAATATGAATTATAATTCAACCCAACATTTAATTTAAATTCTACTTGTCATGGTAAGTTGCACAGGCCGGGCACTATTTAATGTATTTGGTTTGACAAAACTGGGCCCTTCAGTAAAGAAGCTATTGAATTTTTTGTTTATAAAATATTAATTATAATTCAACCTAACATTTAATTTAAGTTCTACTTGCAGTAGTAAGCTGCACATGCAGGGCACTATTTAATGCATTTGGTTTAACAAAACTGGGGCCTTCAGTAAAGAAGCTATTGATTTTTTTTAATTTAATATTAATTCTACTTTGACCCAACACATAATTTGAATGCTGCTTGATGTACTTAGTTAGAATAATAAAGAACTCTTCAGTGCATTTGGTTTGACAAACATGGGCCCTTTGATAAAAAAGCTATTGAATTTTTTGTTTGTAAAATATTAATTACAATTCAATCCAATCCTTAATTCAAATTTTGCTTGCTGTAGTTAGTTACAATCATAGGGAACTCTTCAAGGCATAGTGTACATAGCTCCCAGTGCTAATGCTAACGCCACACTGAACGAGGTGTACCACGCTATCAGTGATCTCCAAAACACACACCCAGACGGACTGTTTATTATCGCTGGAGATTTCAACCATACCGATCTGAAGTCAGTGCTCCCTAAATTTCCCTATTCAGTCAGTGCTCCCTAAAACCTCAACCTGCATGTGACAGTGATGCCTCCCTTCCGGATGCGCTGAATAACCATTACCAGCATACCTGTGCTGAAGAAGTCTCCAGCGTCCTGCCTCAATCACTACCGTCCTGTTGCACTCATTCCTATCATCATGAAGTGCTTTGAGAGGTTTGTCATGAGGCACATCAAAGACCAGCTCCCCCCTTCACTGGACCCACTGCAATTTGCATATCGCCCCAACCGCTCAACAGACGCTGCCATCTCCACCATACTCCACTTGGCTCTCACCCACCTAGACAATAAAGACACCTATGTCAGAATGCTGTTCATAGACTTCAGCTTAGCATTCAACACCATCATTCCTCAGCAGCTGATTGTAAAACTGAGTCTGCTGGGCCTGAACACCTCCCTCTGTAACTGGGTCCTGGATCTCCTGACTGAGAGACCTCAATTAGTCGGCAACAACATCTACAGCACCACCATACTGAGTACCGGCACCCCTCAGGGCTGTGTGCTTAGTCCACTGCTGTTCACTCTACTTACTTACGACTGTACTGCAACGTACAGCTCAAACCACATCATCAAGTTCGCTGATGACACGACTGTGGTGGGTCTGATCAGCAAGAATATTGAGTCAGCATACAGAGAGGAGGTGCAGTGGCTAACGGACTGGTGCACAACCAACAACATGTCTCTGAATGTGGACAAAACAAAGGAGATGGTTGTTGACTTCGGAAGAGTGCGAGGTGACCACCCCCCACTGAACATCACTGGCTCTGCTGTGAAATGGTCAGGAGCACCAAGTCCCTCGGTCTCCACATCACAAAGAACCTCACCTGGTCCCTCAACACCAACTCCATAGCCAAGAGAGCCCAGCAGCGCCTCTATTTCCTGCAGAAACTGAAGAAATCTCATCTCCCCCCCTCCCATCCTCACTATGTTCTACAAGGGGTCCGTGGAGAGCATCTTGAGCAGCTGCATCATTGTCTGCATCAAGACCCTACAGCAAATAGTGAGGACAGCTGAGAAGATCATCAGGGTCTCTCTCCCCTCTATCATGGACATCTACACCACAAGCTGCATCCACAAAGCCACCAGCATTGTGGACGACCCCATCCATCCCTCACACAGAATTTTCACTGCTGCTGTCTGGCAAAAGGTACTGGAGCATCCGTGCCATCACTGCCAGATTCTGCAACAGCTTTGTTCAGCAAGCAATCAGGTTTTTAAACTCACAAGGACTGAACTGAACCCCACACACACACATACCCTACACACACACACACACACACACACACACACACACTTCTCTTTTGATGCTCTATTTGCACTGATCTGGATCATTGCTGCTAACACAGTTTTTACACTTTATTTAGTCAAGTACTGTGTATATCCTACCTCACAGATCACAGCATGTTAAATAATCTTTGCACCTTATTCCACTACCTCATGTCCAGAAATGAGTGCTGTGTTGGCACTGTCCTGTCTGTTTACTGTGTCTCTCTGTTTTATTTATTATATTTATTGTATTGTTTCTAGTTAAATTTTTTGCACACTTACATCTGCGCGTTTACACTTTGTACTGTCTATTTTTTTCCATGTTGCACCATGTTGCTCCTGGAGGAACATAATTGTGCTCCACTGTGTACTTGTACACAGATGGAATGACAATAAAAGCCTCTTGACTTGACTCTTGACATAAATGTGGAAAAATACTAAAAATAATTATTTATTTAAGAAACAATATAACTGTAACGATGGAACAGAAAGCAGACGCTCACGGTTTAAAGACAAAAAGGAAGCTTTACTTGGGGAATCAGGGATGCACACCGTAGTCAGATACCAAGCATGGGTCAGTTCCAAAAAACACAACAAGATGAGAATGGCTACCAAAACAAACAAGGGCAAAACAGTTTGGAGTCCACAAAACAAGCAAAGGGTCAAAATCACCAATCCAAATATCCAGGCAGAAGTACAAAAGGGCAAATCCAAAAACAGAGTCAGAGAACACGAGAAGAATAAAGTCATAACCAGAAACACAATCAAAGAAAACGCTCAGTAGTTTCATAAAGAAAGCAATACCTCGCAAAGATTCTAACTAAAGCCCGGGCTTAAATATTATCTAAAACAGCTGCAAAACATTAGTATTCCGGCGAACTTGAGCGCTGATTGGATGATGAGGATCTCTCCGGAGTCATGTGACTTTGCTGAGGAGTCTGGGAAATGGAGTTTGTGTCAGAAGATGCGAGCAAGGGAACTAGCTTCGTCTGGTGAGTGGCAGGAAGCGTGACAGTACCCCCCTCCAAAGAGTCCTGGCGGGCCTTGGTACGAGGGCGACCAGGACGACCACCGAGCCCCCCACCAGACCTCTGAACAGGGGCGGAACCAGAACCGTCGAGGCGCTGGACGGACGGGGTCTCATCACGGTGTCTCTGCAAACGCGTTGGAAGGGAGGCAGGGGGCCCCTTACGTGGGCGACCCCTGGAACGTGGAGCAGGCTTCTCCGAGTGTTGGCTGTGAAAGTCTGCGACGAGACCTGGATCCAAAATGTCCTTAGCCAGCACCCAACTCTGCTCCGTAACCCTCCCAATCCACCAGATATTGCAACAGTCCACCCTGCCTCCTGGAGTCCAGCAACCTCCGAACAGCGTAGACCGGGGCCCCATCTATCACCTCCGGCGGGGGTGGTGTGACGTCCGGTGACACCTCGTCCAATGGGCCTGCAACAACAGGTTTAAGAAGGGACACATGAAAAGACTGTGAAACTCTAAACCTTGGGGGTAATTCTAACCTATAAGTCACCTCGTTAATCCTTTTAACCACTTTAAATGGTCCAATATATTTAGGTTGGAGCTTTCTACTTCCCTCCGTCTGGTGAAAGTCTCTCGTGGCCAGCCAGACGCGGTCACCAGGTTGGTAGACAGGCGTTTCACCTCTGTGCCGGTCGGCCTGTCGTTTGTTCCTTTGTATGACAGTCTCTATGCGTCTGTGCGTCTGTTCCCAGACCTGTTCACTCTGGCTCATCCAGTCATCCACAGCCGGAACTTCTGTCACTGAAGCCGTCCATGGTGCTAAGGGTGGCTGATAGCCCAAAAAACACTGAAAAGGAGTCGGCCCTGTGGTAGAACTGGTTAGAGAATTTTGGGCTATTTCGGCCCAGGCTAAAAACCTATACCAATCGGAAGGGTTGTCATGGCAAAAATTCTCAAAAACTTGCCTAGCTCTTGGTTCATACGTTCACATTGTCCGTTAGCTTGTGGATGATAACCAGAGGTCAAACTAATAGATACTCCAATGTGCTCAAAAAATGCAGTCCACACCTGAGACGTGAACTGTGACCCATGATCAGAAACAATGTCCTCTGGGATCCCAAACAGCCTAAATACATGATTAAACAAGGCTTCAGCAGTCTGGAAAGCATTGGGAATGTTTTGGAATGGAATGAATCTGACTCCCCTTGAAAATCTATCAATCACTGTAAGAATGGTGTTAAAACCTTGTGAATCTGGAAGGTCAGTCACAAAGTCAATGGCTACATGAGACCAAGGTCTGGCAGGTATCGGAAGGGGCATTAGCTTGCCTGCAGGTAGAGTAGACTTCTGGGGGTAAAATGGGTTTAGCGTCCTCCAGCTTTGTGTTGACACTGTCTCTTTGATGTATGCGGGAAAGAGCGTCGGCCTTGGTATTACGAGATCCTGGTAGATAAGTGATGCTGAAATTGAAACGAGCAAAAAACAGTGACCATCGAGCTTGACGAGCATTTAATCTCCGGGCACTCCTAAGATATTCTAAATTCTTGTGATCAGTGAGCACGGTGAAAGGATGGTTTGCTCCCTCAAGCCAATGTCTCCACTCTTCTAAGGCTAATTTTACCGCTAGTAATTCTCTATCACCAATACCATAGTTCATCTCTGCTGGCGACAACTTGTGGGAATAAAAGGCGATCGGATGCAATTTCTGTGGGGACCCGGTTCTCTGTGACAAAACGGCTCCTACGCCAGTCTCTGATGGGTCCACTTCTACCACAAAAGGTTGGGAAGGATCAGGGTGTTTGAGAATGGGAGCCGTAGTAAAAGCTGCTTTGAGACGTTTAAAGGCAGCCTCTGCTTGCTCTGACCATCGGATCTTTTTTGGCAAACCTTTTAATAGGGAAGTAAGGGGAGCTGTGATAGTACTGAAATTTCTAATGAACCTCCTGTAAAAATTTGCAAATCCCAAAAATCTTTGCAGCTCCTTGACTGAAGTGGGAGTGGGCCAATTTACCACTGCGTCAACCTTGTGATCATTCATGATCACTCCCTGATTACTAACTACATATCCTAAGAAGTCGACAGACTCCAAGTTGAACTCGCATTTTTCTCCTTTAACATATAGATTATTGTCCAATAGCCTCTTCAACACTGCACGGACATGTTGCACATGAGTCTCCTGGTCTGGTGAGTAAACGAGAATATCGTCTAGATATGCAATGACAAAGTTCCCTAGCATATCCCGCAGTACCTCATTTATGAAAGCCTGGAAAACAGAGGGCGCTATAGAGAGCCCGAAGGGCATCACGAGGTATTCATAGTGCCCCCTAGTGGTCATGAAGGCCGTCTTCCACTCGTCTCCCTCTCTGACTCTGATCAGATTATAGGCACTTCTAAGATCCAGTTTAGTGAACACCTTAGCCCCTTTTAATTGTTCTAAAGCAACTGGAACTAGGGGAAGCGGATAGGGATAGGGCTTGGTGATTTGATTCAGGGCTCTATAGTCTATGCAAGGGCGCAGTCCTCCATCTTTTTTCTTTATAAAGAAGAAACTAGAGGAGATTGGGGAAGTGGATGGCCGAATAAACCCTTGTGTTAAAGCCTCCTGAATGTATACATCTAGGGCTTTCTGTTCTTCTTGGGTCAATGGATACACTCTGGCCTTGGGGAAAGTAGGATTATCTAGCAACTCGATAGCACAATCATATGGCCGATGAGGTGGTAACTTGGTAGCGTTTGTTTTATTGAAAACTTCTCTAATGTCTAGATACTCAGGTGGGATTTGACTTGGGGTTTCCACATCTGGACTTTCTACTGATGTAGATAACATGGAGACTACTGGAGGGGTCATGCAAGTGAGTAGGCATTTGTCAGACCACTTTGTGATAGTGTGTTCTGACCAAGAAATGGAAGGATTGTGTCTCTCAAGCCATGGGAGTCCTAATATCAGTTCGAACTCAGAATGTTCTAAAACTAAAAAAGACAGTGTCTCTTGGTGCAGAGCGCTGGTCCGTACAACGATGGGAGTGGTGATTTTGGAGATGGTCCCGACTCCAACAGGTCCTCCATCTAGCGCTGCCACCTTTAACACGTTCTGAAGACTTTCCACAGGAATCTTCAGCTGTTCCACGATCCGGGCATGAATGAAATTCCCTTCTGCTCCGGAATCTAGGAGGGCTGAAACAACAAGAGAATTGGATTGGCAGCAGATACTGACAGGTAATATAAAAGACTTGGAAACCAACCCTTTTGTGGGAACACTCACCACATTAGCATGCGGAGTGTACTCCACGTGCTGTCCAAGGGTTGGCGCCTTGCTCTTAGGAGGCCTCACTCTACAGTCTCTTATCCGATGTCCTGGGTTCCCACAGTATAAGCAGAGGTTGTTTGTGAGCCTGCGAAGTCTTTCCTCTGGTGTCAATCGCGCTGAATCACACTGCATCGGTTCCGTGGCTTCAGGTGATTCTGGTGGGCTCCCTATTCTGGAGAGGATTCTTCTGGGGTTTCTATCAGGCTTGTGTTTACGACGATCTTGCAAAAGATGATCCAGTTTAATGGCTAGATCAATGAGTTGATCTAAAGACAAGTCATCATCTTTGCATGCGAGTTCATTCAATATCTCCTGGTTGAGTCCTTGTCTGAACATTACTAAAAGGGCAGCCTCATTCCAGCCAGTACTGGCTGCTAGAGTTCGAAATTCTAGGGAATAATCGACCACTGAACGAGCTCCTTGTTTAAGTTTAGCCAGTAATTCCCCACTGACCCTGCCTTCATAAGGATGATCAAAAACCATTTTGAATTCACTAAGGAATTGGGCATATGACAAACTGTGAATCCTGTTCCAGCTAGCAGTAGCCCACTCTAATGCTTTACCCGCTAACCTTGATACAATGAAGGATATCTTAGCCTGGTCATTACTAGCAGGGGAATTGTCAAAAAACACAGTACACTGGAGCAAAAAGCCTCTACATTTGTCAGGGTTACCCTCAAACTTATCTGGTTTACTAACCGGGAAAGTAGTAAATGTGGTCGACACGGGAGCCAACGGAGTCGCGATGTTTACTTCAGGTTCAGTCATGCTGAGATTCTGAAGTTGAGTGCTCAGTTCTTTGACACTAGCGACGAGCTGCGCCAACTGGGACTGTTGATCAGCTTGCTGATGAGCTAACGTCTCCAGTGAGTGAGTTACCCCAGACAGAACCTGCTGATGCCTGCCGAGTAGCTGTCCTTGCTCCGTCAATGCCTTTTGCAAAGCTTCCGGATCCGCCATCTGCATAGGTGGCGAGGTATTCTGTAACGATGGAACAGAAAGCAGACGCTCGCGGTTTAAAGACAAAAAGGAAGCTTTACTTGGGGAATCAGGGATGCACACCGTAGTCAGATACCAAGCATGGGTCAGTTCCAAAAAACACAACAAGATGAGAATGGCTACCAAAACAAACAAGGGCAAAACAGTTCGGAGTCCACAAAACAAGCAAAGGGTCAAAATCACCAATCCAAATATCCAGGCAGAAGTACAAAAGGGCAAATCCAAAAACAGAGTCAGAGAACACGAGAAGAATAAAGTCATAACCAGAAACACAATCAAAGAAAACGCTCAGTAGTTTCATAAAGAAAGCAATACCTCGCAAATATTCTAACTAAAGCCCGGGCTTAAATATTATCTAAAACAGCTGCAAAACATTAGTATTCCGGCGAACTTGAGCGCTGATTGGATGATGAGGATCTCTCCGGAGTCATGTGACTTTGCTGAGGAGTCTGGGAAATGGAGTTCGTGTCAGAAGATGCGAGCAAGGGAACTAGCTTCGTCTGGTGAGTGGCAGGAAGCGTGACAATAACACAGAAATAACAGTTTAGAAAAGTCAAAATAGATGAGTAAAGAAAATAAATTGAGCATTAATCAACACCCAATAGTTCTTTGACAAATCATGGTCTGAATGAGAGGTGGCCAATCAGCGCTAAGTGGGTTTTACCTAGGACTGAAATTTTTTCCAGTGAATTGACCTTGGAAAACAAACAAAACAAACAAACAAACAAAAAAAAAACAAAAAGGAGAGACAGATTTTATTTTATTTTTGAACCACTTGTAGTTCTAACATTTGCATGGACAGTTAAAAAAAAGTTGAATTTGTATCTTGGTTATTGTCTATTTGATATTTGTTTGTTTTGTTGTTTAATTCATATTTTAAATAGTATTGTTTTAAAAAAACAAGGGATCGTTATTTAAGGTTTAAGCATTGAGGAAACCAAAATAAGTGGAACTAAAGCCATAAAGCAGCACTTTATAAAGTAGAATTTAAAAATAAACTAACACCTAAACCATAAACAGAGATTAATACTTACCATAGCCGATTTAAATCCTAAACCCTAACTGAAAGTGCAGATATAAGAAGCTAATTAATTACTGAAACTTTAATAAAGTTCACCAATTAGACCAACAAACTGAAAAAAAATAGGTAAACTACTGATTATCCAAGGACTGCGTCATTAAAATTACATATATTATACTGATTAACACAAGGTGAATATCTGGAAAAAAGGGATGCCTGTTGATTCTTTGAATTAGAGGGTAATTGAAGCTTTTGTGAACACTTGAAAGGTCTTCACTGTATTGTTTTTTTATTTCACTATTTGTTTTAATTTCTGTATTTATCTTGGTGAAGTTTATTAATTCTGTTGAAGCTAAGAAATCACAAATTCATTCCTTAATACAAACTCATATGATTTTTTTTCTGCACTGGTCTTGTCCCTTTTTTTATATTTTATGTAAAGTGCCGCTCCCCGAGCGAACCTACACTGGTCCATTCGAAACCCCTGACGCCTAGTTTGGTACTAAAGCTGACACACGGGTTACAATAGCGTTTCTAGCCTTTATAAAGCTTTTGAGTGCTTGTGGAGTGCAGTAAACGCCTTTTTTTAGTGTAAATGAATGCCTGAAACCAGGATTCCATGATTGTGCAGGTGTAGTCACCCAAGTTAATGTTTTACTGTTCTTTCTTATGGAAATGTGATTTTGTGTCAGTTTCTTTGGAGACAAAGGGTATTTTATGGTAGAAATGTCTGTTTATAATTATTATAATGTCTTCACTTTCAGATAATACTGCATAGTGTTTCTAGCTTTTCTGAAGCGTTTGAGCACTTGTGGAGTACAGTAAACGCCTTTTCAGTGTATCTTAACATATATAATGAAGATTTCAGCATTGTACTGTTTTAGGCAACCAAATTAATGCTTTAGTGTTCTTGCTCATGAAAATGTGATTTTAGATCAGTTCCTTTGTAGACAAAGGGTATTTTATGGCATAAATGTCTGTTTATAATTATTATAATATATTTACATTCAGATAACACTGCATAGTGTTTCTAGCTTTTCTAAAGGGTTTGATCACTTTTGGAGTGCAGGAAACACCTTTTTAGTGTAAACAAATGCCTGAAACCATGATTTCATGATTACATATAAAAGGTATTTTATGGAAGAAATGTCTTTTATAATTTATAATCATTATAATGTCTTCACATTAAGAAAATACTGCATAGCGTTTCTAGCCTTGATGTACGGCGTTGACTCAGGTCCACCATGGGCCAAAGCCAGGCCAAATAAATGTACCATATGCTCATCTTATATGGGCCATGTCTGGGCCAAATCCAGGCCAAATAAATTTACCATGCGCTCACCTTACATGGGCCAGGTCTGGGCCGAATTAGGGCTGAAGAACATAACCTTATCTTCACCTAAAATGACCCAGATGTGTGCCAGATCAGGTCCATACCATACTCTTACCCTACATCAGCCATGTTATGGGTTAGACAAAATTACCACTAGTTCTCCTTAAATGGGCCATATGTCAGGCACCCTAGCCGGCATTTTAATGTTTATTTATGGTTGAGTCAATGTTGTGAATCTGCTGCAGGTTTAAGGACATGATGCGCAGTATCAAGTATTAAGCCAGTATCTACTGTATACTTTGTAGAAGTCACTGATTCTTAAAACTCACCCGTATGCATACATGAATGTCAATGACAACACTAGAAATGATTTGGAAACAACAGCTTTAATTGTCTTGCAAAAACATACAGAACTTGCACAGACAAAATGGGTGGAATAGCAAGTATATAGGTAACAGTTACCATATACCAATAAACAGGTGTTAAAGAAAAATACAAACTAAAAGTGTGTGTAGTACACCATTGTGCTCGAATATATGTATACACTCACTGGCCACTTTATGTACAGCTACCGTGTATTTACACTCATTATCCATTTTATCAGCTCAACTTACCATGTAGGAGCACTTTGTAGTTCTACAATTGTAGTCCTACTGTTTCTCAGCATACTTTGTTAGCCCTCTTTTACTCTGTTTTTCAATGTTCAGGACCCCACAGAGCAGGTATTATTTGGGTAGCAGATCACTCTCAGCACTACAGTGAAGCTGACATGTTAAATGTATGGTGTTGCACAGAGTCACACCATTGCTTGAGTCTTTAAACACTTAAGTGTATTTGCTGGACTGAGAAAGACTAGAAAATAACTAACAAACTGGGCAACAACAGATGAGTTTACATCTCTAGGGCTAACAAGGACTAACAAGGTAGGCTTGTAATTTGACACAGTGGAGAGGACACAGTGTTTTAAAACAGCACAGCAGCACTGCTTTGTCTGATCCACTTGTACAACAACCCTCAATAACATACCACTACCATGTCAACATCACTGCAGTGCTGAGAAGGAAACCACCAAAATGATACCTATTCTGTGGTCATGATTGTCGATGAAGGAGTTAACAAATTATGCTGAGAAACAGATGGACTACATTCTCTATAACATTGTCTGCAGATGTGATTCTGATCACATGTAAAATTCAGAAAGAGGGCAGGAGGTGAAAAGCAAAATGGACAAGATGCAGGCCAGCCCATACTGCAGTCATATTTTTTCTCACAAAAATGTGTTTTACAGTCTGTTCCATTACATATAAAGGGTATTTTATGGCAGAAACAGAAATGTCTGTTTATAATCATGGCAATGTCTTCATATTAAGGTAATACTCCATAGTGTTTCTAGCCATTCTAAAGCGTTAAAGCCCTTGTGTAGTGCAGTAAATGCCTCTTCAGTGTAAATAAACGCCTGAAACCATGATTCTATGATTATACAGGTGTAGTCAGCCAAATGCTTTACTGTTCTTTCTCATGAAAATGTAACTTTAGGTAATTTCCTTGGGAGACAAAGGGTATTTAATGGTAGAAAAGTCTGTTTATAATTACTATAATGTCTTAAAGTTCAGATAATACTGCATAGTGGTTCTAGCTTTTCTACAGGGATAATAATGTTGAAATGAAAGACCTAACACCCATGCAAAGGTCCAGTGGCATGAGGCATTTGGAACAGGAGCTCTGAGGCCAGGTCCCAGCATCATATCACTAAAACAAAATCCCTTTAAATAAGACCAAGACCCAACCTCTTAGAATCGTTCCTGTTCTAAGAGGTTGGGTCTATTATACTATAATATTTGAATAGTAATTTGGAGGCCAAGGCCCAGGGTCTTTTAACTGTACTTCTGTACAGATGCCAATGATGAAAGGAAATTGCAATGAAATCTCTGATCCAATACCCAGTATGAGCCATTTCATTTTGAATGAGTAAGATGGGAATGGGACATGAGCTCTTAAACACAGGCCCAGAGGCCTCTATCCTACAAAAATAGAATAGGACATTGAAATTGTGGAAAGAAGACCTAGTAAACAGACAATTGAAAAAAATTGAGAATGCAGCTCTGAAACCCAGGCAAGGATCTGCCACCAATGATCCAGCCATTTAGACAGTAAATAATAAAATGTGGAAAGCGAGCTCTGAAGCTTAGGCCCAGTGTCCTCTCTTCAACATAAAACACCTTAGAATATATCAAATACATTTTTTTGGGAGGACTGAGGCCAAGGCCAATGACCAGGCCAAGGTTCTTATAGTCAATACTCTGCATTTTGCCACAGAAGAATGAAATCTGGGACATGATTCTAAGGCAACGGCCAAGGGCCCAGGTACTAAAACCAAAAATTAAGGATAGGGAACATAATAAGTCCTTGACCAGTCTCCACGGCTCATAAGAAATTGCAATGAAATTATTAAAGCATGAAAAAAGAACAAGTACCCATGACTCAGACATGTAGTGTATAAAAATTCTAAATTTGGACAGGAGCCAAGGCCTAACATCATCTCTTCAAACATAACATCTTCATAATAATACCAGGCCAACAATGAAAAAAAACTGCAATGAAATCTCTGAACCAAAACCCAGCATCAGCAATTTTATCTTGAAAGAGTAAGATGTGACTTGAGCTCTTATTTACAGGCCCAGAGGCCTCTAATCAATTACATTAGAATACGGAATTAGAATTGTGGAGAGAATTCTGTAGCCCAGGCCAAGTATCTAGTAAACATGAGCCAGAATTTTAGGCTTAAGATAACATAAAAGTTGAGCTTTGGGCCAAAGTTCATGGGCTCACTATCTAATATCCAACCCTTAAGAATAGTAACTATAATATTTAAATGGGAGCCTTCTTTGAACCCAAATCCCAACCTGTTCAGATAGTTGAAAATAAATTGTGAATGCAGCTCTGAAACCCAGGCAAGGATCTGTTACCAATGACATTTAGACTGTAAAGAATAAAATGTGGAATGGGAGCTCTGAGGCCTAGGCCCTGTGTCCTGTGTCCTGTCACTAACATAAATCACCTTAGAATATAGCAAATACATTTATTTGGAAGGACTGAGGCCCAGGCCCTGGTCTTATACTCAATACCCTGCCATTTTGCTTGGAAAGAAAGAAATCTGGTACATGGTTCTGAGGCAAAGGGCCTAGGAACTAAAACCAACACTTAGAGATAGAGAATATAATAAAACCCTGATTAGTTGTAAAACCTTAGAATATTACGAAGAAATTTGGTTGTGTTCTCTGAAGCCCAGACCCAGGGACATGTTCTCAAGCTTCATGTTTTTAAGCTGTGAAAGATAACATTGTAAGGCTGTGGTCCATAGCCCAATAACAATGAGCCAAACCTTTAGAAAGGGACATAATTACACTGAAATCGCATTTATTGCAGTCCACAAGCGCTAAAACGCTTTAGAAGAGTCAGAAACGTGATGGAGTTTTGAATGTGTTCCTGTAAATCAGTAATCAAATGGATTAGATATTGTAATCAATAATCAAAGCAGGAAGAGCTGACTAACAAAGAATAATAATCATCTCACAAAGGATAGGCCTTAGTTTGTCTGCAAGGGATTTTTGACACTGAAGAGTTCCTGAAGCTATAGAAGCTTCTACAAGCCTGTGAGCATTTGCTGACACAGTAAAAGAGGGCAAGCTGACCCTCAAAGAGCAGAGTAAGCTGATAAGAACCTGTTGAAACCAGCTTTTGGAGCAATAATGCAATAGTTAAATTAATAGCCTTGAGAGGATGGAACGGCTTGGTACAGTCAAGCTAAGATGATTTTAAAAAAACTGATATCATGTATGTTTGGAAATAAGGGTTACCAAGAAAAGTGCAGAGTTTGGATATAATGGGGACTAAGATGATATGGAATTGTGTAAAAGGGAGGGGTGATTACTTCATCACCCCAAACAGGATATAAAAAAGGATGTTTCGTGATGTTCTTTGCATTGTGGTTGTCCGGGAACCATACACTTTCATTTCTTAAGTTTGAAAAAGAAATTAGATAACAGTAAAGAAGATAGGGCTATAGCTTAGAACATTTTGAGAGTCACCGTCCTATACGTTTGGACCTTGGGCAAGGAGAAACAGCTCTTGGTCCCGACATAATCTGGTGGCCCGTTAAAGCGGGGACAGGTGACGAACCTGAAAGACCACTGCATTACCAGCACCAGGCCTGCAGCGGACAGCCACCTCATTGCTCTGTGAGAAAGGTCTGCCCACAGCACATGCATACTAGAGGTAAGCAGACACCTGTTTTAAAGATCTGCTTTACATGTGGGAACAGGCTTTGCTCACTGGGATATGTGGTTGCGATTTGATATAGTCTTAAAGTAACTGTCATTTAAAAATTGAACAAGGAAAGTTGTAAGCTGAGTGAGAAGGGAGGAAAATGTAAAAAAGAAAAATGTTATAAAAAGGAGTAATAGTTAGAAAACAATCGGGTGGAAAAATAATCCTTTAGAAGCCTTGCTGTGAAAATAAAAAAAGTAATGATGAGAAAAAGCCACCAACTGACCAAAGAATAGTGAATGCAGAGAAAAAGTGATGATGAAGAGTGATGATGAAAAGAGATGATGAAGCATTAAGAGATAAAGAGAGAAAAAACATGCTATAGAGAAAAAGCACTGAAAGATAAATGTTAAATGTTTGTCTGTGTGATGTTGTCCGAACATGTGGCCATAAAATGTCAAGGGGTTAAGAGAGTAACAGTTTCAAATGCATGACTGACTGCAGCAGCATGAGAAAATCAGGAAACAGGTTAATATTTCATATAAATGTAGAGGTGTGTATTACAACATTGAGAAATTTTGAGGAAGTTGTAATTAGGATCACAACAATAATGATAAGAAACAATAAAGTTACAGAACAAGAGGTGAAAATTAGTGAGTACCAATAAAAAAAGAGAAAATATCCCTTTGGGAGATCCATTAGATTGGATGAAACGCGTTTATTATCTGTAACGCAAGAATACATACCAGCACTGTCATTTAAAGCTATAAAAATACTATTCTTTAGAAGGAGGAGGAGACAGACAGACAAATGATTGAGCTACTTGAAGTGAGGTATAAAAGTAGGATTACGTACAAACAGTTGACAATAACAGTTACAACAGTGACAAGTGTAAATGTTAAAAAAGAAAGGGAGTTTGGAGAGAGAAAGTGGAAACTAATTGAGACTTGGGTAGGACCCAATTTAGTCCATAGTAACAGGGCGTGGTTGAGCAAACACATGGAGCAAACACATGAACCAAACCTTGGGTGCTTCAATAGAGAGTAGAGTGATTGGATTAGAATATCAGTGGTAGATATTCCATGGATAGCAACCTGTTAAAAGAGACACAGGGAATTAGAACACATTTCTGGCTAGAGAGAACTTATAGAGACATAGAAGGGAGGGAGTACTGGCAGTCACCCACTTTGATTAATGAGAAGTTGTGGAGATTAACACAGTGGGCGAAGTGGGATGAAGTGCAGACAGTGTTTCCAAATCATAGTCTGAGAGAGAGAATAAAGGACACCTGGAACAAGGATTTTCTGTCACCAGTATTAAATTTATTATTAACAAGTGAAGTGCCATTAGAAGTTGTGAAGCAGTGCAGGGAACTAGAAATCCATCTCACAGTTGTGAAAAGAAAGGTGCTTTGATAGAGAGGACTAGCAACATCTATACTTGTTGATAACACTAACGTGTTGGGACAAGGCCAGTATTATGAATTGCTAATGAGACCAGCTGTTACACTGGGGGAAAATAAAGGCAGTTGTGCATTGGAACGACTCTGCTGTCTTTGGCCTCGAGGCTACACACAGAACAGCCCCAGGAGTGCATTATTTTACAATACTCTAAATCAGATCGATAGGATAAAGAATGGATGTTGTGTATAGATTAAATTCTAAAATATTTGTCTATTCAAAAGAAGACAAATTATGGCAAGAGAGAAAGCAGTTGCTTTAGGATGGTTAACACCCCTTCGGTGGGTTAAAATAAGGGTAACTGACCCATTGTGTGACATCCTACACCCAGATCCAAACTTGGAGGCTGTAGTGTTACACAGTTCTAATCAGGAGAATAGTCATGTAAGTGCTTTTGTGCGAGTACAACATGTTTTCAGAGACACACAAAATGAACTGATCAAGGGAGATTACTTTAAAAACATCCCACTGAATTAAGGGAAAAAGAGGTGTGAAGGGCATGGTTGGTGAAAACCTGGCTATATAAATTAATTGGGGGGGTTGAAATTGAAAGTAAAAGGTTATCAAATATATGAGTAATAGCAGTCTTGTCTTGGCAGGAGAGAAATTGCTGCCATGAGTGAGAAGGAGAGAGAGAGGGAAAAAGGACGGTGGACTACGTGCATGCTCATACATGAACAGCCCCTCCCGTTGAGGAATCACCACTCCACACAGTGAGCTTCAGACACAGACAGCTCTAGCCTGTATAGGATAAATTCTAAGTTTTAACTTGCAAAGCTAAGGTTACGATGGGGAGCAAATCAGCAAACTCAAACAAGGAGAAGAAACGACACCCTTTAGTTTAATGCTATCAAAAGGCATTGTGTCTAAAAAAGAATTAAAACGCAGTATGGAGAAATGGAACAAATTAACACGATTTGAGGAAAAACAGTGGCCTCTTGGGGGGTCCTTTGATACTGAATTGTGTACAATTGTAAAGAATCTGAAAGAGAAGGGAATCATGAGAACACAGGCTCAACTGGCTGCAGACCAAAATAGACTGACAACTGCTAGAAAGAAAGTGAAAGAAACACAAGCTCAACTTACTGAAAAGCAGCGTAGGCTAGCCATTTTGCAAGCTTTCTGAGAAAATGCCACACAATTAAAAGAGAAAGAGCAGAGTTATGCACAGACACAGGAAACTGAAAACAAGAAGGGCCCCCAGGTGAAAATAAATGAGGAGAGACCTCCACCTTATGCACCAAAACCCCCTACTGCTCCAAAACTAAAGAATGTGGCTCATCAATATCCACTGATTGCAACAGAAGAATGGAAAGAAGCAGAGTTGGAAATGAAAGGCTCTTTGAGATTTAGAGCTAACGATCCAGAGCAAGAAAGGCTGCAAGCGGGTAACAAAGAGGAGAAGCTGATAAACTTCCATGACCTTACCTGTAGTAGATCTCTTTCACCTGCATCACAGCTTGAGTCAGCAATAGATGTTGATGAAGAACTGTTGAATCCAGAACTTTGCCCGCTATCAGAACACAAAACTAACATGTATTATCCAGGAACCCATGAATCAGCAAGACTAATATCATCATGGGAAAGGGCCCCCAATCAGAGGAATGCAGCTGCTCTGATGACCACTTCAGAATGTAGAAGCCAACTACAATATGAACAGCAGCCAACCCAAAGAGGAGCTGTGTGTGATGAACAAGTTTTTCAACAAATTCATGGAGTAGTTGTCATTGAGCCATTTCACAAGGCAGGAAGTAGGCAACAAGCTATACAAAGTGAAGCAGATGAATTGCACAATTACACAAGAAGAGCAGCGACGCGAGGAAGAATTACAACAGAGACGAAGAGAACATGAGGAGTTGGCAAAGCAGTTGGAACAGACTTCTCAAAATCTCACAAAGAGGATAGATGAGCTGGAGCAGAGAGTAAAGGAGGATATCAAAGAACAAAGAAAGTTTCATTGATACATAAGATTACGATGACTGGTCTTTAAATATGTATAGAAACTCAGTATGGGATGCTGTTAGGAAGGAGTATCCATCAGTGATGGATCCCAGCCAACTGGAAACAATGGAACTGAAACCGGGTGCATGTGTCAACGAATTTATCAGCAGTTTCCAAAGAAAGTGGCTGGAAGAAACAGGCTCCTCCTGGAACCAAACTGAAACCAACCAAAGACTCTTTCAAATGATGCTTAAGAGAAGCCTACCACAGGAAGCGCAGAATGCACTTGGAGTCATGAGACTGCATAACATGGAATGGAAAGTCTTTAAAGACCATGTGATTCATCACGTGGAGAGATACAGGCGCAGTTGAATGAATTGAAGAAAAAAGATAAAAAGAAAGAAAAAACAGTCAAGCTCCAGTAATAACACCACAAGTGGGAGGAGCCCCAATAGTTAAGCAACAAGACCAGTCAGTGTCTGCCTCACAAGACAATGTTATCACACAAGCAGCAGTTGTGACACAACCGAATCATCAACCAAATTATTAACCAAATCAAATGCCCGCCAGTAACCAACAGAACATGCCAAATGTACAGCCTGTAACTGTAACTTCAGGGTTACAGCCCATCAATGTCTATGTGAATGGAGGACCAGGAATCAGAAAGAACAGAGGAAGAGGAGGTCCATTGAGACCAAAGAGTATGCCTCCAATGGGCATTCTGCCTCAAGTTACTGCTGGACGTGTGGACAAGCAGGACACGTGAGTCGCAATTGTCCCAATGGAGAAGTGCTTAATCAAGAATGGTATTGACGGTGAGAACCGAGAGGGGGAGTATCTACAATTGGTGGCCTCCACATCGATAGTGCCAATGGTCAATGGTTGACAAACATTACCTTTTCTGGTGGATACAGGGGCCACACATTCAGTGATTGGCCCAGAAGGGGCTTACCTCCCCCTGTCCAGCAAAAAGATCAGGACACTAGGTTTCTCTGGGAAAATGCAAACACTGAAATTTACTGAACCACTGGAACTGGCCAGTGACACACAAAGATTAGTAATGCTCCTATTGTACTCTGACACATGCCCAGTTCATCTATTGGGAAGAGATATACTGTGCAAGCTGAATGCAGACATCAAATGTACGCCTGATGGAGTTCTAGTAGACTTTCCAGTGCCAGTATGGCAAATTCTTTTGACTGCTGCTGAATGCGAACCACAAACACCCCCACCAACAGTTTATTGGCTGCGACTGATGGAACCCAATTTGTATAATAATTTCATGACATGGAAAACTTGGATACAGGCAGTTCAACTGGAGATGGAGGAAGTGTTCGATGATTTGCACTGCACACTGCTATATGACCCAAACAATGCTCATGAAGAGTATGCCTCAGCTTGGAGAGAATGTATGGAGGGACGATCCATCCTTGTGACGACTGGAGATATGATTATAAGTCCACAAGGTGCGGCAGTGGAAGCAGAACTAGATCCAGACGCAGCTCAGTGGTACAAAGTACCAGGTGCTATTTCATGTTTCACTAATGGTTTCAAAAGACTGTCAACCTAAAGATCTTGGACCAATGATGAAAGCCAGCAAAGCAATAAACTGGATAAAGACTAACAAGTACATCCATAGATGATATAGCCATGAAGTCAGTAGACAGAACGGTGGCAGAAAAGGTCTTGGTAGACAGAGTGAAACCTGTTTCTCAATATGTCTTGAGTTCAGAACAAGAAGAACTGTTGAAGCAAGTGCCAGACAAACTGTGGACCCAACACCATACTGATGTAGGCTTAGTGAAGTCTGCAGGAGAAGTTCAGATTAAAGTGAAACCAAACGTGTGACTTCCATTCCAAAGACAATACCCACTTAGCACAGCAGCATATGAATGGATTAAACCCACAATTGAAGGGCTAGTGAAGGCAGGAGTTTTAGTTGAAACTAGAAGTCCTTGCAATACCCCAATTTTCCCTGTCAAGAAACCAAACTCAGATAAATGGCGCTTGGTGCATGACTTGCGAGCAGTTAATGCTGTGGTTGATGCTGAGAGACCTATTGTACCAGATCCATATACCTTGCTTTCAAACATACCAGCAGATACAA
The DNA here is from genome assembly GCF_904425465.1 of Colossoma macropomum. Lineage (NCBI taxonomy): Eukaryota > Metazoa > Chordata > Actinopteri > Characiformes > Serrasalmidae > Colossoma > Colossoma macropomum. The sequence continues at coordinate 19,159,040 of NW_023494799.1, read as the reverse complement.
TGTATTATACTGTTATTGATTTGTGTTCAGCCTTCTTCAGCATTCCATTGCATGAACAATCAAGGTATTTGTTTGCCTTCAGTTATGGGGGTAAGCAATACACATACACAAGATTGCCACAGGGCTATTATGAAAGCCCCTCAGTGTTCAATAGAGTAGTGGCGACAGACCTGAGTGACATTCAAATGGAAAGTACAATCCTACAGTATGTAGATGATTTGTTGATTTGTAGTCCAACTAAGGAACAATGTGAGAAGGACTCCATTACAGTCCTAACAGCCCTGGCAGAGAAAGGACACAAAGTGAGCAAAAATAAGCTACAATTTTGTGCTAGGGAAGTGGACTATTTAGGCAGGCGTCTAAAAGGAAACAAATGTCCAGTTATGCCATCTCACATAAAGTTAGTCCAAAGTGCACCAAAACCAACAACAGTCTTGAAGATGTTAACCTTTTTAGGAATGATAGGATATAGCAGACAATGGATCTGTGATTTTGCACAGAAAACAGCCCCATTAAGAAGATTGATGCATAGTGTGGGCCAACAAAACCTAAAAGGACGGTTAGTATGGGATGATGAGGCAGAACAGGCTTTTGAGCAAATTAAAATAGATCTATGTACAGCCCCAGCACCTGCTAGTCCTGATTATTCCAAACCATTTCAGCTGTATGTAGCTACTAAAAATGGGTATGCCAGTGCTGTTCCGACACAAGAACATAACGGCCAAAGCCAACCAGTTGCTTGTTTTAGTACCCAACTTGACAAAATTGAACAAGGAATGCCACCTTGTTATCAAGGGCTGGCGGCTGCAGCATTTGTATACGAGAAGGTAACATCCATAACTATGGGACACAGGGTTGAGCTTTTTACAAATCATGCCTTGCACACTCTGTTAACATCTCTTTTGTGTTAACCAACACTAGGAGGACAGGATATGACATCATTCTTTCAGCTCCTGAACTAACAATACGAAAATGCTCCAAAGTGAATCCAGTGGAAAGAGGCCCAGACAGAAATTTGGCAGAATATGCTGTAGCCAAATACAGACCAGACACTGATGATTTTGAGACATTATTTAGAGCTAGCATTCCACAACCTTGCTCAGTGCAGCCAGCTGAAATAAAAGCACTAACTAGTGCATGCCAACTAGCTAAAGGAAAACGAGTATCAATCTTTTCCCACTCCTCCTACGCCTATGGCATATGTCAAGTTTATGGCCCTATCTGGGCACAAAGAGGATTTGTATGCGTAGTGTGGACCAACAAAACCTAAAAGGACGGTTAGTATGGGATGATGAGGCAGAACAGGCTTTTGAGCAAATTAAAATAGATCTATGTACAGCCCCAGCACTTGCTAGTCCTGATTATTCCAAACCATTTCAGCTGTATGTAGCTACTAAAAATGGGTATGCCAATGCTGGGACTAAAATTTCACACAGGGAGGCTATAGCAGAGCTGTTAATAGCAATCCAATCCCACTGAGGCACCAAATTTGAGAAGAGCTCAAACAAATCCTCCCTGGTCACTACGTCTACATGAAGACATTTAAAAGAGGTTGGCAAGAACCAAGACGTGAGGGTCCTTTCAAGGTAGTTTTAGCCACCCCAACAGCAGTCAAGGTCGAGGGACGAAAAGTGTGGATCCATCTGAACCATTGTTCTGCTGCACCTCTAGCTCAGAGACCACCCCAACCAACTCAACCTATAGACCTTCCTCCAACACAACAGGGAGATCGCAATAGTGCAGAGGACTCTCCAGGGGAAGGGCCAAGTGGATGCACCAGACCTTTCACAAAAGCTCAAGCTAGTCAGGCAACACCACCTGAAGAAGAGGATAGAGACGACCCAGACTCAGATTAAGGTAGTTTTGACCTAAGGAGGGTGTGCAGGAGCCCTGTTGAGGTGGGAGGAGTGTTGATTGGGCGTGCCCGCACTCTGAGCACTAAAATACATCAAGATAGGTAAAAGCTCACCCCTATATGCCATTACCATATTTATCACATAAGTAAATGATCAAAAAACCAAACATGTTGCTCAACATATTGTTGGTGCTTTTGCTAATAGATTTCAATCATGGAAAGGAGCTCATCTTAACCATCATGGAAGGAAACACAATCACCTTTAGTCTTGATTTCTGTTTTGTAGTCTCCTGTCTTGATTCAACTTATGCTCAGCAGTTGATAACTGCTATCAAATATATGTGCTTAGGTCTCACGTACCAACATAACCCCTCATGGGTTTGCAGACGATGGGACGAAGTATGGTGGAATACAGGTGTTAATGGTTATACTTACAAACAATACACCCCTAAGATTTTCAGAATAGTGTTACTCTGATTCAAGGCCGTAGTTCACACCCCTGTACAAGGGATTGCAACCCACTATATTTAACCATCAAGAATGCCACCCAATTAATATATGGAACCTACGGCCTCAGAGCAGACGTCACAGGCAAAGACCCAATAGGTAGACTTAAAATTCATGTCCTCAAACCTAATACAACCACCACCACAGCTAGTCATGCCTGAAATAAAGATATTTTTCTCCAGAGACCCAGATGAAGTGATAGCAATAGAAACTGGCTTCAGAGACACAAACAAATGGATTGATTGGATGCATTACATAGCACTCACTTTGGGTGCTCGAGATACTATGCATGTTCCACTGTAAAACCAGTATTGACAACAGCTCCATTCCCAGCTTTATTAGATGACTCCAATCGTACTACGTGCCTTCTGATCTTACTTTCCTCAATGACTCAGATTGTGCCAACATGCATTGGAAATTCCCACCAGTTAAAAAGTTTGGACATGTTACACCCCGGTTTGAACCAGCTGAAGGAAACTACTTCCCAGCTATGAACTTCTCAACAATGACTGTTGCCAGAGCTGATGTTTGGTGGTACTGCAAAAAGACCACCCTTAGACCAACTCTGCCAAAGACTTGGAAGGGCACCTGTGCCCTTGCAGTTTTGACTGCCTGTAGCCATAATTACCCTGCATGAAAACACTATGCACCACAGAACCAAGATATTGACAGCAGTTCCTGGCAGTTTTGATAACAACATTTACATTGATGCTACAGGAGTCCCAAGAGGTGTCCCTGATGAATTTAAGGCGAGCAATCAAATAGCAGCAGGATTTGAATCTGTTTTGTTCTGGTTGTCAACCCTCAACAAGAACGTTGATTGGATCAACTACATTTACTACAATCAACAGCGCTTCATCAGTTACACCAGAGATGTTATGAAGGGCTTGGCTGAACAGCTGGATGCCACTAGCCTGATGGCATGGCAGAACAGGATAGCACTGGATATGCTCCTTGCAGAAAAAGGAGGGGTATGTGTCAAATTTGATGCTACTTGCTGCACTTTCATTCCTAACAACACCACCCCTGATGGCTCTGTGACAAAGGCCTCATATGGCTTTACTGCCCTAGCCTATGGATGCTGCGTTGTCCCATGTGCTTGAGGACTTCTGGAAAGACTCACTGAACCCGCCCTCACAAAAAAGGATTCTAAACACCCATACCACATGATGGCGGCCGTTGACCCTATAACACCGATTCCTATGTCAACCTACAAGACCTGTGCCCTGGTACTGCAAGTTGAGCACCCTACCAACAACAACACCATCCGCTTGACTTGCCAATGACTATGGATGATTGACTGGGTGAGACTGACGTACTGGTGACCTCTTGTCTCCGCCTACACCGCGCCCCCCTGCGTGACGTAAAGTCACTGGGGTAGAAGAAGATTTGACGTTGTGTACAACAGTTTGTGTTGTGTATAACCATTGTATCTTTATTAACCATCAGTTACTCAATTATGTAACCTGTATTTACTCTCACTTAGTATCTACTTTCATATATTGTGTGCACCTTTCTGTTACATTTATTATGTTTATCTCTGTCCATTCTTTCCTTTGGTGTCATTGTTTTGTGCTTTGAGACCTGTGTTTAATGAATTGGTCTTGTAAAACTTTATTATAAATATTTTTCAACAGTCTGGCTTGCTTTTGGCTTCACACCGGGTGTCCAGCTGCAAGAAGTTGGGGTTGCACACTGGTTGTGACCTTTGGGGCTGAGTTGGGACTGGAATAGTCCACTTTGGGCTAAACGGCTTCTTTGGAACACCTGTGCCTAATCGGGCACTTGAAGCCTTGCCTTTAAGGCCTGGTGTAAGGTTGCCATAAGGCTGCATCAGACCAGAAAAGGACCGATCAAGCTGTGCCCGCTATTACTTATTTCTCGCCCTCACTTTGCAAGTTTGCCAGACTGTCTGATTTGCTCCTAAACTTATGATTAATAATTAATCTTACACTTTGTAGTCAGTATTAACTACTGCATCCAATTGCACAAATGTTGATTACTGTTGGAGGGAAATGATTGTGGATTAAGTTTGATTTTAAGAATTGAGTTTGATCTAATCATTGGACATTTGGGTTTGTTTCGATGATTAGACGTATAACCTTTGATTTCCTGATTCGGTTTGTGGTGTATGGTCTGTGGTTTATTTTGCCTTTTCATTTGATTTTAACTTGATTCTATAATCATTAATATCAGTTTTCCACTTTGTTATCTTGTGTTGTTCAAAGAAAATAGGTTGAGGGTTCATGATTATAAATCATGAAAAGCATGAAATGAAATTTTGAATAAGTATTCCTGTAAATCAGTAATCAAATGGATTAGATATTGTAATCAATAATCGAAGCAGGAAGAGCTGATTAACAAAGAATAATAATCCTCTCACAAAGTATAGGTCTTAGTTTGTCTGCATAAGGGATTTTTGACATTGAAGAGTTCCTGAAGCTGTAGAAGCTTCTAGAAGCCTGTGAGCATTTGCTGACACAGTAAAAGAAGAGGGCAAGCTGACCCTCAAAGAGCAGAGTAAGCTGATAAGAACCTGTTGAACCCAGTTTTTGGAGTCAGTTTAATAATGTAATAGTTAAATTAATAGCCTTGAGAGGATGGAACGGCTTGGTACAGTCAAGCTAAGATGATTAAAAAAAAAACTGATATCATGTATGTTTGGAAATAAGGGTTACCAAGAAAAGTGCAGAGTTTGGATATAATGGGGACTAAGATGATATGGAATTGTGTAAAAGGGAGGGGTGATTACTTCATCACCCCAAACAGGATATAAAAAAGGATGTTTTGTGATGTTCTTTGCATTGTGGTCGTCTGGGAACCATCTTGCCACTCAAGCTCAATAAAAAGGAAGGCCTTTTTCTTCCTTCTACAACTTTTTACCTTTTGCAGATACACTTTCATTTCTTTAGTTTGAAAAAGAAATTAGATAACAGTAAAGAAGATGGGGCTATAGCTTAGAACATTTTGAGAGTCACCGTCCTATATGTTTGGACCTTGGACAAGGAGAAACAGCTCTTGGTCCCGACAAACGCTATGCAGTATTGTCTTAACTTGATGACACTATTATGATTATATGCAGACACGTCTGTCGTAAAAATACCAATTAAATGTAAAGGAAGTGACAAATTACAATTTCATGAGCCAGAATACTAAAACTTTAACTTGAGTGACTAAACCTGAACAAAACCGAAATTGTCATCACACTGAATAGGCGTTTACTGCACTCCATAAGCGCTTAAACGCTTTATAAAAGCCAGAAACGCTCTGCAGTATTATCTTTAAGTGAAGACACTGTAGTGATTATAAACAGACATTTCTGCCACAAAATACCCTTTATCTTTAAACGAACTGACATAAAATCACCTTTTCATGAGAAAGAACAATAAAACTTGATTGACTAAACCTTTACAATACTGAAATCGTTAATATTGATAGATAACGTCGTTAAAAATAATGACAATTTTTGTTTGATTCACTGTTTTATTCACAACGAATCAATAAAATCTAGAAATGTCACACACGTCTGCATTTCTCTCAACAAAATATTCAACAAATGTTTCAATCACTTTCCAAACATTAACTGGATTCTTTGTTGAAAAGGTTTTATCACACAAACATCTAATATGTATGTATATAGGCAAAGCACATGACTCATTTTTACTGTATTGTTACTCTTAGGCATAAGAGATAAAATCTTACTGATAGTCACATAAGTTGGTTCGTTAGAATCTATACATAGCTGCATCAAATGGCACCATTCATCTGACGCTGATTTGACAATATCCATTTAATTCTTGAAATTTTGTAAACGTTTAGCATCAACATCATGCACGCTATTAAAGAGTCTAAAATCATCCACACAATCGTCAATACATTTATACAACAAATTGGTCAATTTGTAGTTCACACAGTGTTTCAACACACGGTCTGACAGACCCTGGAATCCACAAACATTCCCCATTTGCCTTAAACAGTGCTGCAATTTTTTTAACCTGTTTTACAACAGTCAACAGCGTCGGCGACAAACAGTTCGGATGTTTGATCAACTAGGTTTTCTCTTATTTCCTGTAGCTTTTCCACAATGTATGGCTCACACTGTAATTCACAGACAACTGTTTTGGCACATCCTTGATTTTTTAGAAGAGGCAGATGTATTCCAAAACACTTTAGAAGCCCCGCTATGGCCTGTTTTAACTCGGGTGTGAACAATGTCTGTGTTATATCTTTATAGTATCTTTCAAAAAAGAAGATATTTGGCTCAAACAGGCATGAATGTCGAAGTTGACTGGGGTGTTCCACTTCACAACCGAGACACGTTTCCTTCAGTTTGTCGTTTATGATGTGTTGTAGGATTACAACGACAGCAGGCTTTATCAGCTTTAACGCTGTAGTGCATACTTGACCATCCACATCGGTTGGATCAGATATAGTTTTGCATTCAGGAGCTTCTGACAAGTGTTTCACCATCTTCATTACCTGCAGGCAACGTCTGATGTCTAGACACCAACCCTTCCAACGGTTCCAAAAGGTATGTCATCTTCACACTTCCAAGATTGTCACTGTATTGATCCAGCCAACTGTTGTCTGACACTGTGTTGATCGCAGTCGATTCATCATAGCTGTAGTTCACAACGCCACGACCTGTGTCGAGTGGTGCATAATCGAAGTCCGGCACTTGATAATTTCTATACCACAGAGGCCCAAGGTTGTCACGATGGTCTGCTGGAAGAAAATCCTCAAACATGTCGGCTTAAGTGATAGACCTGTCTTGACATTGTACGCCCTTTGAATGGCTGGGGTCCCCTTTTAACAAACACTACGGGAAGGTGGTGATTCTGTTTGACGCTCCCCTCATACGTCATAAGCCAGAGAATCAAATAGGTTAATCTTTACACCCTTAAAGTGCTCGAGAGGCCTGCTACCAAATGCATTGCCATATCGTTTCTTCCTTGGCGCAAAAACCAAATTGGTTTCACTACCACTAGAACTAACAGTTGGCGTAACTGTAGAATCTCTAAGAAAAGTCTGATTTACACTAGCAGTAGACATTTTGCAACAAAAAAAACATGCAAAACCACCAGTGTGGTGACTGCTTAAATACTATATGCAAGCCACACACACACACACACCCACACACACACTCAGGTGTCATAAATCTTGGGGGGTGTGTGGGTGTCGTAAAAACCCTACTGGCTTGTCAATCAAAACTGAGCTGTCAATCACAGGGGGTCATAAATCAAGGGTCATAAATCACGCGGGGGGGGTCATAAATCACTCATTTGACAGAACGTGTATGATTCATACTACTCTGATCCAACCAGGCCAAACTTAAAGGATCACTCCAAGTCAGCAAGTCCAGAGTGATAGAATTACAGCATCAGGAGTCTTTGATCTAGGTTTTAGTGATCATTGCCCAATCATGTGCATCAGGAGCACTAGAAAGGTTCTAGAATGGTGATCAGGGGAAATTTTGAATATTTTAACGAGCAGGCCTTTTTACATGATCTTGCACTTAATAATATTCACTACACTTCTGAACTTCAGAATGTTGATACAGCACTTAAGCACTTTAGTACAACCTTTCTCTCTGTGGTCAGCAAACACGCACCTTTTAAAAACTACAGAATTAAGGATAGATCAAGCCCCTGGTTCTCTAATGAAATATCGTTGTTTCTTAAGGCAAAACATAAAGTGTGGAAACTTGCTAGACAGACAAGGGAGGAATCTCACTGGCTTACATTTAGAACACTTAGAAACAATTGCACTGATTAGGAAAGCTAAATCAGACAACTATTTGAATCTGATTTCTAGCTCTCAGTCAAACCCAGTTAAGTTTTGGAAGGCTGTTAACTCGGTAAAAAATAAGCACTTATCTTTTGTTCCACCTCAGATTGCACTGGATGATTGTCTGATAACTGACCAAGAAGACATGTGTGTAACTTTTAACAACCCCTCGCTGCTGCTGGTCACTTATATGACAGAATGTCAGTAACTTTGTGTCTAAATGTTACAAAGTGTTAGTTAGTGTTAGTGCAAAGATGCTCTAAGCCGTAATGCCTGTTTTACCCTGCACCCCTTTCCTTTAGTGTGGTCACAAAAGCACTTTTAAATATCAACCCTGGAAGATCAACGGGCGAGGATAAACGGGATCCCTTTTTCTTAAAACTTGCCACTCCAAACATTTCAGAGCATGTTGCTCATATTTTTAATCTCTCGATTTTATCAAGCTGGGTAAAACTGCCTTTAGCTATAGTGCACCAGTGAGCTGGAACAAGGTACAACATACTCTAAAGCTTGACTTGCTCATTTCTCCTAGGGTCTTTAAACTACTTTCTAATTATTTTAGTTCTGTTTTTCTATTTTATGTACTATTATTATTTTTACGTATTTTCATATTTAATTGTTACCTATTATTGTTGTATTGTTTCTTATTCATATTATATAAATTGATTTTATTGTTGTGTATTTCTTAAGATTTTTAAACATTTTCTTTTACTATTTTATCTTTACTTTGAAATCATAAATTTAACAATCTTAATTTATGTGTTTTTTTTATTGATCCTGTGGTTATCGGCTACATTGTAAATGAAGGCCCCCCCTAAACCTGTATAATACCGAATTCATCATTGTAGGCCTTAAGTTACTTTGAAAAGCTTTAGAAAGGCTAGAAACGCTATGCAGTGTTATCTGAATATGAAGACATGATAATACTGCATAACGTTTCTAGCTTTTATAATGTGTTTGAGCACTTATGGAGGGATCGAAAGGCCTGTTCAGTGTACCTTAGCATGCACAAGGATGATTTCAGTATCGGTTTGTCACTCAAGTTAATGCTTTAATGTTCTTTCTCATGAAAATGTGATTTTAGATCAGTAATGTTCCCCTACAGAATCAGCCTTTGAATTTGGGAATAGAGTAAGGAGGTTGGCTCAGCGGGCTTATCCAGGGGTTGATAGGGCAATTGTAGATATGCTGGCTAAGGATCGTTTTGTCACTAATTTTGGGAGAGGAGATGTAAGAATGCAACTAAAGGCAGCCAAGCCTAAGAGTCTTGAAGATGCTATTATTTTGGCTATTGATTTGGAGGTTTTAAGGGAGTTGGAGAAGGAGGCACAGCAGAAGCCAGGGTACGGGGTGTTCAGGTAGCTAGAGAACCACAAGTACCAGCTGTTGCCTTAAATGATGTTTTAAAAGCTATTGACCAATTGTCTAAGGAGGTGCAGAAGCTGAAGGAAGAAAGGAGAGTTCCTTCTAATCCTTTCCCAGGTCATCAGCCTTTTAGGTCAAGGGTTGTTTCTGATCCCGCTGGGAAAAGATGTTGGCAGTGTGGGGAACTGGGTCACCTAAGCAGAAGCAGCCAGGAAGCTAGAGTGGGTGGGTGCACAGGGCTGCTCACTCACCCCTCAGGATTCCCCAAGTCAGCCCTCAGGTTTCAGCAAAGATCCTGGATTGGGATTTTATGTAGATGGTCACATTAGAGGAAGTAATGTTAAGTGTCTTATTGATACAGGTGCACAAGTTTCTTTAATAGGTAGTGATTTTTTTGGTTCTTTTGATAATTTACAATTGAATCGTGTTTTTGGTCTGCAGGGACCTTAGTCAGTCAGTACTTTTGGGCACAGATTTTCTTTCTAAGTTTGGAGCAGTGGTAGATTTGCAGGCTCGTTCTTGCTCAGTGTTGGGTAAGAAACTGCCCTTGATTGGGATTTTAGGTAAAGGAGAAGTAGGAAAAGTGGTAGTAAAGGAAGATGCCTTGATTCCCCCTTGTTGAGAAGTGCTGCTGTCTGGTCTGGTACTGGGGATCTACTCTGATGTGTGTATGGCCTTATTGAACTGATTGAAGTTTTTTTGGAGTGCCAAGATGTACTTATGGCTTGTTCCATAAGCCGAGCTGAGAAGGGTGAGGTCATTGTAAGGGTGATGAATGTTTTTTCAGAGCCTATAGAGTTAAGGGCAAAAAACGACCCTTGGTTCATTTTCTCCTGAGGTAGAGATTTGTTGCCAGAACATTATGGAGAGTTTACAAGTTGTGCCTTCCCACAGCCAGCTGGATCAGTTATTAGAGAGCCTGAACATTTCTGATAAAGGCGATCAGTTGGAGGCAGCTTGCATGGTATTAACAGTAGCGACGCCAGTCTTAGCTTGCATGGTATTAACACTGGTGATGCCCCGCCCATCAAGCAAGCTCCAAGGAGAGTCCCTATTCACCTGCAGGGTGAGATGCAACAGGAGGTCCAGAATATGTTAAGCCATGGGATCATTAATCCTTCTCCATGGGCAGTTCCAGTAGTTCTTGTTAGGAATAAGGATGAGTGTCTCCGGTTTTGTGTTGACTACAGAAAATTGAATGAGGTCACGGTGAAGGATGCTTACCCCCTGCCCAGAATAGATGATACCATGGATTTGTTCACAGCAGCCAGGTGGTTTTCCACAAAGAAGACAAAGAAGACTGCTTTTGTGACAAGAACAGGTCTGTTTGAATTCAGTGTTCTTTCTTTTGGACTGTATAATGCACCATGCACTTTCCAGCACCTTATGGCGTTAGTTCTGGCAGATTTGCAGTGGACTTCTTGTCTTATTTAAATAGATACACTATATTGCCAAAAGTATTCACTCACCCATCCAAATCTTTGAATTCGGGTGTTCCAATCACTTCCATGGCCACAGGTGTATAAAACCAAGCACCTAGGCATGCAGACTGCTTCTACAAACATTTGTGAAAGAATGGGTCGCTCTCAGGAGCTCAGTGAATTCCAGCATGGTACTGTGATAGGATGCCACCTGTGCAACAAGTCTAGTCGTGAAATTTCCTCGCTACTAAATATTCCACAGTCAACTGTCAGTGGTATTATAACAACGTGGAAGTGATTGGGAACGACAGCAACTCAGCTACAAAGTGGTAGGCCATGTAAAATGACAGAGGGGGTCAGCGGATGCTAAGGCACATAGTGCGCAGAGGTTGCCAACTTTCTGCAAAGTCAATCGCTACAGACCTCCAAACTTCATGTAGCCTTCAGATTAGCTCAAGAACAGTGCGTAGAGAGCTTCATGGAATGGGTTTCCATGGCCGAGCAGCTGCATCCAAGCCTTACATCACCAAGCGCAATGCAAAGTGTCGAATGCAGTGGTGTAAAGCACGCTGCTACTGGACTCTAGAGCAGTGGAGACATGTTCTCTGGAGTGACGAATCATGCTTCTCTGTCTCGCAATCTGATGAACAAGTCTGGGTTTGGCGGTTGCCAGGAGAACGGTCTGACTGCATTGTGCAGTGTAAAGTTTGGTGGAGGGGGGATTATGGTGTGGGGTTGTTTTTCAGGAGTTGGGCTCGGCCCCTTAGTTCCAGTGAGAGGAGCTCTTAATGCTTCAGCATACTAAGAGATTTTGGACAATTTAATGCTCCCAAATTAGTGGGAACAGTTTGGGGATGGCCCCTTCCTGTTTCAACATGACTGCACACCAGTGCACAAAGCAAGATCCATAAAGACATGGATGAGCGAGTTTGGTGTGGAAGAACTTGACTGGCCTGCACAGAGTCCTGACCTCAACCTGACACAGCACCTTTGGGATGAATTAGAGCGGAGACTGCGAGCCAGGCCTTCTCGTCCAACATCAGTGTCTGACCTCACAAATGCGCTTCTGGAAGAATGGTCAACACACTCCTAAACCTTGTGGAAAGCCTTCCCAGAAGAGTTGAGGCTGTTATAGCTACAAAGGGTGGGCCGATATCATATTAAACCCTATGGATTAAGAATTGGATGTCACTCAAGTTCATATGCATGTGAAGGCAGACGAGCTAATACTTTTGGCAATATAATGTATAATCGTCTTTGGAAGAACTTCTGAGGAACATTTCAGTCATGTACAGACTGTGTGAGAAAAATTAAAGAAGGCTAATTTAAAAGTAAAGCCCAGCAAGTGCCAGCTTTTTGCAAAGGAGGTGCAATATCTAGGCCATCTCATTTCTCAACATGGTATTATGACAAATCCCACAAAAGTGGCTGCAGTCAAGGAGTGGAAGATCCCTCAAAGTCAAACCGAGGTGCGTAGTTTTTTTTGGGATTAGTCTCATATTATAGAAGATTTGTGCAGCACCTCGCCACTATTGCCAGGCCACTTCATAAGTTGACCGAAAAGGGTGCTAAGATGGTATGGAGTGCACAGTGTCAAGATGCTTTTGATGAACTAAAAAAACGTCTGACTATGACCCCTGTATTAGCTTTTCCAGACCCAGACAAACCAATTGTACTTGATACAGACGCCAGTGATGTGGGCATTGGATGAGTTCTGTCTATGACTATGCTACTACCAGTGTTATGCTATGCAGTGGTTACGTTTATGAAGCAGTTTCACCATTATCTTTTGGGGAGACGGTTTACACTCAGGACAGACACATCTTGTTGAAGTGGCTTCATTGTTTTGACCAGTCTGAAGCCCAGATTGCACGATGGCTGGAACATCTGGCCTTTTTTCATTATGACATAGTTCACCGTCCGGGAAAAAGCTGTGGGAATGCTGATGTGATGCCCAGTGGGTTGAGGGCTATGGTGGTGTAGTTGTATGAAGACTGTGAGAATGACTGGACAAAGTGGGACTCGAGGTTGGAAAAGGTGAAGGATGGACAGCTTCAGAAAGTAAGAGAGTGGGTGGAAAAGCACGGTCCAAAACCTCCTGAGGAAGTGAAGCGAGATGCACAGTTAAGAGGTTACTGGAACATGTGGAGTACCCTTCATGTGAAGAATGGTGTGCTATGGAGTCAACAGAGGGTTGTTGGTAGTGTTGACCTTTGTGAGCGGGTGGTTGTCCCTAAAGGAGACTGTGGCAAGGGTCGTAGTGGAGCAGTTTATTCTTAGGTGGGGTACTCCCCGTAGCATCCACACAGATCAGGAAAGAATTTTGACTCTGCTTTATTTTGGGCAGTTTGTGAATTATTAGATATTCATAAAAATAGGACTACACCTTATCAACCCCAGTTCGATGGGTTAGTAGAACGTATAAATTGCATTATTACCATGATGCTTTTGATGTTTGTGGATGCTAACCAAAGGAATTGGGATGACCTTTTACCATATGTCATGATGGCATATAGGAGTAGTGTCCATTCTACTACCAAATTCTCTCCTTATTATACAGTTTTTGGATGGGAGATTATGATGCCTGCAGACCTTTTGTTTAATATAGCGGTCACAAAGCCCTATAGTTCAGTTGCGGGGTATGTAGAGAAGTTGGAAGGGAGACTTCAATCAGTTTATGCTGCTCGAGGCCAGAAATATTTTTATGATTTAAAAATACGAGGTCTAAATTATGAGGTGGGTGATTGAATGTGGGTAAAAGATAAGGATTGGAATAAGGGGAGGTGTCCCGAATTCCAACGACATTATAGGGGACCATATATTATTGAGGAACAGATCTCAGAAGAGCCCTTTCAGAAAGACCATTCGACCTTTCATGGAAGACCCTGGTTTGTTGTCCGTTATATCCGCCTCAAGCATTGTACACAGTCTTTTTCAGGTACAAAGAGATTGGAGGGAGCAGGTCAACCTTTAGAGGGAGGCAGAGGTAGACTGAATTCCGGGCATGCCCCTGGTCAGCCAGATGCTAAAGTACCTAGAACATGGTGGGTTATGCAGAGGCCAAGAGCACTGGCTAGTGCTGGACCAGAGAAATTTGCTTCAACCAGACCAGCATGTGGTGAAGGACAAATGTTGGAGGCTGCACACTCTTCAGCTGTTTTGCAGGGCTTGTATTGTGTTGGACAGCAGGGGGGTGATTCTGGTCAAAGTCTTTTAGATGGACACTATTCACCTGCCTTAGAACTTGCCACCTCAACTCTACCACGTCTGCACAATGTCCATAGACCCTTGTGAAATAGCAGAACCCCTGCCTGGCAAAGGGATTATGTGATGGACTAAAGGAAGATCCGGGGACGGGTGTTATGGCAAAGGGGGGATAGTGTAATGATTGCACATAGGGTAGATTGGATTGTGTAGGGAGGAGGGGCGAAACTCTTGTGCGGTGTGGCTGAGCAGCACGGATATTATAAAGTTGCCGAATTGTCAAACCGGTGGGGAGCAACAGTATAGTTGATTGCACGTGAGCAAATGGGCCAGCACGAGCAAATTGACTCGAATTGTGCCGTTTTGATGACTAAAAGAACTGCCAAGTAAGCGTACTGCTAACTGTCTTGATTGAAGAAGATTTTGACGAAGCGCTGCTGGAGTGACTCGTTGCGGTGGCCTGGGGTGATTGCCGGGCCACGGCATTTGAGCGCTTGTGGAGCAAATGCCTTTTCAGTGTAACATAGGGTCTACAACGACGATTTCAGTATCAGTGTCACTGGTGTTACCAATCCTCATTGGTGTTACACATAAGAAAGGTATCACCAGAGACAGTAACACCAGAAACATTTTTAAATGAAAAATGCATTTTACAAAATGGCTGCTACAGAGCATCAAACCACATGTTGTACATGGAATACATGGAATATCCACTAAAATATGTGATTTAATCCATTTGTATTCTGTTTTTTCACAATTGCTTAAGAATAAAGTAGGTCATATCAGTGACTTCAACTAGCTTCATATGAAATCATGAGCTAAATGAGAATTTCTGATAACTGAAAAGACACAGTGGACTTACCATGTGCTTTTTTCATAGATCCTCAGAAAATAGGTAAAAGAAAGTCAAGTGATGTCATCAGGGTGAATTTTATTTCAAAACAAGAGATTTTTTGTTACGCGGCAACACCAGTGACATGACTCCTGGGGACAACAACTTTCATTATATATTTTATAATATTTATTTGGCATTTGTTTTCTTTATGTCATTTACTTTATATATTCCATAGTCATGTATAGATTATTGTAGTTAAAATAGCAGAAAAATTTGTTTTTTTTTTCTTCATGGCCTCACCCCTTACACATGACCGTGGGGACAAGCACTTCTGTGGTGCTTGGAAGTCTAGGTAATTGACTTAAAAACGAACATTGCTAAATTGATGGCTGAAAAAGGTGTAATTGTTAAAATAACTTAAAAAATGGGAGCAATTCCTAAGCAATCAATGCAATACTTTTGTTAAACCCCCTGAATTAAAACTGAACGTCTACACTTCAATCACATCTTGATTGCTTCATTTCAAATCCATTATGGTGGTGCACAGAGGTAAACTTGTGTCTGTCAAACATATACTATATGATGGAAACACTCTACTGGCCACTTCAAATAACCAAGCAGTTATGATTGGCGAACACACACACACACACACACACACACACACACACACACATTTTTTAAACCGCTTATCCTTCTGGGTCTGAGGGGTGTGCTGGAGCCTATCCCAGCACTCACTGGGCAGAGGGACAGAAACACCCTGGACAGGTTGCCAGTCCATTGCAGGGCAGCAACACAGAACAGACACATAAATACATTTACACAGGGCAATTTAGTGTGTCCAGTTAGCCTGGCAACATGTCTTTGGACCGTGGGAGGAAACTGAAGTACCCAGAGGAAACCCATGCAGACACGGGGAGAACACGCAAACCCTACACAGAAAGGATGATGCTGATTTGCAAACACTAGAAATCAATTTGACTAGGCTCATTATTTTCTCAAACAATTCAGAACAAATTCTGGTTGATCAAGCAAAGGAAATACATAGCATAAGCTTACAGTGCCTAAGACATATAAGACTGGATGTCGAGCAACATCCTCCTACTCTACTCAGAAAAAATAGAGATTCTTCTTTGTCCAAAAGCTGTAACAAACTGTCTAATTTAATCTTTAAACTTAATAGCTTCACAGTTGCGTCAGGTACATCTGTAAAAAACTGGTGTCACAATTGATCCTGAACGGCCCTTTGATGCAACTAATATTACTAGAATAGCTTTGCTATTCGATGCACTGTCTCTACAGGATGCAGAAAAGCTGGTTCATGCTTTTATTACCTCAAGGCTGAATTACTGTAATACTGTCTGGATGTGGAGTCTTTACAAGAACTACAAAGTTTGACCATATCAGCCCAGTTTTATCATGCCTAAACAGGTTAAATTCCGCATCGAGTACAAAATTCTTTTGCTGACATATAAAGCTCTGAAAGGCCTCACCCCTCAGGACCTGAGTGAACTTTTCTCTTACTATGAACCATTACGCCTACTTAGATCACAAGGTTCTGGTTTACTAATCAGTACATAGAATTAATAAATGTTACATCAACGGGTAAAACCCTATAAACAATGCACAGTAACATAAAATAAACAATAAAATAACACAGTAACAGTAAAGCATGGAACTCTGAATACTTTTAGAATATAAATAATAGAATAAATTCTAAAACAATAAAATAATAGGTTAATAATAACTTTGAACACAATTTATATTCTTTAGAAAGTGGTCATCATAGATAGAAGCTATATAATTTTTACTGCAAAAATATATAGGTGGCAGGGAACAACACAGAAACAATACAACAGTCAAAAAGATTATGCAAATATTATACGTTCTCTACTGCATAATCTTCACTTGAAAGAAAAAAAGAATTGATAGAACTTACCAGAGGGTATCAAATAATGCCAGCATTTATCACTATTATGTGAAGTGCACTTCAACTTTATTTAGAATGTCTGATCCAGGGCTTTTATTAGTTTTCAATTTTGTTACAGTATTCCTAATATCTTCCTTTGAAATATGGTTTACAGATTTTTATTTTTTTTTTGGTTAGATTTAGGGTCCTTCTTGTTGGTTAGATTTTTTGCACTATAGTCTGTCCTCTTTGTTTTTTTATTGAAAAGGTAGCAGCCAACTTACACTACTGCCATGTTCATAATATAATATTTGCTTTAAAAATCTTATATTTCTCTCTATTTTTGCAGTTATTTCGAGTATATTCTTCAGTTTATATCTAGTCATCCTAAGCTGAGTTAAACTGTCATCTGCTTCTTATCTTGGCTTTCTAGAGTATTTTTCTGTTTTTCTAAGTCTATTGATGTAGCTTCTCTTTTTGTCTTTTAAGGTGATGCATGTGCAGTTATGTTGCCCTTCAGAAAGTGAATGTGAAAGTGTTGTAAATCTTTATGGTCTTTTCTCTAGCTGGGAAGATATTTCACAATTGAATTCACCTCTAATCACGAGTATTCCTACAGCTTTTTCTGGCAAACTGTAAATTAGCTTTAAAATAAAACACTATGCCACTATTTTATTTTTTTAAGTGCATAGACGTACCACTGCCCTATTGTTTATGCTTATTAGGCAATCCTTATCCTTTTAAATGTAGCTTTGCTCCCTGATTCATGGGAAGAGAAATAAAGTTGAGAGACCCATGATCTTTAAAGTTTTACATGTTCCTCATCTGATGAGTTTCTTGCAGAAAAGCTATTTTACATTTGAGACGTTTGAGCTACACTGAAAAAAATGAACTTGGCCCTATTGTGCATGTTTTTCTCAATTTAAATGTGTTTTTGCTTCAACTAAATTGATGGTTGTAGATGCACACAACGCAGCGTTGGATATATCTTTGATGAAAATGTACAGTTAAGGGACGACTAGCATAGCATAAGTTTGTGAGGGGCACAGTTCAACACATATTCGAAGTAAACAGACCTAGCTAGCGTTAGCTAGTTGTGTGTCCTTGACATGATCTTTTCCCACGGAGGAGGCTGTGCTCGCTCACTTCATTTTGGATGTGATATTTGGGTACTAGGTGTCCACAAACCTGTGTAATTTCAGCCTTAGTTAGCTAGCTAGCTAGCTCCACCGAGCCTGGGGTTTGGATATGGAGCCTGCAAATGCTATTGTAGCTAGCGTTAGCTTAGCAAACATAGCGTTAGCAGCTAGTAGGTTACAGGCATCAGTTAACTGGTTTAATTTCAAGTTTGTCCATTTAACACTTAATGCTCTCTTCAATGAACCCAGTTTGCAATGTGGTGTTCCAACATGGACTCTGATACCATTAGCACAGCTAGCTAGCGTTAATTAGCTAAGCAAACATTAGTGTTAGCAGCTAACTGGCTAACTTAGCTAGTAGGCTACAAGCACCACGAAGCAGGTTTAAGATTAATTTCAGCTTTCTGTTCCTTCAACACCAATCGCTCAACTTTGTTCTATCAGAATTGTCAGTGGAGATTTAGTTCGGCATAATAGAATCTTGTTAATTAGCAAGCTAATGCTAACTGTTCAGCCCTGTAGTGGAAAAGAGGTTTATGTTTGCCCATATAACAGCAGAGTGTCATTGCTCATTATTATAATCAGAATATTATTTTGTATAAGATGGTGCATGCACACACACTCACAAATGTATTTTGCTCATGTAACTCCCCTGTCATTGTTACCAAAATGGGGTTTACCTTATGTTTAGTCAAACTGTATTTATGTTAAACATTATGGTCTTCAAGTGCCAAGTGGTAGAAGTAATTATTATACATTGATTTTGATGCTCAATAATGCACAAACCCTAGACAGGGAATCCTGATAGCCATATTGATTAAAGGAACCTTGATGTGACTTAAATATCAAAGTTGGTTTCAAACTAAAACAATGCTCACAGGATTAAAACAAATAGCTAAATATGAGTAAAATAATATATATTATTGTAAGTCTTGTTTTATTACTTAATATTCAGTGTTTTTCTATAGTGGTAAAGCAAATGTGTATTTTAGTTGATCCTAATATGCATGTGCATTTGATGTACCTTAATAAAGTCACTGTAATTTTTTTTATTGTCGACAGAGAGCAGCACACCTTAGAACTTCAGATCAAGCAGCGTCCAAACTTTACTTGAAAATTAGTTGAAAATTCTGCAGTTAGCAGGCCGCTAACCCCCTCACGCCTCATCCCTCTTATTTTGTCTTCTCCCTCTCTCTTTCTCTCTCTCTCAGTTATTCCCTCAGCCCATCCACCATGGCGTCCGCCCAGAAACGCGCCCTTCAGACTCTGAGCGTAGAGTTGGCCCGGCTGGACCGGCAGATCACCGCCCTACTAAAGAAGCAGGATGAGCTCCTTCGGCAGAAGTCGATGCTCGAAGCCGCCCGGGAAGTTTCCCCCTCAGTGGTGGCGCCAGCGTCGTCTTTCCGCACACCGGGAGACACCGTTCTTACGCCAGCCCCGCATGGTCCCTGGGAACACCAGCGCCGCAGAGGGCCCTGCAGACCCTCACTGCCGCCCCAGCCGATCTTCAGCTTCGTCCCGGGCCTCCTCGCCGCCGCCCGCCCCAGCGCCCCGGACCTCGTCACCCGCCCAGTGGCCCCGGCGCTCTACACAGGACTCCGTTTACGTTATTGGTAGTTCCATTGTCCGCCACGTTCAAGTAAAGGTTAGAAACACCCATGCCACTGTTTCTTGTTTTCCAGGTGCTCGTGTCTTAGACATAGCCAGGCGCCTCCCCTCGGCTCTCAGATGAAACGCCTTCGGGACCGTGGTGATCCATGTCGGGACCAACGACATCCTCGACCGATGAAGTGAGGTCCTGAAGGAGCACTACCAGACGCTGCTGGACACCGCCAGGAAGAAGATGGACGTAAGGATCGTCATCTCCGGACCGCTACCCACCTACAGGAGGGGATCCGAGCGGTTCAGCAGGCTCTTCACGCTGCAGTCCTGGCTCCGCGGCTGGTGCGCCCTCAACGGCTTGGCCTACGTGGACAACTGGGCCTCATTTTGGGAACAGCCAGCGCTCTTCCGGAGGGACGGCCTCCACCCCAGTCGCCTGGGATCCATAGTTCTCTCACGAAACATCGAGAGGGCCATCCGCTGACTCCAGAACGAAGGCCACGTAAGTAGCGGCAAAGATAGAAACACCACAGCTCATTATGATAGTGCTACTGCTGAAGTTAATGCGAGTG
This sequence comes from Colossoma macropomum, assembly GCF_904425465.1. NCBI lineage: Eukaryota > Metazoa > Chordata > Actinopteri > Characiformes > Serrasalmidae > Colossoma > Colossoma macropomum. The sequence goes on along the minus strand of NW_023494799.1, from coordinate 19,138,847 downwards.
CTAGCTTTTATACTGTAAATAGGGTAACAAATACTCATTCTATAAATATAAATGCTCATAGGTTCCTCCCGATAGAGACTGTGTCTGTTCCCCGAATAAAACAAAGCATCAAAAAGCCTCGAAAAGTTTGCTTCAGTTACTTGATTAATATCAGACCAATTATACCAGTTTCCAGTGACAGCACCTTTGGTCTAAAACTAGGACTGCTTAATATAAGTTCCCTTACTCCTAAAGCCGCCGTTGTTAATGAAATTATTACCGATCACAGCTTTGATGCTCTGTGCCTCACAGAAACGTGGATTAGACCCGATGAATACTTCAGTCTAAACGAAGCCACACCCCCAGGCTACAGCTATGCACATAGCCCTCGTTTAAGCGGCCGAGGTGGAGGTATAGCAACCATCCATACTAAAGCTTTAGGCGTGAGGCAGAAAGTAGGCTATACATTCTCTTCTTTTGAAGTTCTTTTTCTTAATATAAGTGATCAAAGAACAAATAAAAATTCTTTTACACTAATTACAGTCTACAGGCCACCAGGGCCGTATTCTCAGTTCTTACAGGAATTCTCTGAGTTTCTATCAAGTCTAATAACGCTTTCAAATAAAATAATAGTTGTCGGAGATTTTAATATCCATTTAGACAATCCCCAAGATGCACTAAGCAAGGCATTTATATCTATCATAGACTCCATAGGTTTCACCCAAATCATAAAAGGGCACACACACTACCACAACCACACTCTAGACTTAATAATGACTTTTGGTGTAAACATAGATAACTTAGCCATTCTCCCCCAGAGCACAGCAGTCTCTGACCATTACTTAATCTCTTACGAAATTCACTTTAGTGGTAATGTGCGTTCATCACCATGTTATTGTGTCAAGCGGACAATAACTCCCTCCACAGCTGGTGGCTTTATTAGAAACCTTCCTAAATTATCAGCCGCTCTCAGCTGTCCATCTAATCCTACTGAGCTAGATGCTATGACCAAGCTCTTAGAGGATAGTTTTTGATCTACTCTAGATAGTGTGGCCCCATTAAAAAGTAAAATAGTAAGGCAGAAAAAACTCACCCCCTGGTATAATGACAACACTCGGGCTTTAAAACAGAACGCCAGACAACTTGAGCGAAAATGGTGCCTGACTAAGCTAGAAGTGTTCCAGTCCGCCTGGAAGGAGAGCCTTATAGACTATAGACGAGCACTTGCTACAGCACGCTCAGCTTATCTCTCCTCTCTCATAGAAAACAATAAGAATAATCCTAGATTACTTTTCAGCACAATCTCTAAACTAACCGAGAACAAAACAGTTCCCCAGATGCCATCAGCCTATAGCAGCAATGATTTTATGAATTTCTTTAGTGATAAAATTGAAAAAATTAGGCAGAAAATTCAGAATACGCAATTAAACTCTAGAAACCTGCTGCCTTATAATGCCAGCCTCAACCTTGAAAATATTATAATTCCTACAGAGAGGCTGGAATCGTTTACCTTACTCCAAGAAAATGAACTATTTAAAATAGTCTCTTCCACAAAATCATCTACCTGTATGCTAGATCCAATTCCTACAGGTTTACTCAAGGAAATTCTGCCAGAAATAACCAAGCCTATTCTGTCAATAATAAACTCTTCTCTTAGCCTTGGGTACATCCCAAAATCTCTTAAACTAGCAGTAATTAGACCGCTGATTAAGAAAGCGAACCTCGATCCATGCGAACTTTCAAATTATAGACCCATGTCGAATCTCCCCTTTATATCGAAGATCTTGGAAAAAGTTGTAGCAGAACAATTAAGCTCCTATTTCCATAGGAATCAAATACACGAAAAATTTCAATCTGGTTTTAGGCCACTTCATAGTACAGAAACAGCACTAGTAAAAATTGTAAATGATCTATTATTATTTTCTGACCAAGATCATGTGTCCTTGTTAGTCCTCCTCGATCTTAGTGCAGCATTTGACACAATAGACCACGCTATCTTACTTGACAGACTAGAAAACCTTGTAGGGGTAACAGGAATAGCTCTTTCCTGGTTCCGGTCCTACCTCACTTATCGGTATCAGTTTGTTAATATAAACGGTGAATCATCTGTTCTCACAAAAGTAAAATATGGTGTTCCACAAGGCTCTGTTTTAGGACCTGTATTATTCACATTATATATGCTACCACTAGGCACCATTATCAGTAAACACGGCATAAACTTCCACTGCTATGCCGATGACACTCAGTTATATTTAGCAAGCGACCCAGATGATAGAATTAAACTTAGCAAGATTGAAGACTGTATAAAAGACATAAAGGACTGGATGTTGAGTAACTTTCTCCTTCTAAACTCAGATAAAACAGAAGTTCTGCTTCTTGGTCCAAAAGCAGCTAGAAACAAACTGTCTAATTTAACACTTAAACTTAACAATTTCTCAGTTGCATCAAGCTCATCTGTAAAAAACCTTGGTGTCATTATAGACCCTGATCTGTCCTTCGACGCACACATAACTAATATTACTAGAACAGCCTTCCTGCATCTCCGCAATATTGCTAAATTGAGAAATGCATTATCTCTACAGGATGCAGAAAAGTTAGTTCATGCATTTATTACTTCAAGGCTAGACTACTGTAATGCCCTGCTGGCTGGATGTCCCAGCAAAAGTGTTAACAAGCTTCAGTTGGTCCAGAACGCTGCAGCCAGAGTCCTTACAAGAACCAGAAAGTTCGACCATATCAGCCGAGTTTTATCAGCCTTACACTGGTTGCCAGTAAAATTTCGGATTGATTATAAAATTCTCTTGCTGACTTATAAAGCACTAAACGGACTCGCCCCGCTGTACCTGAGTGAACTTCTCTCTCACTATGAACCATCACGCCTACTTAGATCACAAGGTGCTGGCTTACTTATTAGTACCCAGAATTAATAAAGTTACGTCAGGGGGGAGAGCTTTCTCATACAAAGCCCCCCAGCTTTGGAATAGTCTTCCTGTTAATGTTCGGGACTCAGACACAGCCTCAGTGTTTAAGTCTAAGCTAAAAACTTACTTGTATAGTCAAGCCTTTGGTAATTAGTTTTCCCTGTTAGTTCTATACCTGCCAGAGTCTCTGCTAACACTGTAATTTGTGATCGGTCACCCATTACAGAACTGACTCTTTGTGTTTTCCTCTCTGTGTGTTTTTCTTTCTTTTCTTTGCCGAGTTGAACAGCTGCCCATCCTGTGCGTTCTGATGCTGCTGCCTTTTCTGCCTCGATCGGGTGCCCCTGCTCGCCAGCCCTCTGGACCGGCTTACCAACATTGAGCCTCCTGCTGTACAACGCCGTGCAAACCTCACCCTCACAACCTGACCCCACTGATACTACTGCTGTTGCTGCATGAACTATTCAAAATTATTCACTTGAACCAATCAATCATTCAAACTAATTCAAATTAATCAGTCACCCATTGTAGAACTGACTGTGTGTTTTTCCTCTCTTTCCTTTGCCGAGTTGAACAGCTGCCCATCCTGCTGCTGATGCTGCTGCCTCTGCTGCCTTGATCGGGTGCCACTGCTCACCGTGCAAACCTCACCCCCACAACCTGACCCCACTGATGCTGATGCTGCTGCCGCTGCTGCAGCATGAACTGAACTATTCAAATGAATTGTTTCCTTCACCGTTACCCTGTTTTTGTACTATAATACTTTATACTAACAATGTTTACTATCCGGTGTCGACCAGAGGAGGATGGGTTCCCCTTCTGAGTCCTGGTTCCTCTCAAGGTTTCTTCCTGTTTCTTAGGGAGTTTTTCCTTGCCACTGTCGCCACTGGCTTGCTCGTGGGGGCTCGGACCCGGATTTCTTTTTGTAATGTTCATTTCCTTGTAAAGCTGCTTTGTGACAACACCTGTTGTAAAAAGCGCTATATAAATACACTTTACTTACTTACTTACTTACTTACTCATGATAGTCATTGTCTTGACCATGTGTTTAAATAGATGGAACATTAATAAGTGTAGTTGAAGTTTATTTGTGAAAATTAACATTTAAAATTGTACATTAATAAATGCTCTGTGATATAATTAAGCTGTTGTACATAATAAACAATGAATTTGGAAATACATCAGAATTTAGTAGTTTTACGAAAAAGTTATTTAACAATCTACATAATTTAATGAAATAGCATGAACATGTTTAAATTTAGTTAAAATTACACTTCAAGAAAATTTTACAAAATATATTTAAGCTGACAAAACTTACAAGCAATGAGCAAATGTCATCAGAAAGGCATCAAATTTGAGTTGTTTTAACTAAAAAAAATTGTATTTATAACAATCTACATAATTTGCTTAAGTAGAAAGAACATGATTCATTTTAGTTAAAGTTACTCAAGATATTGAAGTAAATCCTGCAAATTACTGATCAAATTACATATCTGAATGTAGATTTAATTTAATTTCGTGCAACACTTTGACGAAAAAAAAATTAAGTAAATTCAAAGAGTCATTTTTTTGAGTGTAGTATGTTCTTCCTTTTATTTGTACTATGTAGAGCCGACATACACAACTCACTACTTGAATCCCATGATTTTCTCTGGTTAATTATATATATTTCCACTCTGTCAACCCACAACTTAAGGTCTCTCTCACTGTTGCTAAATGTGGGGAGTAACATCTATGACTAGGAGTGGCCAGATTACTTGTGTAAGCATCTGAGCTGGGGACTGCCAATTGTATTCTGCAGCCATGCAGGGTGTATAATCTATTTCAGTACATACTTCTTCCACTTGACAATCAGAAAAAAGAAAAAACAGTCAAGAAAAGAGAAAAAAAACCCTCGTTGAGAGCACAACTAATTTAAAAGGCGAAACCTAAATATAACCAAGTTTAACTTTTTCCTGAAATAATAATAATTGTTAGGGGCCACATATTGCCTTGAACCAGGTATAACAATTTTTCTATATTAGTTCTCTAAACAGAACAGATTCCAAACAGTTTGCTGTATGTCCTTTTAACATTGTTAAAAAATTAGTGCTTGTTAGCTGTATCATCATTAAACACAGCAGACACTACTTTATTGGACATCTTTATCTAATCATTGCAAATCAGTAGTTATTTCCAACAGCGAGACTAAAGTTTCTTTAACTGCTCCATATCTCCAGTCAGCAAGTGAGATAGCACTCCTCCCTGCATCAGCCAGACTAATTAGTGTAGCTTTTTCTGAAGAAGCTCTTCTTCTGACAGTTTTGTGATGATTCTTAGGTGCCTCTGTCCGTCAGCTGCCTCCCAGGCTGATGGAGAGCTCTTCTCTTCCCCTTGCCCAGAAACACAAGTCATTTGACCATGCATGTCTTTTCCCCCACATCTCTGTAGACCAGTGCCAATAGTCTGATCATGTTCCACACTGACATTCTCACTCCCCTGAGGAACAGCTGCTCTTCTGTTTTTCCTTACACATCTCACTAATCCACCAGTGTCACAGTCATTTTTAATCACAATTTCCAACCCAATTTACTAATGCGTTTCCCATAGATCTAAGTGCAGACAGTTTAGTCACTGTTTCTAGTGAAACACTAGCCAGTTGAGCAGTCTTTGCTAAACTGCTGCCATCTGTGCCCTAATAATTAACTTTCTTTCAAAGTAATTTGAAAGAGAATTTTAATACTATATGACTTTTCACAATAATGATCTTAATCAGAATTTAATAAACTACTAACTCTTTTGTAATATCAAAATTATTTTAATCAATAGATTTCAATCATAATTAATCATATTATACTAATGCTGTATTGTGTGTCTTTTTCTCATATTATATTAGTACTGTGTCTCTCTCTCACTCTCTCTCTGTGTGCAGTTTTCTCCCAGTGGGAGTGTGCCAGTGTGATCATGAGAATGTTGCAGGTAATGAGCGATGTGTGCCAAGTAAGATTTTCCCAGGGTCGGCACACGCTTGGGATGACATCTGCTTATCCTTTATCAGTATTAAAGCTATCTGCTTATTCCTTATCAGTATTAAGATGTCCCTAAGGGGGAGAACACACATACATAGAGAGACTGAGTTTGTAAGGCCAAAGACAGATAGTGGCCTTGGCCTGTTTGACTTACAGCTATTTTTAAAAAAAAAAAAATGTTTCTTTTGGGTTGGAAATCAGAAAAGAGATAACATAATTAGGAGGGACAAGGGGGTGCCAGGTGCAAGCCCCCCTTGCCCCGAGGAAAGTATAAAAGGTGCGAGTTTTCTGAGTTGGCCAGTTGCTGCCTTTCCTACCAATCCTAGAGTTCTGATTTTTGCTTTAATTTTTTAAGTTTTAGGAATAAGCTGCTTACTTTTTGCGACAACAGTAACTTTTCCTCTTACCATCTTGATCCAAAATTAAGATCAAGTGGGCCTTCTCAGCATTTTTATGTCACCAAACATGGAATGATGTTAATTGCTTAATTGTATCATGCAGTACACCTGTCAGGAAAAATATGCACTCAGTTTCTCCAGTCGTTGTTTCATGTTTTTTCCTTTGTCATTCATATGTATATAGCAACTGACCCTAAACCAGTCATTTTCATTTCCAACAAAAAGTATTTCCACATTATATGGCTATTTTAAAATCTTATACAACATCTAACATGTTGCATGGTGGGTGTACTATCATGTTTGTTTATGAACCACAAATGAAAAAATGATCAAGGATGTATTTTATTGGGAAAGAACATTTCTACATCTCAACATTGTAAATTTATTTGAGGGGTATTTTTTACTTTTAAGGATTGTTGCCTGTAGCCTGGAGACACATAGGCTGTTTATGGTTAGTCATTAAATCTTTAATGACTGGTCACACACAGAAATCAATGCCTTTACCCAGTATTTATTCAGACCAAGCTTCATGTGTATGATTAAGAAATGTGTGTGTTATTAGTCCAATGGGGCCATCAGTAGCTGCAGTTCTTTAAACATGCTGCCATGGCGACCTACTTGCTCTGCCCGGTTCTTGACTACATTACTGAGGTTTTTCAGCTGCTTATAGCAAGCCTTGCACTTCTGATGCCTGTAAATTAGAGAACAATTTTGCACATCAATATGCAAAGATTATGTGAACACAAAAACACACATACAACCTCACACACATATAGCAGGGGTGTACAGCTCCTGTCCTGGAGTGCCAGTGTCCAGCACAGTTTGGTATTGGTACCCGTTCCTTCTGCAAACACACCCAATATCCTGGCCAATCACCAACTGTACTGGACACCAGACCTCCATGACCCAAACTGTGCACCCCTGTACGCATGTTATACATGTTCATCACCTCTCTTCTCGTGTAATGTCCACTCCAACAGATGGAGGAGCAGTCAGTGTGTCTGAGATCAATGGCCAAAAGCGCTTCAGAATCAGTTTCAAAGACAAATATCCAGTTTGCACATAACTAGGAAGAGAGAGAGAAAAAGATCACTATACCTACAGTGAGGTCCCTAAGAAATAAGAGTGTGTTTTTGCTGTTCTGGCTCATTTTTCTTTCATTTCAAACTCAATACGCTGGCATAAAGAGTTAAAACAACCACAACTGTGTCCAGTTATGACCTTCACAGTCAAAGGCTCGGAACACACATGGTGCATTCCAGTCGGGAGGCAGCTGTCTAAGCAGGCGGCATTTGCATGCTCCCGAGACTAAGGCTGTCCCATTTGGAGGGCAGCATAAGGCAGCCGCCTTATTTTGACCAAATCTGAAGGCAGCATTGCGTGTATCCTTCTCAGCAAAGGAAATCCCAAAATACAGTTCACCAGCTCACCGGCCGAGAGTCCTATCGCTTCAGCTTGATAAACATGGCAGATGAAGTGGCTGTTTCTGCCAACCGAGAAGTTTACAAATATAAGTTATTTCTTGACTTCTGTCTTTCCTGTTTTGATTGATTTGTTGTATTTGTGTAAAGTATTTAACATGTGTGTTTGTACATCTCTAGAAATTGGTAAAATTTTGGCAGTTCGCTTGTCTAACGTGACCTGACAGGCTGCGTTTGTAACCCATTAGTGTTAGGTGAAGCTAATTTTAGTTAACTTAGCTAGCGGGCTAGCTGTGTAAACGTGCTGGCTTTTCAAAATGAGAGACAGACCACTTTAAAATATTGGTTGTTTACTGTTTAGTAGTGCTTTTTGTATTTAAATAATTATCAGTTTGATTCTATATGCAGAGATTTTTTTCTGTCCTCAGGGACTAACATTACAGCAATGGAGAGGCGCTGGCTGAGGGGCTGAGGAAGAGAAGCGGTTACAGGGAGAAAACTGCGCTCAATGACTGAAAGCAGCCCACTTGCCCAGCATATTAGGCTAACAGCGCTATAGACTGACATTCTCCCTCAATCATGACAAATACTTTAACTTACTGGATGATGTATAAGTTCAGAAATAAACTACTTTTTTAAAAACAAATACCACAAATGCTTATTTTTGCCTGCTCTGCTTGTCTAGTATCGCTATGCTTACCACAGTCACATCAGTGTTAGGTGAATGTTGACAGCTAAATTTCAGGCTAAGAGCTCATAAATCAGATGAGAATGCATCAAATAAAATGCATATTAGCCAGCTATCTGTATCTGTATTTATCTGGGACACAGAGTTGAGTATATAACAGATACGACTCAAAGCAGCCTGTTCTTCATTCACAAATTTCTGCAGCAGTGTCAATGCAGGAAAACAGCTGCTGCAGGTTCGGGAGCCATCCTTATACATTGAGGTGAGTGTAAGCTAATCAGAGATTGCGCTGTACACGTTCTATCTGTTTACCCGCAGTTATGATGTATGATGGTTCTGAAGCACTGTCCTGAATGCTAAGATTCCTTTCCAGTTAAAATGCTACCCAACAAGAGAGGTGCCTTTGAATGCAATGACCAGTTAGGTGGCTGCCTCCAAAATGGAACGCACTAACAGAGCCAACTTTCGGCCGCTGGACACTGTCAGGCCATTGGTGGATCACCGACGGACATAGTCAATGCAGTGTGTATGGCAGCTTTGGCTCTAGGCGGTCCTCAACAGCACTTTCAGCCAACTGAACACGTTGAATCAGCATCAGCCATAAAAGAGGGCGAAGGAAGAAAGAATCAAAAGCAAGAAAGACAGCACTCTCAAGAAGACACAGAGAATAGCCTAATTTTCTACAGTAGTGAAGTTTTAGCAGTAGTATTTTTGCTCTTCAAATGTGCAAATATTTAAACGAGTAATGTGTCATTATCATTGCCAGCAAGAGAAATTTAATTTACTATAAATAAAATGGGCGCACAGGAGTTTTGAAGATGATCTCATAACACATTAACATAAAATAAAACATGGGATACTCACTTATTTCAGGTATTTCTTGTCATTATAACTATGAACATTTGACCATGCATTTTAATTCACTGTTTAATGTATAAATGTTCACCTTTAAGTACTTCTACTTCAAATACAGACATTTGAAGCTTATAATACATTCAAAAATATATTCTTTTCTGATGAGAAATAAGCTGATGGAAGACGGTCATTAGTCAGACATAGTTGGTGCTAGTTCTTAAGCATAGGCTAGGTGTGTCCCAGGCCTAAGAGGTCATCGCTGTGACTTCAAGCAGTCTTTTGCATGAGCCATCACTCACCTCTCATATTTACTCTGCAGCAGCTCTTCAATCTGAGGCAAGATGGTGGTGCAAGTGTCCAGTTTCCAAAGTGATCTAAAAGTACCGATATACCAGGTGTCCAGTTTTATTAACTTTCCTAATTTTTTGTACTTAGTAGATTATTAGGATAGCTCACACTAGGTGACTTTTCATTACTGTCTCTGTGGATGTGGGCATATATACTTACGGTTTGAGGTTGACAATGTTGAGAATGTCCACCACAATGGAGAGATCATTCATGGAAACAGCAGAGTCAAGTGAAGTCTGCAGTTTGGAGGGCATAAAGCCATTCCTGTTAGCAAATCACAGATCCCCTTGTACTTATATCAACGTTGTTGTTGAATAGTTGTTAAATTTTTACCTTGATGTCACCAGCAGCCCAGACAGCACGTACTGTGTCAAGGTTTTTGTATCGGCTGGTCAACATCACACACATAGTTTCGTGCCCTTTTCTGATCTGAGCCAATGCCTCTTCATCTCCTGTGACACTTGTCTTGCCACTTCGTGCAGGCTATTACACAAACACACACACAAAGTTGTTCAGGCACGCATGAAGGCCAGCGTATGGTTACCAAAACACAAAACAGAATCCAGTAAAGCAGGTCAAAATCTTACATTAAACTGAACATTGTACTCACTATTAAGAAATCTCCTACATTAAGCCCAACCGGCTCATTGCGTGTGGAGGGGATAACTGCTGGACTTAATTTGGGTTTGGATGTAGTTATAATACGCCTTGAAGGCAGTGCGAGAGATGCAGTTACCACAGAAATAGGATGTGATGGCGCAGAGGCCACCACTGTGGGCTCCACTCTCAGGATAGGAGTGGAGGAGACATTTGGAGCCTTGGACTGTAGAAGCAAATACAAACAAATCATAAAACAAAGCACAAAAAGAAAACATTTTCACACTAAGTTACTGGAAGCACATACTTTGTCATGTACTGGAGTAATCTCTGCAGCTGCACAGGGCTTCACAGGAAAGCACTCTAAAAGAAATACAGAATGTCCTTTTCTCCAATCATCATAAATACACTGTGCAAATTAAAATTCACACATGTATAAAAAGACATTCACCATCTTCAACTGTTGCAGGGAAGGGCTCACTTCTTTTGGGAGGAGTGCGTACTGAATAGAACAAGAGAGATGGGTAGAGACAGACAGAGTGAGATAAAGATTGTTAAAAATGTACATAAGAACACACAATGTAACATAAATGTAAATGTATGTTATTATGTCTCACAGATAGCGTTGCGAGGCTGAAAGATTTCTTTGTAATCATCAGGGTTTGTGATTTCTGCACTGCTCTCCTTGTCATCATGCTCGTCCTCACTGCTTGGACTACGCCTCTCCCCCTCTGGACTGCGCCTGTCTGCATCTGAATTCTGTTTCATTCTACATACACATATGCACAAACTATAAAAAAAAAAAACTTCAGCAAAAAGATGTGCATATGACTAAGAGACTTCTGAAATGAGCTCTGTTTAGTATAAAGCAAAGTATAAAATCTGTGAAACCATCAGATGGAAAACAAGACAGTACATCTCAAACCTCTATTTCAAAGCTTACAAACAAACATCTAAATTTAAACGAATATGGCAGCTTCAATATATTTACCTCAGTTGCTAGTCCACCAGATTTTCAGTATTTTTCAGAGAACCATAGATAGATTTAACATTACTTACAAGTATGCACTGGCTGAGTTGAATGCTAATTGTTAATGTTTAGGCTCAGTTAATTTATTTATTTATTGTTTTCTTAACTCTCATTGTTATTGTAATTTTGCTATTTGATGTCACGCACAGGAGGAGTGGCTCCTTTTTTGAGTCTTTGTTCCTCTCAAAGTTTCTTCTTTATGCTCTTTTTTTTCCTGGACACTGTGGGATTTCTATAAAGACACTCTGTAATAACATCTCCAATAAAAAGTGCAACACAAATCAAGAGTTAATTTGCAAAAAAACTATAAATGCCATCCTTTAAATAAACAAGCTGACTGTCATGAGTTATTCTTATCACAGCACATTCCAAACTCTACGTTTTAATCACAAAAGCCATTATTGTCCTTTGTTTTTGCTGTAAAATGTGAACTAGCAGTGCCTTGGCAGTCACGTGCCAGCGCTGTTCTTGAGTAGAACCCAATAAATCAGTCTGCAGTATTCGGGTCAGGTAACGCATCACAGTTGCAAGCATTTGTAGGCGGAATCTAAAATGGCTCCCTTCCCCCTGCAAAAAGCAGTACATAGGTCTTAAAATAATGGCTACTACATCTAAACAGAGCACAGTATGTCTAACAAAAAAACACTTTGGATTCAGCCATGTATGCAAAATTCCATACTGGAAAAACTTCAATATTTGGGTGTAAAAGCCAAAATTTCATAACTTGCATAGTGCACTATATAGGTAGCAGTGAGCCATTTGAGATTCAGCTTTGGCATTTTCTAAAGTATGATCTTATAGATGTTTAATATTCCCCATAAATGAGTTGTTGTTGCAATATTCAGCACTTTACCTACTTGTGTTATGTTAAAGAATGTTAAATATTGCACTTATAAGAAAGTTGTATCCATTAAATGGCTTTGTTTAACTCTGAAGCATGAAAAACTAATTTTACCAAAAACACTTTTTACATGAAAAAAAATAAAAAATACACACACACACACACACACACACACATACATACACATATATATATATATATATATATATATATATATATATATAGTGTGTGTGTGTGTTATTTTACTTTGCCCAATTGCAGTATGATTGATAATACCTGGAATGCATAAAAAACTTGATTTATGATTTTAAATAATTGAAAATGATTCATAAAAATTCATTAAAATGGAAATCTGTTTTTGCAAACAAACTCTTCAAGTGTATACCTTTTTTTTTTAAGAATTTCTTTTTTACCTGTTTCATTACATTTAAATTACATTTCTCATTGTGGAAATATCATTCTTGATGTTTGTCGACTAGACGGTATGAGATTAGAGTACTGGCAACAATACTGGTGTAACGGCCAACACGCTTACTTATTAACCCTTACTGTCCTTCTACATGCTTATAAGCTATTATGTTATAACATTATCCTTAAGGCTATCACACACAGGATGTGTCAGCCATTGCTTTTTATTGAAGGGGCACACACCCATGTCACCAGTTGGTGACCCAGCAGTGCTTTATGAGTGCCACTCAGAATTTCACTTTTATCAGTATTGTTGGATGCATGTCACTCAGCATTGTTCTATTACTGTGTTATACTGTGTAGACAAAACAAGACCATGAAACAGCAGATGACATGGCTTTAAGTTTACATTGTGAAAGGCAATCTGTCTTAATATTTAAGAAAAAAAATGTTTAGCCATCACATTTTGCATGAAAAGAGCAGACTAGCAGCTTAGATTACTAGCATTACACAGTGTTAAACACTCTTCCAAGCAATACAAAGTTATGCATTTTTAACACCTAGAAATAAATCATGGCCAAACTGCTATGTGCTTCCACATGATTGTGACACATGACAGTGATACTAGCTAGATTGCTAACATCGGGGAACAAGTAGGGATGCAGCAATACACGGTATGTTAAGGAAGCGTTCAGTACATCCACTACAGTTCAATACATACACGTGAACCACAGTGTTACAATTTTCCTGTAATTTCCAAAACTTGCTTATTGCGCTGCAACCTACACACGCATTACACATTCAGATCCACAGAACATCTCTGGAGGCGGAATTTCAAAAATCAGAATTTCCCTGAAAAGTTTAGCCATGACCGTGCACCCTTTAAGCCCACTTTGTAAATACCCGCTAATATTTAAACACTAAACTGTAGCAGACAAAACAGCTAGTGTCAGTTCACACTCTCAAGGGAAAAAAAAAACAAAGTGCAGTATATCGTTTCATGTTAGTCAGCAAGTTAATTTCACAATGCAAGCAAGGTAGGAATGCTACTGGTTAGGGATGTATCGATACCATTTTTTCCAGACCAAGAGCAAGTATCAGTATATATTTTTTAGTAGTCGCAGATAGCTATATCAGACTGAGTAACCTATGCAGAATTATGTAGCTGTTAGTGTAAATGTGTGCAATGTACCTCAACCGTTAAATCATTAAACTTTAGCTGATTTTAAATGACGTTTTAGCCATTTATGTTACATTAGTTACTTTGGATCGCATATCACTGCAGTGAAGAAAACCAGGTTTTCTTCCATGAAACAAAAGCATGTCTGTACAGCTGTAAGGAAAGTACGTTTCATAGCTTTGAATCTCGATCTGTCTCTTTCAAAATCAGTCTCTGCAGCATAGTGACAGCACTAATCACATCCGAGGCCAACACTTCCGTGGAGCTCACATTTATATTTTGTTTCGCTGGTGCACCTGTAGTTGAATGTCCTCTGAAGTCCTCTAAAAGATTTCAGAAATCTTGTTCTTGTGCTAGTCTGTTTGCAGCCAGTGTCTCAGTCTCTCGCTTTTGTCAACACTTATTAAAAAATGTATTCAACTAACGTTTGTACTCTGTCATCATTACGTGTCAGATTTGTCATTTTCTAAGCCTTGCTGAAAGACAAAGAAAACAGACTAAACAGTCACAGAAAAGAACAAAGAGCAGTCCACCATGTCAAAGTTTCACACACCTGAACCCTTTGATTTCACCCAGCCATCCTCATAGCCAATCTGGAGACAGCATGTCGTCTTTTGCTTTCAGATTGCAGCAAAGCCTGATCAGGGAGAGGATGATGTCCACGTCACTTCACTTCTTTACATGATGAGCAAATTAGGCTAAACACATTTTAGCTAACTGCATTCATAACAGAAGGACAGCACGGTGTTGGTGCACGGTGTCAACTACAATCATGCTGGTGAGATTAATGACCATTTTGTGCTGCATCATAATATACATAAACACATGAACGTGTGTGCTTCCATAAGTGAATGAAGAAAAGTGCAAAATATTTAAGCATTTATGAGGAGTTTGTATGAAATGGCAGAGTATTGCAAATTCAGGGCAACCAAAGACGAACAGATACATGGCTGCAGTTACAGCTGTGATGGACAGCAACATGTCTGACAAACTGCAGCTAGAGCATGAGCTTACTCTGGAAAAAGCTACACAGATACCACATCAGGTAAAATTAATTTAAAAAAGCACAATACCAGCAAAAGAGCATAGTGCATAACGAGATGGGGCACAAACTCAAGCGGTCCAAACTAAACACAATGCAAAACAAGGTGACCTGCTTTGGCCTTAAACAGTATCAAGAAGTCTACAGTAGTCAGTGTAACTATGTAGTTATGGCCTACAAGAGCAGAGAGGCGAACCATATTCAAATGCCTTTTGCTCTCAATCACTGACCCCAACAGAATTGGCATACTCCCAGTGTGGCAGCAATGTGGTTATGTGAACAGTTTGCACAATACCTACAAGGTATGGACAGAGTCTCCATGAGGTTCAGCGTCAAGGTAGTCCATATAGTGGGTAAGCAGTTGACAGTAGCAACCTAGTAAGTAACTCTCCCACAGACAGCCCTATATCCGACACAGAGATGGACGTCAGAGCATATGTACAAGCATGTGTCCACCAGGTCTGTGACAAAGAGCGGCATTCAGAGCTGCTACCCATCAGGATGCTGATCTAGGCGAAGTTGCCAGGGCTATTCATGAGGGCTCACTTCTCTGAAGTGGGTGGACATTTGTTGTACTGTGACAGAAATATTTTCCCAGCATCAAAGAGGAAGGAGTGTTACTTAAGACATGCCAAGTACAGAGCCTGAGCCACCAAATGTCTGTGTGGTGGCCTGGAATTTGAAGTGACATCACATTAGTACCGATATGTGAATTTTGTCTGTAAAACAGACATGCACAAAGGGGAGGGGTAGCCACCCCAACAAGCGGCTCTCGAATCTGCACCAACTAGATCCGACCCTTGGCTGAAAATAGCAGCAGACATATGCTAACAGGATAGCACACAGATATTGAAATTACAGTAGCTAATGAGTCAAATTAGACACTTAAAAAGGGTTTCACTGGTTCCTGGTTCCTGCTGCCTTGCTATTTTTTTTTTAGCAAAGTCAGGACGACTTTTGCGTACATATGAGGTGGTTTTAGAGGGGACATCATGCAGTAAGCAGTTAACACTAGCTGGTTAACCAATTTGTTCTTTTTTGCAACTGTGAGTGACAAATGACAATGTTGACTGGGAAACTTTTTCTGTTTAGTATTTTACAAAAAGAGGATACCACAGCTCACCCTCTTGTTTTCATGGGGTTAATGCTACTGGAAGTGAACAAATTTTTGTTCCTGCATCTTTTCTGATTCAAGTGAAAGGGCTATTTTGAGTCAAATATTTTGGCTCAAAAACTAAATGGACTACATTCCTTGCACCAACAGATGGAGGAACTCAATTTTAATTGCAAAAACATGGCCTGAAGCTGATTATGGAACAAACTTCTTAATTAATAAAAAAAAACATAAGACTTCCAAAATAGGACCTGGAGAACATAATTACTGTCTTCAAAGAAAACATCAGTCAATAGTCAATCAACATAACTGACAGAGAACCAGGGGAACTATGGATGGAACTCAAAAAGGTCATCAAAGAAGAAATCCAAATCTACAATAACCCACAATCTTTAAAAGTTATGGAAAATGAGGAAAAAAATATGTGGAAAAAAGTTTTTTTTCCAGAGAACACAGATTTTCAAAAAAAAAAAAAATATATATATATATATTTAAGCTTATGCTAACAAATCTAGAAAACAGCTTGAAGGAAAACAGCCAGATGTGCAAGCAGGATTCAGGAAAGGCAGGGGAACAAGATATAATTGCTAACGTACACTGGATTATTGAAAAAGGCAACAAGTTCAAAAAGGAAGTCAAGTTTTTTTATTGGCTACAGTTAAGGCTTCGACTACATATTATTATATAAAGTCCTTAGGAGCAAGGAAATACTAGAGCTAAATACTGTCGTCTTTATGAGGAACCTCTACACTGATTAACAAGCCACAGTCGTGACAGAAAATGAACAAACAGACTGGTTCCACATGGGCAAATGAGTTAGACAAGGATGCATGTTATCACTATACCTGTTCAATCTGTATGCAGAACACAATGAGAGAAGCAGGATCAGAGGAAGATGATTGAGGATTTAAGATTGGTGGAAGACACATTAATAACCTTCAACATGCAGATGCTATAAAGTATGAAGTAGACCAAGGTTATGACAACTGGAAACACTGCAAACTTCACCGATGATGGAGATGATGTCGTAATGGTAGACAGCTATCACCTACTTGATTTAATTATTAACACAAAAGATCCAACACTCTTCTCTGTGGTTCTTTATGGATGTGAACAGTAGACAATAAACAAGCAAGACAGAAAACATGATGCCCTTGAACTGTTGGCAAAGACTTTTCATTCAGTCCAAATTGAAGCTTAAACTGGACATTTTTTGAGAAAAAAACAATTCAAAAAAGATCATTATCCTTGGAATAGCTGAAGGCCAGCTACAAGATGGTTAGACACAATCGGAGTACAAATCATGAACCAGCCACAAAGAAGCTTAAAGACCCAAAGAGAAGACAGGATATTCTAGAGAAACACTATCCATATGATCGCCAGGAGTCAGGATGGACTTGAAAAAACTCAGTAATAATAATAATAATAATAATAATAATAATAATAAGAAGAAGAAGACAAAGAAGAAGAAGAAGAAGACGACGAAGAAGAAGACGAAGAAGAAGACGAAGAAGAAGAAGAAGAAGAAGAAGACGAAGAAGAAGAAGAAGAGGAGGAGGAGGAGGAGGAGGCGGGAGGAAGAAGAAGAAGAAGAAGAAGAAGAAGAAGAAGAAGAAGAAGAATACAGGTTATTTTTCACCTCAGAATTTGTTCATCCCTTATGTCTCATTTCTCCATCTTTGCATTTAAAACAGTTGATTTCAATATTTTCAATATTATTCATTACACTGCAACATTCATTTAATATTTTTCTACATGTATAGTCTGTGGCTCATTGGTAAAAAGTTGTTCAGTAGATGGGACGATATACCACAAGTTAGAGTACTGGTGCAACTGTCAACATAAGTTCTGTTATATTAACGCTTTCTTTTTTCTTCTGTTCTGTTCTTCTCTTAAGTCTTTCTTTTTTGTATAAAACTGACTATTTTCTTCAGGAACTGCAAAGCTCTCTTCCTTTTTCTTCTCCAATTAATAAAGCTTGAAGAGAAATGGTTCAAACTTTGTTTTGTAGATAATTTTAGTGAAAGGCCTGCAATTTATTTTACAATTTTTTATATGTTTTACACTTTTTTCCTCATATAGTCATATGACAAAATCTTTATGCATTTTGACTTACAGCTGCCAATAGCTGATATTGGAATGCAGTTGGCTTTACCGTCATGTAACGTCTACTGCATAATCCTCCTTCTTTCAGCTTTTCAATCTTGGTACTCATCTTTCAGAACACCTTTACTTTTTCCTTCTTTGTGACATCTCCATGTTTTTCTTTTGTTTCTTTTTTAAAATTTGCTTTAATAAGTTAAACTAAAATTTAAAATACTAAACTATGTGTATTATTTACGTTTTTCACTGCAAAATCATTGTTCTGCTTACAGCCTTTAAAGCAGTTGATTTTGCATACTATCTTAACTCTTGCTTTTCATTTAGTTTTCGCTAGAGGTCCTCTTCCTTTCTGTTCAACTATTTAGTCAGCTCCGCAGCAGCAGCAGCAGCAGCAGCAGCAGCAGCAGCAGCAGCAGCAGCAGCAGCAGCAGCAACAACAGCAACAACAGCAACAGCAACAACAACAACAACCTTTATATAGCACCTTTTACAATCCCATGGAAACTATATATTGGATAGTTAAAAGGAGTCATAAAAAATGTCTTAACCTTTAAAAAATACATAAAATAATTGTAACACAAAACCATGTGTTACATTTTTGGCAGCCCTGCATTTAGTATTTTGTGCAACCTCCATTTACCAACATAGCAGCAATAAGTCTTCCCTGATAATGCTTAAATTGTTGCTGGCATGGAGGTGGAATCTAATTGTAGGTCCCGGAGACCTGGTGACCCCAAAATTTTCTTCAAATCTCCAACCACAATCATTGGAGAATTTTTATCTGGCTTACTACAGTTACAGTCGTTTTAAACTTAAATATTACCCTAATAGTGGATATGGACATTTTCAGGTTTGTAGCTTTTTATTAATAGCCACTGCCTGATTTATAAAGGTCAATCCAATTTTATGTATGCTCAATTTTTTTTCCCATGTTAGTGAATGTTGAGAATTTGGCCTTTGTGTTAGCCTATATTTATACCCCATTGAAACATGGAGTTATGTATGACCACTTAAAGAGGTCCTAAATACTCAAGTGGACTAGACATAATAAAATAGATACATTTAAAAAACAAAAATAAATGAGAACATGCCCCAGTTATATTTTGTTTATAATAATTTCTCAGGGTGTGAATAATTGTGCCACATTTATTTTGAAAAACTGCTTTTGTTTTCTTAGATTAAGTTTACTTCAATCAAAGGTTAGATTTTTGTTCATAGTTTGTGTGACAGCTAGCTAATTGACCACAGACTTTTTTCATTACATTTTGACCCATCTTTGCTATATACATATAAACACATGTATACATATAAACATAAATACAGTAAAATATAACAATATGTTTTGAAAGTTTTAAAGTTTTAAAATTTTGGTTAGAAGTTAGAAAAACACTGTCCAGGCATGTCATTGGTTTCCATAAAAAAATCCAAGAAAAAAAATCTTTGGTTCATGCAATCATTCAAAACTAGTTTTTTTTGTTTTTCCTGAACGATTTTATAAAGTTTGCTTTATCAAGTTGCAGTTTCTGTCTGTACTTCATGAAATCAAGGAGAGAAATACATTAAAAGTGCTTCTTAGCTTTGAAAACAGGTAGAGCTTTGTCTTCACTATTTTAAACTATTAAAGAGAGCAGGATAGGGTGTCCATAGCAATTTGTTTATTTTTAACTTTCTCTTGAAGGAAAAGATTGAATAAAACATTCCCTGGTTAACAATCAATGAACTAAATATTGGCTGACTAGAGAGTTTGGAGCTCTCCTAAAAAGGTAATATAGAAGAGCAGGCTATGGACTGTATGCATCTCTGACAGGGATGATCTTCTGAAATCACAGAAGAGAGTTGTACCAGATGACAGTATAAGTTATAGCTGAGGTGAACCTCTGAACTTATACGGAGAGTTGTGTAAGATGGCCCTGTAAGGATGGAACGGCCTGGTACGGGCTAGACCAGAGTGGGTTTTTAAAAGACAGCATATGTGTTTGGTTTTAAGGGTTACCAAAAAATGTGTAAAATTTGGATATGATGGTGACTAAAATGGTATGGAATTCTGTAAAAAGGGATGGGATGATTACCTCATGAACCCAGAGGTCAATAAAAAGGGATGTTTCAAGATGATATTTGCATTGTGGTTGACCGGGAACCATCTTCCCATTACATGCTCAATAAAGCGAAAGCCTTTTCCTTCCTTCCACAAGAACTCAGCGGCTGAAGAATTTTTCATTCCTTTTTATCCTTTTTCATTTTTGTTGATATTCTTCGATTCTTTTACTTTTTTTTTAAAACATTAGATTACAGATAGTTATTAGGGCAATAGTATAGACAATATTAGAGATACGTACAAATGTCCAGATCCTGGGCAAAAGAGATCGCTCTTGGTCATGCCACTCTCCTTGATGTTTCATAGAGTTCGCAAATTACTTTGCTGCTGAAATGCATGTGGGAGCGGACACTATAGGCCACCGCATAACGGACACGCTGCATTGCACAATGTAGTGTCATGTAGCAGAGCACTGCTACAGAACAATGGCAGGGAGAGCCAATAATAGCCAGGTTCAAGTTCATTTTTACACTGTACGTGTATAAATTTAATTGAATGAAGCGCTCAGCATCACTTATCACACTTTGCATCCGTTTTGACTATTTTTCAAGCTGAAAGACATGAGCTGAAAGAGGCTAGGCTAGTAACATTACCTGAGGTAACTTACCATTAGCATCTGTCTGTTTACCTAAAACACTGGCTGCCAGAGTCGCGAGTACCACCGCACATCGACTCAGTGCCAGCGTCAAAGCGCAGACCTCCATCAAAAATAAAAGGATTTAAAATTTTTGAATGCTGGGTGACAAAATGGCCTTAATTTCTATCTGTCTCGCTAGCACCATGGTCACGTTGGAGCTGTTTTTAGTTCCCCCCTTTCTGCTTGTATTTGCATACAGAGCGCTGATAGATGGATCTGAATGTATAACATGCATGTGGTCTGCAGCGCAATAAGCATATTTAGAAAATCATACAAAAAAAAGAGCTGTATCGTAATACTTTGGTCATTGTGTTGATTTGTAGCGGGCACACCTAACAATAACTCATAACTACATATCATGTACCGTTGCATCCCTAATCAAAACTATGAATTATTCATTTCTGCATGTAATATTTAAAGGTACACCATAGGTTCTACATGCCTTCATAACTAAACATGCACTTAGAGGCCTTTTGACTAATTTCTCAAATGAGACTAATGAGACTCCTAAATAAAAACAGTTTAACATATCAATTAATTACAGAATTACAGATGTGCTTGCTTTTATGACTGTTTACCATGTATTTGCCTTAGAAGCACAATTTAAATAAATAATTAAACTACAAAAACACAGGATTTACACTTTTCAAATAAAGAAACTAGAGGGGCAAAATATTTTAAAACAAAGATTATTAGTTGCGAGGCCACTTTAAACTCAATTTGTTTATCTGACAGAAATACAAGGATACTATTTAAGGATGAACTCATAAGATTATATTACATCTCAATACAAGTTATAAAACGTCTTTTGAAAATCCAGTTTCTTTACTTAATTTTATTAGTTCTTTATATTATTTCTTTATATTCACTAAATGTAACTGTTTTGTAGCCAGAAAGATAAGAGAAATATTTTTGTTGTTGTACTTGAGCCCAGTTCATTCTTTAAGCAATTAAACTCAGTTTTGACGATGCAATAAAGAACCTGTTAGGGCAAACTGTAAAAATTTTGCATGGTTGCGTGAATTATATTTAAGTATTCTCTTGATTTTTTTTCATGGTAATTCTTTACATGATCAAACACATGCTAATCATTTCTGGAAAAAGTAAATATGTATTGTGGTTGCCAGCAGTAAGTGGACTGCTTTAAACATTTTCACAAAGAAGCTTCTTTAAATAAGCTTTTAATTTTTTTTCTTTCTAATATTTTCTTTCTCTGCAAACTGTGTATTTCCTTTATTTCCTTTCATATCTGTAACTTGAGGACTCAGCAAAAAGTGTTCTACAAAAATGTGTTTAGCATAAATGTTTATTAATGTATGTGCATCTGTGGCTAAGACCATTTTGATACGTACTTTTGTCTGCTGCATGACGTGGTGGGTCTCTCATAATTACGCCATAGCGTTGCTCCTTTAGAAGCGGGCACTGCAAGTGGCTTATCATCTTGACTCAGTCCTTGGATTAAAGATCCTGATTTCTTCACCCGGTTGAGATCCACAATATACAAGCTGACATTCATCTGGCTGCATGACACACCAATCTAATCAAGATAAACACAAACGGGGAGAGGGGGAGGAGGAGGAGGGGGGGAAGAGAGAGAGAGAGAGAGAGAGACTTGATTTTTGGAATGTTTGCTTGTTGCTAAAAAGAGGGTGAAAGGGTTTTTGCTTGTTTGTAACTATGGCATGTTGTCAGTCACTCCAGGAACATTGTGTAAAACAACCAAAACAAAAACTATTGTGGGGCTGTGTTTCGTTTTAGGCCTTTCAATTCATATACACTCAAAATGTCAATGTAAATGTATGTGGATTCTCTGCTGAATTCAGGCATTCATAAATATATATAATCACACCCATCCCCAGACATCACCGTTTTACTCGATAAACTCTTATTTAATAAAGAAAGGAGTGGGATTAAAATATTGCTTTATTTTGCGATACATTATTGATACAGTGGTGCCAAATGTTGATTTATTTACTGAAACATTAATGCACTGCAAATGCTCCAATTTGACTCAATTCGATTTATCAGATTCATTACTTCATGACTCCACATGGTGGCACTATGGCGCTAATCAAATGAATAGGGTAAACCTGCAGTGAAGAAAAAGAAACTCTCAGGGCAGATGGTGACCAACAGGGGAAACATTCAGACAGGCACCGTCCTCTTTCAAGTCGAAAGTCTGGGTCCCACATCGGCTTTTTACAGCATTGAAGGGACAAACAGATAAAGACTACGCAATTTGCAAGAACTGTCTCATTAAAATAAATCACATGGGCAACACAACAAACATGCAGTCACTTTCTTCATCATCATCCCAATCTTTTTGTTGAGAAAACGCCTAACTTTGCCACAACTTCAAGTCAGCCTACAATTAACAGTTTTTAAAGCAAAACTTCCTTCTACGTCCCCAAGGGCTACCAGTATTTTGAGAGAGAAATGTGTATTTTTGCATTAATATATATTTTTTGTATAAATTTGTTTTTTGTCTGTAGGCTTACACAGTTAGAAAAGATTTCAGTGAGGCACTACCTTTAGAAATTTTAACCCCAGAACTGTTCTGCTTCCTGTGGTTTATGGCTTTTTTACATTGGAATGATGACACACGCAGTCAAGTGTATATGTGGTAAAAAGGCACGAAGCTAAGCTATGTGCTTTGTTGTACATTGTTTCATGTTGGTTGTCAAATTCTCTGAAACTGACAAATTAATACATAATTCCTGCTATTTGCCTAATTAGGAGTATTTTATTTTCTTCAGTTACACAGATATTGTGATGTATCGTAGAGGACTGTCTTGCAATACATCGAGGATCACAGAATCACAGTCTCGTAATATCATTTTGGGCAACATATCATGAGAAAATATCGTATCGTGGGATGCCCTATGATTCCCAGCCCTTATAAAGAAAAGAGCAAGTCTCAACAGCAAGATGTGTGTTTCATGTACAACTTTAAACACTGTCGATGTTGTAGACAGCTAACTAGCTAAGATAGTAATACCAACAGAGAAAGTACCTATCATTAGCTAGCTAGCTATGTATAGAACCTTTTGGACTGCCGTCAATTCTGTAACGTTGCTTCTACGAGCTTATTTACAGAGGTTATTTACAAGCCAGATGTACAGGGAGATTCACTCAAAAGAGGCCCCGTATGTTCTGTTGTAACTCCCGTTAGAATCAAGCAATCTGAACCAAAAAATATGCTACATACATTGACGTATGTGTAATCAATTGCATTACATGTGATGCTGGAAGTGATCTCCGATTTCTGCCAGAAACATGAAGGGATGTGCGGGGGTATTGCACCCGGAAGTTGCAAATGGAGGTTAAACATCGCGAAGGCTGTCCGCTCTGACGCAGGGGCATCCAGGCTTGTTCGAAGCTTCATATACTGAGGAGCACATTGCACGTTGTTTAGTTTAGATTGCTTTGTCCTAGAGTTATTACTGAATATTTGGGGCCTCTTTTGAGTGAATCTTCCTGTATAAACAGACAAATAAATGACAGATACAACAAAGCAAGAAAAAGGAAAAATGGAGTCCAAGTACCCTTTTTTGTATGGCTTTTTTTCTTAAGCAGGGTCCAATTAGTGAACCTCATCGGCTTTAAGAGATACTGTAGTAAAGTGGTAAACTGCGGTCCACAACTTTTTCACTCTTTGTCATAAAGGCAAAACTCTTGTATTCACCTTTTTTAAGTTTGAAATGGACAAAAAAGCAAAGTAGACAATTTAACATCTGATTCCTTAGCCTAATAACAAAACAGCATCCCAAGAGTCAAATCAAATAAAAATATGGTAAATTCAGCACTATACAGCTTCTAGGTGCCAAAAACAGAATGCTCTGTTCTACATGACACGCCAACATAAATACATGACTACCCAACTTTGCTGTATGCTTTCTGCATCTGTCCAAAGAAGTGGTCATTTTTGATACCACACATGGGGTTAGCTTTTAAGAGGGACAAAGAGCATTCAGAACCTATGCATTTGGTATTTCTAATTATGGATTGTCTACTACCCTATGAAATTTTACAATTATGAGCAACTTGGGGATGCTCACAAAAATAACTGCTCATAATCACCATTTATTATGATTCCTTGGATCATGCAATGACCACTGATGTTGAAGTGTGCCATACAGAAAATCAGATACTTTGAATTTTAACAAAAAGTGATTTTTTTCTTACTCTTCCTATAAATTTTGTCTAATTATGAGCCAGTTAGAGTCAGATGACTAAGCCTGAAAAAATTAGAAAATGGAATTTTTGTTTTAATTTAATTAAAAATTAATGTAAGGTTTAGATCTTTTTTACTGCAAACAACGGTGCTTTTCACCAAGACTGTTTGAACGACTACTGCACTAGTAGCATATAAGTAGACTGCTGATAATTCAAACAGTCTTAGTTTTAGAACAGAACAGATGATTGACAACTGTACAATTCATATCACCAGAGATTTCTGGGAGAGGTCTGATCACACTTTGTGATTCCACTCATATTTTGAAGTATATTATATAGTATAGTATCTCCTTTTCTGAAAGATGCCAATTAAACATTTAAAGAGGACCAGTTACACAGTCAAAACACTTGATCAATTGTCCAAGAAACTAAACAAAACTAAACAAAAAGGAAAAGACAGATTGCTGTAGAACTCTAGAGACAGTCAACTGTTTTACTCCAGAATCTACAACAAATTATACCTCTTACGTTGTTTCGGGTTAGTGGAGGCAGGGCCATATCGGCACTGCATGATGTACTGCATGCAATGTACAGACGTGGCCACATGAATATTACAACAAAAACAGCACAGAGCACTAATTTTACTGGATTCTCCTTTCCCACTACTTGCACCATCACTTTGCTAAGAAAGTAAGAATTGGTGGATATGCAGACTGCTGTTGTGTCAGTATTTATCACAGACCACTGAAAGACTTAAGAAATAAAAGGTGGGCAACATTCATACGAACTTTGAAGAACCACAGCATTAGATGCATTGAGAAACACTTACATGTTGATAATAAGATTCCAAAATGGATTTAATTTCAACCAGAATCAAACTCAGTTTCCAGACCACTGCCAGCCAGACACCACTGCAGTTAAAAAGCCGAGCTGAACTGAGGTAGGTCCGCACATACTGCATGTGCCTGAACTACTAGAGTGCTCACTTGACACCATAATAGTTAGTTAAAAAATATACTGAGGTAAATTCATTTTTCATTTGTGCTGGTTGGCTGGTTGTACCCAATTGGGTACATTATGATTGCTTCAAAATCAAATGTTTCAACTAGCATGACTAAACTCAACCATATTAAAAATACATAGTATGCTCTAACAACTACATGGGCTAGTTCTGTATTACTGTTCAGTAGGGCTGCCATTTGAATAGTTTAAGTTTGAGAAGGATAGGCTAGTGGATGAAAGAGGATAATCCATATCATAGTACCACAGTGGTTCTTAGGAGCTGAATCCTCCGTTTTATACAGAAACCTTTTCCTTGCTTTTTCCTTCCAAACGGCTTTGATGGCAAAAACTGTGAATTTTCTTTGAATGCTCTGACATGACACAGTATCTTCTGCTATAAAATTTTAAAAATGTGACCATTCCCCTTTTCTTTTCTCAATTCTGAAAAGTGTCATTAGTACTTCAGATGGCACCGAGCTGATTCCCATTATCGATTCAGTCACAAACCTAGACTAAGAATACCACAGAATTCCTTTCAGCAAAAGATAATGTCATGTGATAACAGTTTGGGGCACTAGAGTATTTGAGTAGTCTGAGCATGGGTATATAAATATATAAAAATATCAAAAGTGGGACAGATTTGCTCGCATGCAAGATTAAATAATATTCTGTACAAAGGTAAATATCAATGCACATGCGAGCATGCAAAGCTCTGCACTGCTATTACTGATGTTTGCTAAACTCATGTGCAAAGTACAAAGTTATCTATGCTCTAGTTGGAGTGCTGCAGCAAGAGCATCCATTAGCTTCTCCCACGCATATATGCCAACAGTGATGAATGCCCAAGTACATTTTATCCTATTTTAATGACTGACTGGGAACTTATCAAGGCAGAATCTTTAAAGTGTTCAACTGTCATGGAGTCAGTAACACATCTCTGTGTGACCCTTGTTCACTGCCAGCTTGAGTTGTTTGTTCATTAACGTGGTAGTATACCGGGTGATTCAAAAACAATTGAAAGAGGGGGTCACAGAGTTTCGAACTGTCACCGGAAGATGGCTCCCTTCAGTCTGCGAGGAGATGGCGACCCCTAAGCAGAAAGCGTTTTGCGCTCTCCACTTAAATAAGAGTGAATCCATGAATAACTGAGTGAATACAAAT
Organism: Colossoma macropomum; assembly: GCF_904425465.1. Taxonomy (NCBI): domain Eukaryota; kingdom Metazoa; phylum Chordata; class Actinopteri; order Characiformes; family Serrasalmidae; genus Colossoma; species Colossoma macropomum. Next base: position 19,111,843 of record NW_023494799.1, on the reverse strand, counting down.
AACTGTGCAACGTGATTTTCGTTGGCAGTGAACCTCCAACAGCTCGGAGCATACGTTGTTGGTTCCACAACACTGGATGATCTCTGAAATCGCATCAAAAGAGCTGTGAGTACAGAGAAACCAGACATGCTCAATTGAGCATGGGATGAATTTGACTATTGCGTTGATGATGTCTGTACAGCTGAAGGAGGTCATTTTGAGCACCTGTAAAATTACATAATAAACTTAATGCTCACTTAAACCATTTACAATTTACTGCGTTGTTCTGCAGTGATTTACAAGTGAAATAAATCATTTTGAAATCAGATGAATCTTTTTGAATCACCCTGTATAACGTCACATGGTATCAGCGGGTATCAGAATGTTGGTGCCTGTAAATTTTTATGAGTATGAGTAAATGAGCATGGTATCGGCCCAATACCAGGGCTGCAACAAACGACTAATTTGACAGTCGAATAATCTATCGATTACTGAAACGAATAATCCATTATTTGGATTATGAATCACTACATTACCAAATAACTTTTATGTAGCTATTCGTTTTTAAATTTAGCTTGAGGTTGTTTCATGCATTTGCTAACAATGAAGACAATAAAGGTGAATACAATTTAAAATCACTGTTTTAGGGAACACTCCTGCTTATACAAAAGACAAAAAAATAAAACTCCAATATTTGTTTCCTGTCAAAATTTATAACCAAGGATGTGCAAAGCAGCAACAATAAAATATAACAAAATTAAATCAGTTTTCCTTTAATCAGGTAAATAAATAATCACTTTAAAGTCTGTGATCTGTGCATTCTGCTGTCTGTCTAAACTCTGTTGCAACAAAATTTTACAATCACAGGTCTTTATTGAAATGGAGGAAAGACAGTATCTCTCCGTGCTGGGGAGCGGATACTCCCCACTGCAGAGAAGATGCACTCTGATGGAGCGGATATATGAAGACGATTCATCTCGGTAAGATACGCCCCGTCCCAAATCGCATACTAGCACACTAAATGGTGTGTAAAAATAGTGCATATACCATTAGAAGTGCACTCATTAGTGAAGCACAGAAGTGTGTGGTTTGGGAAGCGGCGATAGTTGTGCTAGTGAGCTAGTTAGCTAATGTTAATGTTAAATTCTGTCCTACTTCATGTTATGAGCTGAGCTGTGTATTTTGAAATGTGTGTTTTATGGTATCGTTAATGGAGTTGGAACAGAGAAGCAAGTAACTATTATTCACAGCGACCCTGTTCACTTTCCAGATAATGTTTACAGTTTTAAACACTTCATCGTCATCTTAACGTCGAGGTCACCGGTGCGTTCAAATTCGGCAAACAGAGGACAGCGATCCAAACAGTTTTCTGTTCTCCGCGAACGTTTAGCTCCACTCGCTAGTTTAAGGAAGCAGTTCTCTGTGAACACACAGGGCATAGAGAACAAGTTTGCTGCAAACGTCCGCCACAACGAGTTTCCTCTTCAGATACTCCAACATGGAAGATGTGCTCTCATGCCAGCTAAGGTTGGCTTTACAAATAACACAACTGACAACCTTTTTTCTGAGTTTAGCTCCCACACTTTTGAGGATTTTGTTCTTGTGGCAGCCATCGCGTTGTTGTTAACTCTGCAGTAAGCGGTAATGAAACATTCCTAGTGAGCGCGAGAAATATGTGTAATGACATCACCAACTAACTGACTACTAAATTAGTTGCCAACTAATTTGGTCGTCGATTTTAGTCGACTAAGTCGAATAATCGTTGCGGCCCTACCCAATATCAGTATCAGTATCAATGCATCCCTACTCACAAACACTGCAGAGATTATTAGTTCGATCATTCCTCAAAAGAGCTCAGTAACAATAAGATTAATGAATGACTTGTCACATTGGTGTATCAGTCTCAGGCTTTAGCAAGTACGTCAGTAGTTGTAAAGAAGCTGTTAATTGCGGTCCTCTTTAGTGTTCATCTAATGAGCATGTTGCACATTGCTATGTTTAAGGGGTGGGGGGGGGGCTGCGCATCACAGTTGCAGGATAGGAGAATTAGTTCTTCACCTGACCAGTCACCTGGCCCACTGCCTAGTACTCTGGAGAGCACCAATGAGCTGCCATCTGAGTGAGTGGGGAAGCACTGCCTCACACTGGCCTATTCACTAAACCACGCCTTAGCTTTGACTCCAGTGGCTATGCTCTAATGGGACAAGGATGTGACATCCAAGAGGCTCAAAAGAGCATGGATGAAAGGAACTTTGGCAACACAAATAGTTTTGACAAATGCCAGCATTCTCCCCTGTGATTATCATTTCAATGTCATTTCAGGGGGAAATGCTGGCATGTGTGAAATGACACAGTTCAATTTTTACGCTCCATTCTATGGAGCACTGCTGTTAAGATGGCTGTTTGAGGGGTTCTGCCACTGCAGAAATGCCCCACCAAACAGACTCAGTCTCCTGAATACTACCATTTATAAATTTCCTCAATCATGTGTAGACATAAAAATAAAAAAATAAAAAAAACAACAACAACAACAACATGTCTATACGAGTAGGACACTCACCATCTGACTGTTGCAGACTGCAAAGTCAGCCACTTTGCCCCAGCCTACGTGCACCACATCAAAGCAGCGGTCTGGCTCCCAGCCATACACTCGCAAAGTGTCCTCTGAGCCACTGTACAAACAGCTGCCATCAGGATTGAACAACACACACCTATATTTAAAAGGGACACAGGTGAAAGAAAGATCATACTGGTTCAATTACTTTATTCAAAGGTTGGAAAAACAGAAAGAGATCTAGAGAATCAAACCAACCTTACAGTAGGCCTAACCTGACTGACAATAGGGGAAACACAGATTCCATCTATTGTGATGGCCATTAAGTTGGACGGTTTAAATAAAATAAAGGTGCTGTCTATAGTTTTGATGTGCACAGAGCTGGACATTAAGTCTTGTATTAGTCTTGGAATCTGTGTTCTCTTTTATTATTTTGCAGTTAATGTCCTCTATCAGCCCCAATATACTGTCTGTTTTTCAAACATCCTACAACGATAAATACAGGCTGCAATAGCAGAAGCCTATGGGCTAACCTAACACTGTAAGAGCTAGCCATTTTGTTATTTTAACAAGAAGCAATTAAATAGGTTCTTGAAGTCTGACCAGAAACACAAAGATGTTCAGTTGGTCCTTTAATAAGGCTTCTCTGTGCCAACCAAGTCTATGATGACCAGCTTGACAAATAGCTAACATGTTAACAGCCTCTTTCATTATATTCAGAATTAAACAAATTTAAGTTAAATATCTTTTGAATAATTCACTGTAAACTGTATTTTATTTGGCAGTGCTTTGGCAGGGGTTCTCTACTCCAGTCTTAACTGCAAGTAGGGCTTATGATAATTATGCACAGGGCCATATTCATAGTTCGTAGTCATAGTGACTTAAGTCAGCCACTTAAGTCATTAGATATGTGGGAAAAGTTATCGGTATTCAGACTTAACACAGGTGCTTAAGCTGATTTTCTGGGTGGCGCATTCAGATTGTTATAAATGCCTCCATGAACTAGAGGTTGCCAGGCTGTTCTTGTGAAGAGCTTTCCAAACACGTAAATTCTATCAAATAAACAAAACATCAAATGTCTGGGCACATTTTTTGTTGACAAAATAAAATTACCATTCCCTACAAGGAACAAAGCTAAACGCATTTGCTTGCATATTGCACATTGCACATTTTAGTGCACAATTTGAGTTTAACACAGTGGAAAATACAAAAAACATGAAATATGGCAAAACTACCACAGGCCATTTTATTTCAGGCCACCTTTCTACTATCCACAGAAAAATGCATTCAGCTAGCTAGTATCACATGAACACAGACATTTTTTGTTTTTTTTTTCTTTATTATGTTACATTCAGCAAAGAAACAAACTGTAGTAGTGTTAAAATGTTAAAAAGTGTTCTCTGTAAAGAATGTGCACTTTTTTAACATAAATAATCAACAAAACTATTTGGCCAGCGCGTCTGAACACTGGCAAACAAAATACTATCGCAGACAACTAAGACACGCCTCTTTTTATGCAAACGTCACCCCATATGTAACAGGTAGCTTGAATATTAGTGCATACAATTTCGGTGCCATCTCCTTGCTATAAAGGCGAAACTCAACTCTGAATTTGGCCCACATCGAGCACCATGTGGACAGCTTTTATCTTTTATAAAAGAGTTTGTTAGTTGCAGCAACAAGGATAAGCTTAAACTCACAAAAGCGCGATATTGGCACTCAAGTAACTTTTATGAGTTTCACGAAAATAGAATAAAATAAAGTCAGCAGTGGGATGTCACTAATGCATGCACATTTAACAGTTACAAATTGTGGGTAAATTAAGTAAATGGCTGAAGACAGACTAAATATACTCCAGGGAAGAACATGGTTTTGTTAAACTAGTTGATCTAGGTTGAACAGTTTCGCACATAGCTAGTTCACAGGCTGGAGGGCTACTCTAATAATACTTGGTGTCAACTTATAAACAATGATTAGTATCATTGCTGTTTATTTATACTGTTGAATATATCAAGGCAGACAGTCAGAATTATGACAGGTTACTGTTTTAATCGCAGGTTAAGGCTTTAATTGCAGATATGTAAATCCATGTTCAAAATGATGTGGTGCAATACAACTCATTTAAAATAAAACCTAGATCTTAACTAAACCTAAGAAATCCTTAATTAGCTAACTTAAGCTAAAGTTTAATTTAATCCTTGTCTGTGCAACCCACCTCAACCTCTTTATCACTGTATTCCTTTATAGTCAATGTGCCAGAATACAAAAGGTCTGAAAAAAAAATCTAAAGTGTGAAATTTAACTATTTAACATTTACACGAATTTAAGTGCATCTTAGTAATATTTATTAGAAATTATTGTCACCACAAAAAACCACCACCACCATCACCACCAACACCACCACCACCACCACCACCAACACCAACAACAAATATAGCCACAAGCGGCGATTTGCAGGGTCCAAGCTTGCTTTGCAAGTTCGCCCAACATTGCTATTTTGGCCTCGACCCTCCTTGGGTACATGTCAGTAGATTCGAACATGTATATGAACTTTAATCGTCACTGAAAATCTTTAAGGCTTTCAAATGCAGCCTTTTATGTTAAAATGCTGCAGTAAATGGACCTTCTCTTACATATGTTCATGGTATGACAGACTTTACAAGAAATTTGTGCGTTTCTTTGGTCTACTTATTGGGCATGGTAATTTTATAATGTGTTGAATTTGACTTATGAGACAATCAGACTGGGTACAAATGAGCTGATTTGGTAACTTTGACTAACAATTACTTTAAATGCTGCTATAGTTGGGCTTCATCATTGAGGTTTTCATAGTATGAAGAAAGTTAAATTAAAAGGTTGCTATTTTTGTGGTCTACTTATTGGTACTTATTATACTCATTTTATGAATTGTTCAAATCGACATGTGTCAATTATATGGGGTGCAAAGATTTGGCAACTGCGGCAGAAAATGACTTCTACATGCTGCTGCAGAACAACAGCTTCTTTGGTTTATGCATAGTATGACAGACACAAACAATATCTGTTGTGTTTTTTGCAATATATGTATGAAAGTCTTGTTTTATAATGTGATGAATTTGCATACATGTTCAATATGTGGAATGATTGTTTTAGCTCCCCCTATTACCATATGCCCACTAAACTTTGCACCTTGTTTCAATGTTAGGCTTTGAGCAGATGTATCAAGTTTGGTGTCAATCAGACAATGCCTTATTGTCTTAGCACTACTGTCATGAATATAAATAAATTACAATGGGTGTGTCTCAAAACCTAGTGAGCTCTCTACATAGACAGCATTTTACGTCACAATATGCGCTCTCCCGACAAGAAGGCTGTCCCAATTCTTAGATCTCTCAAATATGCTGCCTACTGAGGTACCTCATTTTGGCCAAATATCGAGAGAGCATCAGATGCTTCCTCAGCTGCTGAGGCAATCCTGCGATGCAGCGCGGCGCAACATTTGTTTGAAAATGGCGGGCAGAAACGCTTCGCCAAGCAGTGACGTCATCTTCAAATGTAAGTTATTCTGATTTTCTGTGCCATTTTATCTGTTTTCTAGTTGTAAAGGTGCACAAACAGCAAGCAAGTAGTGCTTGAATTCTTTTCATTTCCACGTTTAACCACAACCATTGTCTATTGTGCTGTTTCATTCAGAGCAAATACAATTAAAATATAAACCGTATAAACCGCCAGAGCAGGATCTATGTTGGCTAAATGTGATTCTGACAGCTGAGGTCAGTAAACACCAGTCTCGTGCAGTGGGCAGGAACCAGCGGCAACATCATTGCTGTCTAACTAGAGCATCTCAATCTATCTTATAAGGATAGATGACGGTTGGAACGCTGCCTACTTAGACAGCTGCCTAGGTAGACAGCGGCAACTTAGAGAGCTCACTAGGTTTTGGGACACACCCAATGTTTGATTACCGGTACAATTTAGTCAAACACATCTAAGGACAAAGTGGTTTAGTCTGAAGACTTGAGTATTTTGTCAACAATTGCATTTGTTTAATGTAAACTGAGTGAGAGTTCATTTTACATAATTTATATATGATTACATGTTGTAGTACCCCCTGGAGGTCCATTTAGACCACAACTGGCGTGCTTCCTCAAAGTATTATTTTGTATGTCTGTACCAATTTTGGTCTCAATCAGATGAAGTGTGTGAATTACAAATAATAGACTCGTAAAAACTCCACCCAGATGGATTCATTGACATGCTGCAGACATGCTTTGTAAGAAGTCAACATTTTGTTGATAATTATTTACTTTCAGACTCCAATCTTTAGTTTATGACCAGATTTGAGATGATAAGGTGTAAACTGTAGGACTAGTTCAATATACAAATGTGCATTTGTAGAAAAATGGTAATAATTAGTACACTACTTGCATTTGCAAGGTTGTCAGGTTTATTTTAGAACATCATTTGATACTAACTGCATGTGTGTAACCTGTACAGTATAAGCCTTTTACTCATTTTAGCGCACCCCAGTGGCCAATACCTGTCATGCTTCAAAGGGCAGTAGAGAGTCCATACCTACAGATACCTATCAAGTTTCATGGTGAATGGTCAATTTTAAGGCTGTCAAATACCTGCTGAAATCTGACTGGCTGATGGCGGGCATGTTTTTTCGAATATGACATCAGTCTAATAGATCGTGATCCAGGACAGCACATTGTAGCACCACGGCAATTTTCGTGTCGGATAACCTTTGGTTGCGTAACACTTTTTTGATTGTAACCTAGTTCCACCAAACTCCGAAGATCGTCTACGCCTGCCATAGTGTACATGCCTATGAAGTTTTGTAACAATTGGTCAATGCGTTTGATAATAATAACAATAATAACAATAATAACAATAATGATCAATTATTATTTATTAATATTATTATTAATAATAATAATAATAAATATCATTATTATTATTATTAATATTATTAATATTATTATTATGGAGTAATAGTAGTAGTATAAATGCATAAAATGTTTAATATATCTTTGTAGTGTTTAATTAAACAAAGTACACTTACATTTACAGTACAATTATATGGGGACACTTATTGTGCCAACATTGGTATTCCTGTTAAAGGAGTTTGAGATCCTTGCCTTAGAAGCAAAGATGTAGGCCTACAGACTTAACAAGTGTGCAGTATGTAGTCTACATTGAAATCTAACGCTATTTTACACTATAGACAAATATGGGAAAAATCATAATGTAAACAATAGAAATCAAAATTGGAGATGCATAAAGAAACATCTTGAAATTGTGAAGGGCCAAGAAATTCCCACCCTTAGACAAAGGCGCCATAAATATTGATCAAAAGGCAACTCAGCGCCCCTACACTTAAGGATAGGGTTAGGAGCAGCTTCAGTTAAAATTCACGACACCTTTCTCCCATGCACACTGAAAAGGCTTTCAGTGTGCTGGTGTCACATCTACACAAACATTTGTGATACTGGCCATCATGGGAAAAAGCCTCGTTTGCCTGCAACCCATGCTCATTCAGCCTCCCTGTGGCTAGGGAACAAGATGAGACTGCAAGACTTTAATTTCTCAAGCCTACCTTACAGGTCCTGTTTCTCCCTCTGATGAGCCAACCATCTTGAATTTCTCCAAATCCCACAGCTTTACTGTCCTGCCAAACAGAGAAGTAAAAACATTTCTTGGAGAAATACCCTGCTACTTTGAAATCAGAGTGACTTCACACAGAAGTAAAGCACAGGGGCAACCAAATCTAAAATCAAAGTAGTGATAATTTACTGGGCACAACTGAATATACAGTAATGCCACAAGGTGAAAGTCACACTGGACTTTCATCTTGCTATTGTCTTCACTATGGTGGAGCAAAAATCAGGTTATTATAGATGCTACTGGTGCGATGTGATTTTAGAGAGAATGCATAAATCAGTGAAACAGCATCAGGAGAAGCTGAAATAGATGATGGCTAGAGTGTGACAGGTCAGCAATGATCTTCTCTGCATGTTTCCTAGTTCTGGGTGTGCATCAAGATCAAGTAGGATGGAAAGGTTAATATCGATGGTCTTTTTTGCAGGTCGAATTTTGTGCTGTAGTTTTTAATGGTAAAGTTGTACCAGATTGTGAAAGAGACTGTAATAACAGATTGTATTCAGCTGGATCAGGAAGCACACTGCTGGCCTTTCTTGGCAATGGAGTTCATGGTGGTGTCCCACT